>NW_006159542.1:4974006-5017260 GCF_000334495.1 Tupaia belangeri chinensis
TTTCCTATCCTATCAGGACTTGGGGCCTGCACACACATGCTCAGTGTGATTTTCAGGTCGCCAGGGCTGGGATTTGAATTGTGTAGTCAGCCATGTGGGATACAGCTTCTTTAACCACTAGGCTGTAGGGCTGGCCCTTGTTCAACCTTGTAAGGCAGCACCGGAGCATCCTTTAGAGCAGGGTTTTGCAAACAGCAACCCACGGAGCAAATTTGGCCTGTCACCCGTTTTTGCAAATAAAATTTTATTGGTACACATTTGCTCTCATTTATTTATGGACTGTCCATGGTGCCTTCATTCCTGCAGTGACCGCAGAGTCTAAACTATTTATTGTGTGACCCTTTGTAGCAAAGGTGTTCTCGCCTCTGGTCTAGGGCTAATTCTCCCCCACCATTGAGGCCACTCCTCCTGCGTTCTCAAACCAGTGTCCTGTATATTAAGAATTTCTCCACTTTGTTGGGAATGTGAACTATCCTTAGCCCTAGGTAAGATTTTTTTAAAAAAAAATTGTGATAGAGTGTGCACAGACGAGAGAGGAAGTGAGAATCTCTCCCAGTAGGATCTGGGATGGTGTCTTTCTCTTTCCCAGCTCGTCAGTGTCCTGGATACGCACTTGCCCACCTGATGTATTCAGGTCGATCAGGCCAGGAACCTGCATCACAGTCAGCCTTGCGGCTTCCAGCCCTGCAGTCCAGTCCCTGTGTGAGTGCTGAGAATGATTCTGCCTGGTTCTTTCTGGTGGTTCTTTCCCCAGCCTCAGGGAGTTCCCCTGTACACACATGCTGGTCAGCCCTCCACTGACATAGCTGAAGACTTTGGAGCTCGGGCTCCCAGCAGCTCTCCTCTGACGTCCTGCCCTGCATATTTCCACCTTCCTCACCCTCCTCATACTCTTTTTCTTTTTTGTTGAGAGAGATTTTTGCTATAAGATGTATGCACTTGCCGGAAGAGAGACAGAGAGATAGAGAGACAGTAAACGAAAAATCACGCGCCAGGGGGAGGGCCATGCTGCTATCCCCTCTCCTCTCCTCTCCTCTTCTCTCCTCTCGGGATCTTGGGCATGCATGCACCCACACCCAATGTGAGTCTAAAGCTGCTGGGTCCGGGACTCAAACAGTGGTCTACTACGTGGGAGTCCAGCCACATAGCCATTACACCATCTGCTGGTCTCCTCCTCCCCAGATTCTTTACTGTTTCCTCAACTCAGCGAGAACCCTGGGTTCTGCCTCCCCGTCTCTGCACTACTCCCTGGAAAGTCTCCAGCTGGGGCAGCTGTCGAACCCCCATATTGCTTTTGCTCTCTTAGGGATTCAGTCCTGTCTCGCCTGTTGCTCAGTGTCTACAAAAGCATTGTTTCATATACGTGTCAGCTTCCTTAGTTCTGTAAAGTGCACAGTGAATTTGGTCCCTCTTACTCCGGTATGACCAGATGTCACCAGAGCTTCTTAAATCAACATTATTTTGCTTTATGAGGGACTTTTGGAAGGTCGCATCCTGGAAGAGGCACCGTGGGGTCATAGACTCTGCGTTTTAACAATATTACCAAATTGGCCCATGTCAAGGCCGTGCCATTTTGTACTTTGGACTCTTATTCTAGTAACAGGGGCCATGGGGACACGTGATGGGTATGAACCTGCTTTGAGTTCTGTGACGTGCTGGGACCATGCCAAGGGTGGTGGCTCCCGAGAAAGGGCTTCTCCCGGCTGTTCCGCCTCTGACTTGGGTCTCTGATGGCCACTTTGTGCCAGTCGGCTCTTCTCCAGCTGTGTGGGCATCGTCGTCGTTACAGTCACCGTGGGACTGTTCCTGTGTCCTTAGTGAGTGCGGGTGGCTGGGCAGGGGTCTTCCTTGAGACTGCTGTTTTCTTTGCCAAATTCTGTTGCGTGCCTCCAAATGCCACCTACCACCCCGAGCGCGTTCTGTAATCGTGATAGGATTTAATTCTCCACCCCACTTAGGGAGCTGGCATCAGTGGGACCCGAGACAGGTGCTGTGGCTTGCTCACAGTCACACAGCAGTGTCCCAGCGTGAGGTTTCTTTCTGCCCTCAAACCAGGTCTGCCAGTTCTTTCAGCGGGTCAGCCACTTTACGCTGGACATCTTAGGTTGCAGGTGATAGAAAGTCACCTCACGCTTGCTTATGCCGTAGAAGGACACGAGTCCAGGGCTTAGCTGGGGTGCACGTGTCGTCAGAAGTGTGTCGCTCTTCTCCCTCGGCTCTTGTTTCCTTGTGCTGACCTGTGCTTTAGGTAGGCCCTCTCCAAGGGAGGCTGTAGCAGCTCCGGGCTTCTTTCTCACCCCAGTGGAGTCGTCCTGGTGGGAAGAGAGCACCTCTTCCTCAAGGATCTGAAAGAAAGTCTCAGGGAAGGCTCTCACTGACCCAGCCTGTCTTTGGCTCATCCGTTAGCCATTCACGGTGCCAGGATGGTGTGCTCTTCTGATTGGACAGACCTGGGTGGTTGATCCCTCTCTTGGAATTGAAGGCTGGGGACAACCCATTGAAACCACTGAAGTTGTGGGTTTCGGGAAGGATGAGGTGGCTGTGCATTGGAAGGGGTGCCGAGGAGGCAGAGATAAAAGAGTGTCCCTTACGCCCTCTTTGGCCTCAGGAAGCAATCATGGCTATGGAAGGGCCATCGCTCCTGGTGCTCAAGGTCTTCTGGGCACCTGCTCTGCTCCGTGGCTTCTCTGCGTGGCCCTGGTTTGACAGTGCCCCCCTGCCAGGTTCTGGCCATCAACTGCTCTCTCTCACCCCTTGGGCAGGGACTTTGTGCAGGTGATGAGGCTTCCTGGCTCTCGTGCCCTCGTGCCGGAGTGGATGCTCGCCCAGAACTGCACTGTGTTGGCATCGAGCAGTTTTGGGGACAGGTCAGGGTTTCTTGGCTCAGGAGTGCTGGTTCCTCCCCAGATCCCCAGGGAAATGAGGGGGTGGTCGAAGCTAGGAGAGTGGAGGAACTGTGTATGTGTGGTGGGTGTTGTGTCACCAGAGAAGCCCTCTGTACTGTGCCCATGCCATTGCAAGGCTCTGCCAGCCAACCTCTGACCTGAAGGGCACCAGGAAATGAGTGCAGCAGGCTGAGGCCCCCACTTCTAGCCCTCCCTCAGCGTACAGTCGAGGAGCACTTTTCAGATTTTCCTGATGGGGTGGGGGCTGCTGGGGGCCAACATCCCCTATCCTCAGACCTAGAGTTCTCTCATAAGTGACCTTGAGCATGGAGAGTTTAACAAACCGCCCTTCAAGCCGAGCTTTCATGGGCCCTAGGTAGGGAGCCACACTTGACTGACTGTCCTCAAATTAGCTGGGGTTTTCTTTAAAGGAATCGCCTACCTCCCGATGGGACTGTTTAACAGGTTTTTCCAGTTTTGAGGATCCCTCTCCTTCCCTTTAGAGAGCTCCTTTCAGAGTACAAGTCATTCCTCTTATCAGTTCCAGGACCCCCAGTGATGCCTGAAACCACAAATAGTAACAAACCCTATCTCCTAGGCATACATACCTGTGATAAAGGGAAATATATAAATTAGGCACATTTTGAGATTAGCAGTAGCTCATAATCAAATTGAACCATTTTAGCACTAGATTGTAATAAGAATGATGTGAATGTGGTTTCAAAATCTCAGTATCTTTTATTTAATTATTCGCTCATTTATTTTTTTATTTTTTAAGGAGTTATTTGATTTAACTTTATTTATTTTCATTTGGTCAGAGAGGGACAGAGAGAGAAGGAAAGTGAGAATGCAGGCTGCCTGGTCCAGGACTCAAACTTCTCTGTCTGCCGTGTGGGAGTCTAGCACCCTTAACCATCATGCTATCTGCCGGCTCCTCATCAATGTTTTTAGAGAGATTTTTGCTTAGGATGCACACACCCACCAGAGACACACAGACAGAGAGAAAGTGAGAATCCCCCCCTGGATGGGGGGCCAGGTTGCAGTCCCTTCTCCATTCTCCTCCTGGGGTCCAGGGCACATCCGCACATATGCCTGGTGTGAGTTTCTAGCTGCTAGGTCTGGGAGCCACTGTAGGCCGCGTGAGAGTCCTGCACCTTAACTACTCTGCCCCCTGCTGTTCCCCCACCCCCTAGTATCTTACTGTACTGCACTCACCTAGTTTGGATCTGGGTTGACTGTGGGTGACTGAAACCATAGCGAGAGAAACTGTAGGTGAGGGGATCACTAGGTGGAGGTGTCTCCAGGGAAACTTGAATCTGCAAGATGGGATCTGTTTCTGAGGAAGTCTGCATTGTTATTTCCATCTAGTTCCTTCTCTCCCTGCCTCCCTCCTGCCCGCCCTCCATCGGAGGGGCATGTGTGCTCACCAGAGAGAGACAGAGAGGGAGGGAGAAAGCACCTGCAGTGGAGCGTGGTCATGCCACACAATCCCCGAGTTGTTGGAATTTGGGGCTCACATGCACATGTGCCCAACACGGTTTTCAAACTGCTGGGGCTGTGATTGAATCTATGTGGTCAGCCATGTGGGATTTGACTCCCTTAACCCCTGCAGCCATGGGGCCAGCCCTCTCTCCAATACTTTCTATGCCCAAGACACACGCTGGATATGATGTGAGTGCAGAGGTTAGCGCACACCTAGGGCTAGTGACACCTAGGCTTGGACATGAGAGCCGGGAGGCCCAGACAGTCAAAGGAATCTTGGCCCTTTTTGATGTGGAAAAGCTCCGTGATTAGTGCAATCTCATGTTCCCCTTGTTCATGAGACCCTAACACTGTAGGGACAAATATTATTTTTAGAGTCCAAAAACCTTTTTTAGCCCAAGAACCCCTTTGTAAATGAAGTCTTATGCAGAAGCTCAGGATGTTAAATAGACAAAAGCTTTTTTTTTTTTTTAATTGGAGGAGGGAGGCCTCGTTATGACTTCTGTGCGCCAGAGGCACTTTTGCCTTCATGGGCTCCTTCCTCCATAAAAAATATTAAAAATTGTATTTTATGACTGCATTGGTATAAAGACGAATATATTAATATTATATGTTAAACGTTTTCTCTGACTTGCACATTCGGTTTCTTTATTCTGAGTTTGAAAGGAAAGAAAGCACAATGCCTGGACCCCTCAATGCATCGTGAACTCTGGGCACTGTGCCTGGGGTGGGGAGTCGACCCTGGGGGAGACTGGCACCTGGATGCTTGCCCCCCACCAGATGGCCCTGAGGCAGGTGGGCAGCGCGACCCCCTTTGAGAGCTGCCAGAGAGACTTACTCACCACATGGGCCCTCCCAGACTCTGCTTCAGCTTCACTGGGAGTTCGAGATCAGAGTCAAACACACGGAGGGTCAAAGGTCAAAGTCATTTGTCGCCCCCCCTCCCCAACACACCTTGGTCTTGTCCTTCAATCTCCGCGAAATGATCTGTTCAGCCTCTGCTTAATCCCATTCCAAGGACAGAAGGCCTGTCGCTCTGTTCAAGTCCTCCTTTCTGCCCAGTTCTGTAGCACTTCTTGGTACCAGCGAGTCCCTGGGCTGATCACCATGTCTGTATACTGTCTGTATATCCTTGTGCCAGCGACTCCCGTAGTGTCCAAGCCTGGGGGCTCCTTCCCTTTAGAGAGCTCCTTTCAGAGTACAAGTCATTCCTCTTATCAGTTCCAGGACCCCCAGTGATGCCTGAAACCACAAATAGTAACAAACCCTATCTCCTAGGCATACATACCTGTGATAAAGGGAAATATATAAATTAGGCACATTTTGAGATTAGCAGTAGCTCATAATCAAATTGAACCATTTTAGCACTAGATTGTAATAAGAATGATGTGAATGTGGTTTCAAAATCTCAGTATCTTTTATTTAATTATTCGCTCATTTATTTTTTTATTTTTTAAGGAGTTATTTGATTTAACTTTATTTATTTTCATTTGGTCAGAGAGGGACAGAGAGAGAAGGAAAGTGAGAATGCAGGCTGCCTGGTCCAGGACTCAAACTTCTCTGTCTGCCGTGTGGGAGTCTAGCACCCTTAACCATCATGCTATCTGCCGGCTCCTCATCAATGTTTTTAGAGAGATTTTTGCTTAGGATGCACACACCCACCAGAGACACACAGACAGAGAGAAAGTGAGAATCCCCCCCTGGATGGGGGGCCAGGTTGCAGTCCCTTCTCCATTCTCCTCCTGGGGTCCAGGGCACATCCGCACATATGCCTGGTGTGAGTTTCTAGCTGCTAGGTCTGGGAGCCACTGTAGGCCGCGTGAGAGTCCTGCACCTTAACTACTCTGCCCCCTGCTGTTCCCCCACCCCCTAGTATCTTACTGTACTGCACTCCCCTAGGTTTTGGATCTGGGTTGACTGTGGGTGACTGAAACCATAGCGAGAGAAACTGTAGGTGAGGGGGATCACTAGGTGGAGGTGTCTCCAGGGAAACTTGAATCTGCAAGATGGGATCTGTTTCTGAGGAAGTCTGCATTGTTATTTCCATCTAGTTCCTTCTCTCCCTGCCTCCCTCCTGCCCGCCCTCCATCGGAGGGGCATGTGTGCTCACCAGAGAGAGACAGAGAGGGAGGGAGAAAGCACCTGCAGTGGAGCGTGGTCATGCCACACAATCCCCGAGTTGTTGGAATTTGGGGCTCACATGCACATGTGCCCAACACGGTTTTCAAACTGCTGGGGCTGTGATTGAATCTATGTGGTCAGCCATGTGGGATTTGACTCCCTTAACCCCTGCAGCCATGGGGCCAGCCCTCTCTCCAATACTTTCTATGCCCAAGACACACGCTGGATATGATGTGAGTGCAGAGGTTAGCGCACACCTAGGGCTAGTGACACCTAGGCTTGGACATGAGAGCCGGGAGGCCCAGACAGTCAAAGGAATCTTGGCCCTTTTTGATGTGGAAAAGCTCCGTGATTAGTGCAATCTCATGTTCCCCTTGTTCATGAGACCCTAACACTGTAGGGACAAATATTATTTTTAGAGTCCAAAAACCTTTTTTAGCCCAAGAACCCCTTTGTAAATGAAGTCTTATGCAGAAGCTCAGGATGTTAAATAGACAAAAGCCATTTTTTTTTTTTTAAGTGGAGGAGGGAGGCCTCGTTATGACTTCTGTGCGCCAGAGGCACTTTTGCCTTCATGGGCTCCTTCCTCCATAAAAAATATTAAAAATTGTATTTTATGACTGCATTGGTATAAAGACGAATATATTAATATTATATGTTAAACGTTTTCTCTGACTTGCACATTCGGTTTCTTTATTCTGAGTTTGAAAGGAAAGAAAGCACAATGCCTGGACCCCTCAATGCATCGTGAACTCTGGGCACTGTGCCTGGGGTGGGGAGTCGACCCTGGGGGAGACTGGCACCTGGATGCTTGCCCCCCACCAGATGGCCCTGAGGCAGGTGGGCAGCGCGACCCCCTTTGAGAGCTGCCAGAGAGACTTACTCACCACATGGGCCCTCCCAGACTCTGCTTCAGCTTCACTGGGAGTTCGAGATCAGAGTCAAACACACGGAGGGTCAAAGGTCAAAGTCATTTGTCGCCCCCCCTCCCCAACACACCTTGGTCTTGTCCTTCAATCTCCGCGAAATGATCTGTTCAGCCTCTGCTTAATCCCATTCCAAGGACAGAAGGCCTGTCGCTCTGTTCAAGTCCTCCTTTCTGCCCAGTTCTGTAGCACTTCTTGGTACCAGCGAGTCCCTGGGCTGATCACCATGTCTGTATACTGTCTGTATATCCTTGTGCCAGCGACTCCCGTAGTGTCCAAGCCTGTGGGGCCAGGACAGCGTTGCCCCCTCTGCTGCCATGTGACCTGTGCAAGGACATGCTTGCCCTCTGAGCTTGAGGTGCCTTGTTGGGAAAGAAGCGGATTGGGGGTGATGGTCCTCACCTGTCGCAGTCATGGCACCTCCGGGGCAGGTGTCCCCACAGCCCAGGTTGTTCAGCGACTTCACTTGTTGGCGCACACTTTGAGGTTGGAGGTCAGGGGCCTTGTGCATCCCTGTCCCCCATGGCCCAGGGGGAGCAGTGTTACCAGGTGCAGAGAAGATGTGGGAAGACCAGGTGGCTCCGGACTGTTGTCCCACTCCTTGTCGCCCATAAGGCTGCTGGTGGACTTTTCCTGCAATCTGTTTAGGACCTGTGGTCAGCCCATGTGCTTGCCCACTCAGGTTGGGGGAGAGGAGTGAGAATGGTGACATGCTGGGGCCTGCAGGCTGACCTGTCCTGTCACTGCCTGGGGCTGGGCTAGCTCAGGGAAGGGCAGGAGCTCTCCGAGGGGACATACTCTTCTTCCCCCCCTTTCCAGTCTAGTGCCCCTGGAATCTAGTGCTTGGATGAGGGATGTGCCAACCCTGCACACCCACTTCTGGTACTCTGCAGCTCACCTCTCTCTACTCTGTCACCTCCGTGTTCCTGCCACACTAAGTGACTCTCCCAGATACATCCGTGGCTTCCCACCTCACTCTTCGTTCATGCCATCCTTGGGGCCAGGGCCATTGGTGCGATGGTTTCCAGACGCTAGAGAGGGAGTGGGGTTCGGGGAAAGGCCCTGTCCTGGCCTCTCTGTGTGGAGCCTCCTGCCGGGGTGCTTCTGATCCCTGGCCTGGTGTTTGTCACCTGGCTTCTGCGCTCTGCTTTCAGTGACCAATTCCTGCTCAGTCTGCTTGCCACGGCCAGCTGGGGTGGACCTACAGGCTGGTGCCAGCTCAGCGGCTCTGAAACAGATTTGCAGCTGGCCTGGACTCTGCCAGCCAGTTGCGTGCAGGGAAGGGGGGCTTCTATGAAGGATGTCTTCAGAGGCGTAGAGAAGGAGCTTTCCTTTTCTTAGGTGTGGCTCCTTGCGGTGGTGTTCTCCTCACCACGGTGTTCTCATTTATTCTGCTACATACTAGGAGCAAGTCAGGGGCCCAGCGTGTCCATCTGGCTGCACTTCCTCCCCCCCTAGTCCCTTCCTCCCGTCTGTCCTTCGCACCTACTGTGTGTGCCATCAGGCCAGTCTTAGTGGGAGAAACCTGAGTCCATCCCGGAGCTCTGAGCCCAGTCCAGCCAGATTCACATGCATTTAGAATCTCAGCCCCCCACCAGCCCTGCAAGCCTCAGTCTCCTCACCTGTGAAAGTGGGGAACCTCCTGGGGTGGCATTACTGAACCACAGTCTGAGGGGAGCCCCCTTCACTCAGCACAGGGTTGGGGTAAAGAGCAGCCCTTCCCAGCGGCTCTACACGGACCTTTCTGCTTTCTGAGCAGTCTCTTCCCACAGAATCTTTGTTTTGATTTAAACAATAAAACCAGGTTTCCTTTTTTATAAAGAGCCAGGGCTTTTTATAGAAAAAGTTGGAAAACACAGAAGAAGTTATGAGGAAGAAAGAAAATCACCTAAAGATGCCTACACAATGCTGTCACCTTTGACATTTCGAAGTACGGCGTTTTCATTTTTAACCACTAAGTGTGATGGATGCAAGTTCTCTCCTGATTAAAAAAACCAAACCAAACCAACCCCCCAGGAAACTTAGTATTGCCAGATTGGCGTTTTTGCAAGCCCAGTGGGTTTTGCCTGTCGTGTTCCGTGAGGCAGCTGTACCCCCGCCTGCTCCGCAGTGTGCTGTCTGGGGGTGATTGGTGGTTTCCAGGGTTCTCCTGTTGGAAGCAGTGCTGTGAAGGGTGTCTGTGTCACTGAATTGGTTTCCATGTTTGCGGTGGTTTCCGGGACTTTTAAATCTAGAAATCTTCGTGATCCCCAGATCACTTCTCTAACTGGCCTGTCCTGGAAGCCCCGGGGGTGTGGTCAAAGCCTGCTGCCTCCCTCTGCCCCAGGTTCTGATGCAGTAGGCCTGGGGGATGGGGGGATGGGGGACGGGGAAGGGGGGAAGGGGGTGGCCATTGCTCTCCGGGCTCCTGGCCTCCCCATCCCTGGGGCAGCCCACTCCCATCATCCACACAGGGAGGTGTCTTTGTCTAAGATTTATAAAAAAAAATATAGGCGAGGGACAGCAGGTGGCATAGTGGCTAGGGACACTGGATTCCCACATGGTTGACTGCGGTTTGAGTCCCAGACCTGGCAGCTTGTTTTCTTGCTTTCTCTTTCTCTGTCTGGTCAAATTAAAAATAATAATAATAATAATAACAACAACAAATGGAATTAGATAAATAAATAATTCTTTAAAAAAAAGGTTTATGAGGGTGGGATGTAAGAAGCTCAGGTATGGCCGGAGCTGGATCGAATGTGTTATTAGTGCGGGGTCCAGGTGAAGCCAGGTAAGGGCGAGCCTAGGAAAGGGACCGTCTGCATCTTCTATGGTGACAGCGAATGACAGCCTTTCTAGCATGCGAAGGGTTAAACAGGCGGCTGGCAGCCTCCCCGGAGCCAAAGGGGGAACTCAGGAGTAAGTGGGGACTGCCTAATTAATTCAATTAAACTACTTTATAAGCTCGGCTGGTGTCAGTAAATTGTTAAAGTCTATTAAAAAATCAGCGGAACGTGATGAGGGTTTGGGGACGCCTCGCTCTCGTCCCCCGTAGTGGGATGCACTTGAGAGATGGACGGATGTCGCAGGCTCTGGCTGCTGTAGCAGCTGACAGGCCTCACCCCTCTTGGCCTCAGTTTCCCTTTCTGTTCAGTGACGTGATGGACCGGCACTTGAATACTCCTTCAGCCCCACGTATTAGGATTTCCCGATGCCATTTGGACTGGGTTGTCCTGTTCCTGGGGACAACGGACTTTTGAGCAAACCCTCTGTGACCAGAGCCCGTTGTTAGCACGGAAAGCCTGGCATCCTCCCGGCGGTTTCCGGGGTGGCTGTGAGGGCAGGTGACCCCAGGGGCGGAGCGGACTCCGGGAACAGCTGAGTGTGAAGAGTGGGTCTCCCAGGCCCTGCTGTGGCAGTGAAGAGCTTACGGAACTTACGGTGTGCAGCGTTGCAGTTGTGGGTAGACAACACCAGAAATCTTTTTCTTTAGCTAGTTTCAAAACATGAGGACCCTGAATGTGACAGTGACAGCCTGGTCTCTGGATCCTGGGTCCCCGAAGTCCGTGGAAATTGAGATCCTGTGGCCCAGGGCCCTGCTGTTGTCTTTTCCAAGTCCGCAGAGGGCAGGCCTGGGGTTTGGTTCCCTGGTTCGTGGAGGCCGGGGTCAGAGTCGTTGGACCTGGTTCGTGGAGGCTTCAGTCAGAGTGCGTTGGACCACACCTGTAGGCCAGGCAGCGCTGGTCTGGAGGGTGGGTGGACTGCCGTGGAGAGACCGAGTTCAGGGCCCAGGGCAGGTAGGGTCATCTATCAGCTGAGCTGCTGCTCTTCAGAGCGTCCTTCTCCTACTCACAGACGCTGAGGTTTGTTCCTCTTGCTTCTGAAAGGTGGCTGAGGCAGTGTGCTCTGGGGTGACCCTGGAGGAAGAGAGGTGAGGGCCAGGGAAACCTGTGACTGGAGCACACTCTGTTTCTGAGATGTGTAGTGGCCATTGAATCCTGGAGCAAAGAAAAGGAGACAAGTTTTGTTTTCTCAGTCTCCCCTACCCTAGGTTATGCTTCCCCTCTCAACCCCCAGCACACCTTTTGTTCAGCGTCCTGCTGGATAGGGTAGAGGCACTTAAACTCTTAAATATTACCCTAGGAGAGAGCTGTTTTCCATGTATTTATTTAATTTTATTTGTTATTGCTATTTCTTAATTTGATGAGAGAAAGAGAGAAAGAGAAAGCAAGCTGCCAGGTTCGAGACTTGAACCACAGTCGACCGTGTGGGAGTCCAGCATCTTAACCACCATGCCACCTGCTGGCCCTGTGAGCGGCTTTATAGAGCAGCTGCTTCTCTGGTTCTTTCTGTGATGAGAATGTGGCTCAACCGGCCTTTAGCCAGGTGGTGTCAAAGTCTCCCAAGTGGAGTTTTCTTAAACCAAAGTCATGTTTGTTCTAGAATCACGAGGCCTGCTGTTTTCCAGGAGCCTCCTCTCCTGCAGCCAGGCCCTCAAGACCTGCATACACAGTATGTGGGATTCTCCTCTGTGCCAGGATCTGTAGAATCTGTGGCCCTGAGGAGACCCTCCTCCCCACTAAGCATCACGAGGTGGAAGGGTCCATTGGCAGGGCTTGGAAGTTGCCTGAATAATGTGTTATAACTCCCAGTCATTCAGAGCTGGCAGTGTAAGATTTTTGTGAACTGCAGTTGACCTTTTCGAAAGAAGATTTGCTAAGGAAAATGCTAGTGTAAACAAGATCTTGGGGGGAAGAGCTGGAAGGTGTGTAAGGCATCATTCTATTTTTAAGCCTTTTGAAAACTCTCATTGGAATATAAACACTATGCTAATTATAAAAACACCTTTTCTGTTCCGCACTAGTGTAAACAAGATGGGAGGGGTGCTGGTGGGGGAAGGGAGGAGTGTTTGAACAGAGGTTAAACCAGAGATTAAACACTGTCTGGCCACAATAGATTATTTGCTCATTTTAAAAAAAAGCCCTTTTTCCTCTTATTTTGACAACCACGCTGGATGTAGCAGCAGGAGTGAGTGGAGGGGCCTCCTCATCTTTGCAACACTGGCCCCCAGCCTGGGTGATCTGGGTGACTCGTGGGCTTACCCGCAGGGCCCCTCATCTATTAAATATGTACCCTGCCATTCAAAGGACAGAGTCTCTCTGTATTGTAAGAGTACCCCTTTCACCATCAAGGAAATCCTCTTAGCAAAATGTCAAAGGTAAAGTTTCAGCGACAGCCAGCCATTATCTGTTGCGCACCTACTGTGTGCATCAGGCTCAGCGCAGGACACTGGGATCAAGTGTTGAGAAAAACCATCTCCTGGAGCTTGCCATCTGCCACCGTGGCCGTGGCTGAGTGCATCTGAGGGTGCTTTTCAGCCACCGGCCAGATATCACTCAGAGCGTCTGTCCTACCTGTCCTGAGCTAGACCCAGGTGGAGGGTGCTGAAACAGTGGAGGTGGTTTTTCCTTTGACATCTGCTATTGTCAAGGTGATGAGACGGAGGGTGAGCCAAGTCCCTGAGAAGTCAGGCTCCCTTTGAGTTCTGGGGATATTGAGGCAGGGGCAATGGGGGGAGGAATCGGTAGCAGTCTGGGGGGGTGTCAGGGACACCTGCTGAGGAGGTGTGCGGCCTCATGGTGTGGCTGACAGAGAGATAGGCAGAGGGAAAAGGAGGGGCCATTCCAGGTTCTAATGTAGAGGTAGAAGGATTATAATTAGCCGAGGCTGTGTGGGCAAATGGCATTTCAAAATGCTTAAAAAGATCTTCTGCGGGAGGTTGAAAATATCTGGGGATCTACTCCAACAGAGAGTGTTTGGGTAGTGAAAGGAATTAAGGGCTGTGCGTGGGGCCACGGGAGAGGGAGGAAAGGAGAGAGGGAGGGATGGAGAGAGATCCATGGGTGGACAGATCAACACAGATGGACAGACAGTTACTAGGTGCCTTTGAAGGACCCAGGAAGAGTGTTTTTCTGACCCAGGAAATGAATGTGACCAGGCCTTAAGCTCCATGAGGACACACTCTATGACTTCTATCCATCACATGTGTCCCCATTTCTCAGCAAAGGTCAGACATAGTAGATGCTTATTAAATATTTGTAGGCTGAAGGTACTTAGCATTTGTTCTGCGTATCTTTATGGCCACTCTAGAAGGAGACACTAGATTGGTGCAAAAGCATTTGCAGTTTTGGATCGTGAATTTTAAATCATCGTAACTGGGCACAAACACATGCGCTATGCCACAAAACCCTCTCCTCCATTCTCCTCTTGGAATTTTGGGCACGCCCACACATGTGCCCGGTGTGTCTCAAGCCACCATTTCCAGGACTTGAACTGCGGTCAGCCCCGTAGGAATCCAGTGCTATAACTACTGCATCACCTGCTAGCCCCAAACTCATCTTTGTTAATCAAATATCCATTACAATGAACACATTTATATGTTTATTTATGACTGCAGTATACAAATCTGTGCTTTGGGATTCCATGAACTCTTGGAAAGCATCTTCTGCGTCCTGCTGGTTGTGAAAGTGCTTTCCCGCTACAAGTGGTTGAGGTGTTTGAAGGGTAACTGGATGATGAGAGGTCAGGTGACTGTGGATGAGGCAAAACGTCGTAGCCCAACTCATTCACCTTTTGAAGCATTGGTTGTGCCCTGTGTGGTCAGGCATTTTTGTGGAGATGAATTGGGCCCTTTCTGTTGACCAGTGCTGGCTTCAGGCGTTCCAGTATTCGATGCATCTCATTGATTTGTGGAGCACACTTCTCGGATGGAATGGTTTCACTGGGATTCAGAAAGCTGTGGTGGATCAGACCCCACCAAACAGCATTCATGACCTTTTTTTTTTTTTTGGTGCAAATTTGGCTTTGGAAAGTGTTTTGGAGCTGCTTCCACGCACTGAGCTGGGTGTCATCGGTTGTCATCTAAAATCCACTTTTCATCTCATGTCACAATCCAATCAAGAAATGGCTGTTGTTGAATAAAACGACACTTTGTTTGATGTTTGGTCAGCTCATGAGGCACCCATTTATCGAGCTTTTTCACCTTTCCTGTTTGCTTCAGATGCTGAATGACCACAGAGTGGTCGATGTTGAGTTCTCCAGCAATTTGTCATTGTATTTGTAAGAGGATCAGTTTCAGTGGTTGCTCTCAATTAGTCGCCACCCTCCGTTGGCTGGCCACTGATGGCTGGCCACTACATGTACTCCTCATCTTTAAGGCTCTTGTCTCCTTTGCCAAACTTCTTGAACTATCAAGACTACTACATTCTTGGGACCAGCAGATAGTGTAATGGTTATGTCACTGGATTCCTATGTAGTTGACCATGAGTTGAGTCCTGGACATGGTGGCTTAAAACTCACACAGGGCACATGTATGTGCATGCCCAAAACCCTGAGAGGAGAATACAGGAGAAGGGATTGCAGTGTGGCTATCTCTCCTGGGGGTGATTTCTTGCTTTCTGTGTCTCTGGCGAGTGCACGCACCCTATAGGAAAAATCTCTCTAAAAAAAGACTGTTATATTGTTAGCAGTCCCTGGGCCACATGCTTTTTTTTTTAAAAAAGAATTAATTATTTTATTATTTATTATCATTATTATTTTTCACATGAGTTCACCAGAGAGAGATAGAGAAACAGAGAGAGAAGGAATGTGAGAAAGCAAGCCGTCAGGTCCAGGACTCAAACTGCAGTTGGCCATGTTGGAAGTCCAGCATCTCAACTCCCATACCACCTGCTGGCTGAGTCGTCTCTGCCCATTTTGAATGTGAATGAAAAATCCCTCAAATTTGCTTTATGTCTAACATCCTTTCCATAGTCTCAAATACATATAAAATAAATAGCAAGTAATAAGTCATCAGCAAAAAAAAAAAACCATAAAACAAAGAATGCACATTGAAATGATGTGTAACAACCACGTTTATTTAAAAATGTATCCAATATCAAACGACAAATTTCAACAACGTAAAACTGCAACTGGTTTTGCACCAACCTAATACTATCCCTTTGTGCCAATGGAGATGGGCCACACTTAGATGGGTGTGTGTGTATCTGTGTATGTATTGTGGGGTTGTGGAGAAGTTCAGGAACGCCAGAGAGCTCGCCCTCCCCAACAGTGGTGTAAAATATTGATCAATTTGATTCCATTGTATGACCCAGGGACAATTTTACTAGCAGAAAATATGGCTGTGTTATATGGCTGCAATAAAAAAATCATAGTCATGAGCCCAGGCCCAGAAAACGAAACAAGCTGATGTAACCCAGACTAGCGGGTTCCACGTCTCTGCTCTAGCGTCAGTTGAGTGAGTGTTCCTTCAGGTGCTACTGATGAGCTCGGCTGCAGACAGGAGATAACAGATCTCAGCAGAATATTTATATTATGGAAGCCCAAAATGGAATTCAGCTTGACCCCCTAGTAAGTTTCTCTTGCAGTTAGGAAATATCCCCTATTGCTTAGTTGTAGATACTTTAAAAAAAAAAAAGAATTATGTTATTTAACTTTATTATCTATTTTAATTTGATCAGAGAGAGAGAATGTGTGGGCAAGCAAGCCACTAGGTCTGGGACTCGAACCGCTGTCGGCCATGTGGGAGTCCAGTGTCCTTAACCACCATGCCACCTGCCGGCCCCAGTTGTAGATATTTTAAAGTGTACCAGTCTAGCCTGTAAACTGCCCCACGGAGAGCCAAGAACGTTGTAGGTTTTGAGTCAGAGGTGTGAACGATGAACCAGTGTCCTGACATCTCACCAGATAAGCATTTAACCACAGAGTGTGAATCACACAAGTAGCAGATGCCCCAGAGTGAGCATGATCGAAAAGACAAGAACTGCTGAGCTTTCGGACCCTCTCAGCATGAAAGCGTTTTGTCTGGTTGAAACTGATTCTTGTGTTCGGAGATGTGTGTGTTTCATACAACATGGTCCCTGCGTGTAAGCCGTTATCCTCTGGTGCCCAACCAGAGGAGCATCGCTCTGTTCTAGCTCTGGAGGGCAAACTGGCTATTGGACTTCTAGAAGAATAGGAAGACAGCTTCCAGCATGGGGCCTTTCTCATGGCTCATTTAAGGGAAGTTTAAACTTTAGGGACTCGATGTAGTGCTTAATCCTGGCTGAGAGGAAGCTCTGCCTTGCCTTTGGGTAGCTGATCTGGCAACTGCTCAAGAGGAGTGAGGACGTGGAGAGGGAGGAATGGTCAACTTCATGGAGGTAGGAAGAGAGTGGAGACATTACCCCAGCAACTCTGGCCTTGTTTTAGTCTGTCTCACCAACCACTGGAAACCTCGGGGCCTTTGTGCTTGCTCTTTTTTCTGTCTGAAATCCCCCAGTTATTATTATTATTTTTGCTCATTCCCTCACCTAGATATGTTATTTCTATTTATGCTCATTCCCTCACCTAGATATGTTATTTCTAGAAGCCTTCTCTCTCTCTTTTACTTTTTTTTTTTTTGGAGAGTTTTTTGCTATAGGGCGCATGTGCTCACCAAAAAGACAGAGACAAGACAAAAGTGAGAAATCATCCTGTCCCCCGGGCGAGTGGCCACACCGCAATTCCTTCTCCTCCGTTCTCCCCTTGGGATCTTGGGCACACACACATGCTCCCAATGAGAGTTTAAGCCACTGGGTTCGGGACTTGAACTGTGGTTGACTACATGGGAGTCCAGCAACATAGCCACTATGCCAACTGCTGGTCCTCTCTCTTTTATTTTAATTGCCAGAGGTTGTGTGCACTCGTCAGAGAAGAGGCAGAGAGAGGGAAACAAAGGGAAAGGGCGAGGGAGAAAGTACCCCCAGTGGGGTGTGCTTACATTGCAGTGCTGTCTCCCTTTCTCTGTCCTGTTGGGATTTGGGGCACACGTGCACACATAGCTGGCGTATTTTTTTCCAAGCTGCCAGGACTGGGATTCAAACTGCAGTTGGCCATGTGGGGTCTGGCTCCCTTAATCATGGGGCTGGCCCCTGTTAACTTCGAGTTGGTTAAGGTGGTGTCTACTAGACTTTTCCTCTGCAAAGTTGCTCTTTTACCGTTTGTATTAATATGAGGAGTCCTCAAAAAGTTAATGGAAAATACTTTCTATGAAAAAACTAGGCATGGATTTCCAAGGTTCTTTGCACCTAAACAAACTGGTACTTTAGTCCCATTTTTCCATGAAATTTTTGAAGTCCCCTTGTGAGTATTTTGTAGAGAGATGTTTTGAGACTATATGGATATCTTGTTTCTCATCCTTTTTTTTTTTATATAGTGAGAGGTTTTCACTATAGGGCGCATGCGCTCGCCAGACAGACAGAGAGAGAGACATAGAGACAGAAAGCGAGAAATCACCCTCCAGGGGGGATGGTCACGCCGCAATTCCTTCTCCTCCATTCTCCTCTCGGGATCTTGGGCACGCACGCACACGCGCCCGGCCTGAGTTTTAAACCACTGGGTCCGGGACGTGAACCGCAGTCGACTACATGGGAGTCCAGCGACATAGCCATTATGCTAACTGCTGGTTCTCTCTCATCCTTTTCTGTCCACTAATTTTAGCATCTATTGTTGATTCTAGCCTGACTGTGATGTGTTTGCCAAACAGTGATTTCCTCTTGACATCATTCTTTCTACATTTATTAATTGGAATTCTGTAGAAGAACTGTTTTCTCCCCCATTTACTTATTTATTCACTTATGCATTTATATCCGTTTAGACTCCTGGATTTTTTTTTAATGGGCTAGATTCCATTGCTTTCATTATGTGTTCCATTGCTCACATTATTCCAGAATTGGCTGGTGACAGCCCCTTCACACAGGGTCCTGCCTTTTTGACATGCCTCATCATTCCTTGAGAACTTCCTTACTCTCTGAGTCTTCAGGATATTCCAGGCTCCTCTTGCACCCTAGCCCTGGAATCAGTCCTTACTCCGTGACAGGAGGCTGGGGTTTCTGTCTGTATTGCTCATTGTCGATTTCTGGTACCCTGGGAGCCTTGCATGTTGTAACGTCATAGTAAATAACGTTTGGATGAATGAATGAGTGGATGCATTCTAGAAAGGAAGATCTCGGTTGGCTAGTTTACAGAGGCTGCAAGTCATACTCTTAGGAAGCCCCTCCTCCCTAGGTTAGCGAAGTCCCTCCCCCCAGGTTAGCTTGAATGAGCAACTTAGAAGGGGAGGGGCTTTTTCCTTGCGGCCTCACGTTTTTTGTCCTTCTCAGCTCATTCTCAGCGCTACACAGTCTGAAAAGGAGCCCAGGGCATTCCCGATCTTGCAGAGCAGAAAGAGCCAAGAGTGTGCAGAGTAGCCAAAAGGGGGGGCGGGCTGGCAGGAGAGCTAGGCAGGGTTGGCAGAGCCCAGCCCCGTTCATGCTGCTAATGACTGAGTTGCACAGCAGCTGCGGTGGGCAGGATGCTCTGGTGTTGGATGGCTGAGGCCCTGGGGCCCCCAGTGCCATGTCCATAGCTGGGGGCTGCCGAGAGCCACTTTGAGTCTGCTGAGATGTGCAGGCCTGGCCTGAATATTTTATGAGTTTTTCTTTATGAAAGATTAAAAGTCAGTTGCATTGGCTTTGGAAAAGCCTGTGATAATCAGATTTTTATTTATGAGTTGAATTGTGCGTGTGCCCGTCTCTGAAGGAAACTGGCAGTCCGGCTTCCTTGCCATCCTGGCTGGCAGACTTGGATGCCAAGGGTGCACTTGGCGGGTGGGAGCCTTTGCATAGGCCAGAGGAGCCAGACTGCCTTCTGTGGTGGCTCTTGCTGGTGTCCCTGAATGACGCTGGGCCCTTTGGGAAGTGAGACCTTCTCTGTGAGGAGGTGACGGTACTGACAGTGCCTTGATTCAGCAGTTCATTCGTGCAGAGCAAACGTGTGTTCTGGCTGCTTCTGCTCTGAGCTTCTGGGAAGCAGGGTAGGCAAGGATAGTTTGCAGATGGAGAAATCGAGGCCCAGAAAAAAGGCAGTGATTGACTCTCCTCCTTTCTAGGGTGTATCTACTCATTCATTCGTCCAAACAGAGTTACTGTGATGTTAGATGGGTCAGGCCCTCTGGGTAAAAATGTCACAGTCTGTGGCAGAGCTGGCCCAGTGCCCTCACTTTGTCACCCCAGCCTCCCATTCTCATTGTGACCTTCGAGGGTCCGGATACTGTAGGCCTGTAGCCAGGGTCCCCCCATCTAGTCTGGGCTACACACAGGCCTTTGCCTGCTTGGAATTGGGGAGCACACAGAGCCCTGGGCTGGGCACAGGGGCCTCTGCAGCTCCTGAGTCTAGAACTGGGAATTACTGTTAGAAAGTTCCAGGCATCCCACCCTCGTGCTCCCCCAGGCCTTTGCACCTGCATGTGCCTGGCAGACCTTGCTGAGCCAATTGCCAGGATGATGCTGAAGTCACCTCTGTGATCTCTGAGCCATCCCATCAAGGAAGCTTTAGTGTGGAGCCCCCTAGAGCCTAAGAGACCCTTGGCTGCGACGTAGGGTGGGGCAGGCCTGCAGGCTGCAGCCCATGTGGAGGGCAGGCAGTTTGCTGTAATGCCTGGAAGAAGGTACTGTAAGGGGGAAGCAGGTCTTGATTTTTCAGTGTTTACCTGCCTGTGAAGTGGGGAGTGAATGAGCTTACATTATAGGGATGCTGCGAAGATTAAATGAAATAGTAGGTGTGAAGTGTCCAGCCCAGAGCCTGGCTTGTGGGAAGAGCCACATCCATGATGACACATCCATGACAGTTTGTGGTAGCATTAACGGGGATCTCTGCAGTTCGCCATGTGGCCAGGTGCACGGTTGCTTAGCGGTACCTTTGCATCCCACCTAGGCCAGGGTGAAACACTACCTGGGCAGCGTGTTGCTTGGGTGCAAGTCTGCTGTGTGGGAGTTGTGTGGTTTCCCTCGCCAGGACAGTGGCCCCCGTGGTGGCGGCTCTGGTTCAGGGTCTCTAAGCACCTGGCACAGATGAGGCACTCAATATCTTTGCCTTTACTTGAGCATATGTATTCATCTATCATGAAGATTTGGCAAAAATCAGTCCAAGGTTGGAAGCCTGAGTTCCATTTTCTTCACTTCAAAAAAAAAAAAAATTCTATTGGGGCAGCAGGTGGTGTGGTGGTTAGGGCGGCTAGATTACCCCATGGCTGAATACACTTGGAGTCAGTCTTGATGTTTACTTTGTATAAACTTGGCCTTTCTTATGTTGCCTTTTCTTGCTTTTATCTATTATTATTATTATTTTCAGTATCTAGACATTTCATGCTTGGGGCTGGCAGGTGGCATGGTGGTTAAGAGTGCTGGATTCCCACATGGCCGAGCGCAGTATGAGTCCTGGACCTGGCGGCTTGCTTTCTCACTTTACCTCTCTCTCTTTCTCTCTCTCTCTCACTCTGTCCCTTTCTGGTCAAATGAAAACAAACAAACAAACAAACAAACAGTACATGCTCACTGTTGACTAGTTAGGAAGTCTGGATGAGCAAACAAGAGTTAACGAGATTGAAATCACCCATAATCTTTTGAACCCAGAGATAGTCACTCTGGATGTCAGTAATTTGTTGTTGTTGTTTTTAAAATATTTTTGGTATAGGGTATGTGTGCTCACTGAGAGACAGAGAGATGGAAAGCAAGAAATCACCCCACAGGGGGATAGCCACATTGCATTGCCTTCTCCTTCATCTTCCTCTTGGGATTTTGGGCATGCCCACACATGCTCCTGGTGTGAGTTTTAAGCCCCCAGATCCGGGGCTTGAATCGCGGTCTGCTACTTGGGAATCCAGTGACATAACCATTATGCCATCTGTTGGTCTCTGGATGTCAGTAATTAACGTATTGGTATTTTGATGTATGTACTTGATGCATATATCACATACACATAACTTAAAGCTTATTTGCCCAGAAGTTTTTATTGAGCATCTATTATACTCATGGTGCTGGGGATAAAGCAGGAACGAAAAATAGACATAGTTCCTACAGGAAATAATTTATGTAGACACAAAGAAGAGAAAAATTGGAATGGAAATAGGACCGAGGAAAGACTTGATTGATAGCAAAAGTTGCCATGGCTTGAGCATGAATTGAGAGGCTGGATGAGGCAGAGGGGAGATAAGTTGGTAGCTGCCCAGGTGTGACGCACTGTCTGAAGAAGGTGGTCATGGCTGAGGTCAGAATGCAGGCAGACAAGGGCAGGCCTGAGGTGTAATTTTTTTATTTTGTATATTTGCATGTGGATGTCTAGTTGTTCTAGAATCATTCGTTGGAAAGATTATCCATCCTCCATTTAAATGCCTTTACTCTATTGTCAGAGATTAGTTGGCTATATTCGGGTATGTCTATTTCTGGACTTTCTATTCTGTTTCACTTATCTACTTGTTCGTTCTTTTGGCAATACTAACCTGTACTGTAAGTCTTCAGGTTGGGTTGTGTTGGTCCTCTAACTTTGTTGCTCTTTTTCAATATTGGTTTGGCTGTTCTGGAGATTTTGCCTTTTCACATATACTTTAGAATCAGTCAATAGCCACAAAATTATTGTTGGACTTTTTATTGGGATCATTGAATCTATACAATTGGCATCTTAACAATATGGAGTCCTGACTCCATGAACATGGACTATCTCTCCATTTTTTTAGATCTTTGATTTATTTTATCAGAGTTTTGTAGTTTTCCTCATATATCATGTACATATTTGTGAGATACTTATACCTGTTTACTTATTCTTTTTCCTTGGTGCTAATGTAAGCATTATTGCTATTATAATTTCAAGTTCTGTTTCTTCATTGCTGATATCTGTGAAAGCAGTTGACTTTAGTATATTAACCTTGCATCCTGTGACCTTCCCATAATTTTGCATTAGTTACATTTTTGTTGCCGTTGTTGTTAGTTCTTTGGGATTTTCTCTGTAGGTAATCATGTGAATATAGACAGTTTTGCAGTTTTATTTCTTCTCAATATGTATATCTCTTATTTCCTTTTTGTTTTGTTTTGTTTTATCACATTAGATAGGACTTCTCTTGTGACATTGGATAGTAGTGGTGAGAGAGGACATCTTTGCTTTGTTCCTGATCTTTCGGGAAAGGCATTTAGTTTCTCACTGTTTTTGTTTGTTTGTTTGTTTGTTTGTTTTTTGAGAGGTTTTTGCTATAGGGCGCATGCGCTCGCCAGACAGAGTCAGTCAGAGAGACAGAAAGCAAGAAATCACCCCCCGGGGGGGATGGTCATGCCGCAATCCCTTCTCCTCCATTCTCCTCTCGGGATCTTGGGCATGCACGAACACACGCCCAGTGTGAGTTTCAAGCCACTGGGTCCGGGACGCGAACCGTGGTCGACTACGTGGGAGTCCAGCGACATAGCCATTATGCTAGCTGCTGGTCCCAGTTTCTCACTGTTAAGTCTGATTATAGTTGTAGGTTTTTTTGTAGGTATTCTTTATCAAGTTGAGGACATTCCCCTTTTTTCCTAGTTTTCTGAGAGTTTTTTTTTTTTATCACAAATGGATATTGGATCTTGTCAAATGCCATCTGTTGGTATGATTATGTGGTTTTTCTTCTTTAACTTGATGCATTTGTGATGGATTGCACAAATGGATTTTTGAGTATTGAACCAACCTTGCACACCTGGGATAAATCCTGTTTGGTTATGGCATACACTTCTCTCTCTCTCTCTCTCTTTTTTTTTTTTGCATAGACTTTGCTAATATTTCATTGATGATTTATTCATCTGTGTTCAGAAGAGCTATTGGTCTGCAGTTTCTCATTCTTGTATATCATTATCATGTTTTGCTATTAGAGTAATAAGGTCTCATTGATTAAGTTAAGAAGTGTTCCCTTGGTTCCATTTCCTAGAAGAAATTGGAGAGAATTGATATTATTTATCTCTGAGTATTTAGTACAGTTCATCACTGGGCTCAAGCTTTCATTTGTGAAAGATGATTAATTATGGCTTCATTTAAAAATAAATATAGGCATATTTACATGACTGTATGTGAGTTTGGGTTAATTGTGTCTTTCAAGGGCTTGGTCCATTTAATCAAATTTCTGGACAAAGAATTCATAATATTACTTTATTACCCTTGTAAAGTCCATGGAATCAGTAGTGATGGCCTCTTTTCCATTTCTGATGTTAGCAACCTGTGTCTTCTCTTTGTCTTGGTTAGCTAGGTTAGAGTTTATTAATTTTATTGATCTTTTCACAGCAGCAGCCTTTGGTTGCATCCATTTTCCCTGTTCATTTCCTGCTTCTAATTTCATACATTTCTGTTCTAATTTTTTGGTTTATTTTCTTCTGTTTGCTATATTTTGCTCTTCTTTCTTTAGTTTCCTAAAGTAGACCTTACTTAGATTGTTCATTTTAGGTATTTTCTTTTCTAATTTATGCATTCAGTGCTATAAAATTCCCTCTAATCACTGCAGTTACTGTTTCCCACAAATTTTGATCATCGTATTTTCTTTTTCATTTCGTTCAAAATAGTTTTTAATTTCACTTTAGATTTCTGCTTTGACCCATGTATTATTTAGGATTGTGCTGTTTAATCTCCACATATTTTGGATTTTTCCAGCCATTTTTTCTGTTACTGATTTCTAGATTACTTCCATTGTGGTCTGAGAACATATTTTATATGGTTTCTACTCTTTTAAGCTTATTAAAGTGAGTTTTATGAACTAAAATATGATCTATCTTGGTGAATATTCCATGTGGTCTTGAGAAGAATGTATATTTTGCTGTTGTTGGATGAAGTACTCTATAAATGTCAATTAGATCCAGTTGATTAATGGTGCTGTTCAGTTTAACTGTATCCTTACTGACTTTCTCCTTGCTCGATCAGTCAGTTATTGGAAGAAGATATTAATGGTGGATTTGTCTAATTTCTCCTTGGAGTTCTGTTCCCTTTGCCTCATATATTTTGATGCTGTGTTGTTAAGTATATATACATTGAAGATGATCATGTCTTCTAGGATGAATTGACTCTTACCATTATATAATGTCTCTCTTTATCCCTGATCATTTTCCCTGCTGTGACTTATACTTTGTCTGAAATTTCTGGAGCTACTATGAGTTTCTCTTAATTAGTGTTGGCATGGTATAGTGTTCTCAATACCTTTGCTTTTAGTTGAATATATCTGTATCTTAACATTTCAATTGAGTTTCTTGTGGACAGCATATAATTGGATCTTTTTAAAAAATCCATTTTGATAGTCTTTTTTTAAGCATACTTTACTTAACTTTATTAACTTATTTATTCATTATTATTATTTTTTTTTAAAATTTGACCAGAAAGGGACAGAGTGAGAGAGCGAGAGAGAAAGAGTGAGAACGAGAAGGCAAGCCACCAGGTCTGGAACTTGAACCATGGTCAGCCATGTGGGAGTCCAGCGCTCTTAACCACCACACCACCTGTTGGCCCCACTTTGATAGTCTTTTAATTGTATACTTATTTGTTTAAAGTTTATTTTTTCCATAAGACAGAGAGAGAGAGAGAGAGACAGAGACCGGCATCCCTAACAAGGTTTCCATACCACAGTCCACTGCCAGTCCCAACTGGCCTGGATTACAAGCCACACCTGGTATGTTTAGACAGGTCCCAGGACACAAATTCAAGGTCTTTCCCACAAGGGTCCAGTTGTGTTACTGCTATACTACCTCCTGGCCCAAATGTGTATTTATTATTCACATTTAAAGTGATTATTGATGTAGTTGCGCTTATATCGACCATATTTGTAATCATTTTCTTTTTCATGCCCTTGTCTGTTTCCTTTTCTGTCTTCTTTTTCTGCCTCCTCTGGTTTAAATTGAGCGTTTTATACGATTCCATCTTCTCCCAACTCTTAGCATATCAATTCTTAAGGAAGTTTTCAGTGATTACCCCAGAGTGTATGATATGAATTTATTTATAATTAATCTAAGTTCACTTTCAGATAACATATTAAGCTGCTTCATGGATGGCGCCAGGTGCCTTCTAATGGAGTAGTCCCAATTCTGTTCCCAACCCCTTATAATATGGCTGCCATTCATTTTGCTTATTCATAATGTATAATCGTGTAGTTTATCATTGATATTATTACTTTGAACAAACAATTATCTGTTAGATCAGTTAAGGATAAAAGAAGCAAAGATTTTATTTTACTTTTTCTTTTTGAGAGAGGTTTTTGCTATAGGGCGGGTGCACTCACCAGAGAGACAGCGAGAGATAGAGAGAGAGCAAGCGAGAAATCATCCCCCGGGGGAATGGCCATGCCACAATCCCCTCTCCTCCACTCTTCTCTCGAGATCTTGGGCATGCACGCAAACGTGCCCATCGTGAGTTTAAGCCACCGGGTCCGGGACTCAAACTGCAGTTGACTACATGGGAGTTCAGCAAAATAGCCATTACGCTAACTGCTGGTCTCAAGATTATATTTTACTTTCATGTGTGTCTTCTCTAGCACCATTCCTGTATGTGTATTTGAATTTATGATCTGTATTATAGTCTTCCCTCGTTATCCACAGCAGATTGATTCCAGGATCCCCTGCAGAGTGCCCAAGTCCATAGATGCTCAAGTCCTTTATATAAAATGGTGTAACTCACACACATTCTCTCTAATACTTTAAATCAACTTTAGATCACTTACAATACCCACCCCCCCAACCCTTTTTCTACTCTTTGGCTTCTTTCAAGATTTTGTCTTTCTTTGATTTTCTCAGTCTGAATATGATATATGCCAAGGATTTTTTTTTTCTTTCCTGCTTTTTATTCTCTTAGCTTCCTGGATCTGTGATTTTGTGTCTGTCATTAATTTTGGAAAATTCTCAGTTATTGTTGCTTCAACTCTTTCTTCTGTTTCTTGTTCTTTTTCTTTTTTTCCCTTTATTGTCATTACATATCTGCTATGTCTTTTGTAAGTGTCCCATAGTTCTTGGATAGTCAGCTTTGTTTTTTACATTCTTTCACTTTGCCTTTTCAGTTGGGAAAGTTTCTATTTTTAGCATCCCATCGATTCTTAGAGCTTCCATTTCTCTGCTTACATTATCGGTTGTTCTTGCACCATGTCCACCTTTTCTGTTAGAGCCCTTAGCATAGGAATCACAGTTACTTCAAATCCCTAAATATGTGTCATATCTTAGTCTGGCTCTGATGACTGCTGTGTCTCTTCAGCCTTTTAGCATGCCTAGTGATTTTCGAATGAAAGCTGGACATGATATATTTAGTCATAGGTATTGAGGCCGTCTGCATTTTCTGCGAGTTGAAAGCCATCCATGATGCACCAGGTAAAAGGAACTGAGGTAAACAGGCCGTTAGAGTGAGGCTTTATGCTTATCTGGCTAGTTCGCCTGTGTTTACAGTTTGCTGTAGTGGTAGGAGTCAGAGTGTAAGTGGCCTTGTGTTCATTTTCCTGTCTTTGGGTTTCCTTAAATAGTGTCTGTACCTTGTAGCTCTTCTACCCATCAATCCCCCATTATTAAATAGAATTCCTGTTGATGTGGTGGTAAGGTGGGGAGAGGAAACATTCTAAAATCTTCTGATTACTTCTCAGTCTTTTAGTGGGTCTGTGTTCCTGGGCTCACGAGTGTATCTCAGATTTTTCTTTCCTTCCGTAGGGAAAATAGGGGAGGTGGAATTTAGTATTTCCCGCTTTCCATGTTGAAGCCCAGCGGTGCTGGGTATAGGCATTTCCCTTCCCCTGTGGCAATGGCTGTCATGCCCTGGCCAAACGCACCTTGTTAGACTCTGGTAAATAGATTCCCGTGAGAGTAGGTCTTACCGATTAGAACATGATGTCCTGGGTGTATGTCAGAATTGTTAACTTTTCTCCTTTGCTTTCCAGAAAGGAATCACAAAGAATTTTTCTTTCATCTTAACCTTGAGAAACTGGTGAGGCTCTTGGAGGTAAAATTTTTGAAAGGGATGTGCACCCAGGAGTTTTTGTGCCCCCAACGAGTTCACACTCAGTCTTCAGCACTCACTCAACGTTTCAGCCAGTTCCTGGCTCTAAGGGCAGCCTCAGCTCATGGTAACTGTGTTGCTTGGCTTTGTGACTTGACTTCTCTGATGGATCTAAGAGACGTTGTTAAGTTTCAGTTTGTTCTGTTTTTTTCTCATGAGGATGAGAGTGAGGACTTCTGATCTCTTTTCATGTCAGAGCTGAAATCCCCACTTGCTGGATTTTGATGGACTCTTATTTTGTGATCAGGCTGGTGGACTTGATGGCTTTAAAGGGATTCTTCCAAGGCCTGGTCATTTAATAATGCCTGATATCTCCCTCTTCCTTCTCGTGCTGGCCCAGCCTGGCCTGCCCATGTTGCCAGATCTGTGGTTTGGCAAATGCTCCTACCTCTTGTAGGGGACAAATCATGGAAGTCCTGCCTTCAGTTCCCAGCTGTGCTCCCTGGACCTCGGTCTTCCCAGCTCTGCAGTGGAGCTAGACTCAGAGCTCTCCCAGCACTCTGTGTTAAGAGAATAACACGATCCTTAGTCGATGCTTCACTTGAGATAAGGAAATGATTTTGTCATGAGTTGGTGTTTTATGGGAGTATTTCCAGATGCCAGCTTTGTCTTTGTTGTTGCTTTTAACTAATAAAATGGCTTCCTAATAGAAACAGTGGAAACAGCTGCCACATGGTGTCGTACGAATAACCAGTAACTCGGAGCATGTTTTCTTAGCCTTTTCTTTCCATGATGAGTGTGTTTTGGAAAAGCATTTCCCGTGATAACAGGCCTGGCCGGCAGAGCTTTCACATGTTCTGGGAGGAGGAGAGTGTCCCAGGGTGTGACAATCCAGTGCCCTTTGTCCATTCATGCATGTCGACAGAGAATACCCAGTGCTATGTATTTTCTGTGTATTCCTAAGCCAGAATTTGGGGAAATTGTCTTTTTTTTTTTTTTGCGAGGTGTTTGCTATAGGGCACGTGCACTCGCCAGAAAGACAGAGAAAGAGAGACAGAAAGTGAGAAATCACATCCCCCCCCAGGGGGGATGGCCACGCTGCAGTCCCATCTCTTCCATTCTCCTCTTGGGATCTTGGGCACGCACACACACACACCCGGCGTGAGTTTAAGCCGCCGAGTCCGGGACTCGAACTGCGGTCGACTACATGGGAGTCCAACGACATAGTCATTACGCTAACTGCTGGTCCCGGGAAATTGTCATTCTTTTGGAAAGTCCAGATGGTAGGAAGAAACTGAAATAAGAGTCCAGTTACCTTTTCCTTATTTTCTTAGCTGTGACGTGATGTCACTGAAGTCATTTAGGGGCAGGGAAATCTTTGCACGTGTTTTGTTTGCTGAGAAAAGTAATGTGCTAGGTTTATACATGTGAAAGTACGGGGTCATCCCCGTTCTCCTATCTGAATTCCTTTTACAATTTAAAAAATTGGGGGCCTGCGTTGAACTTCATGTTGGTGAACTTTGTAGGTGAACGGGTCTCTTGTTTATTTATTTATTTTTACGCACTTGTTCCAGAGAAGCAGGCTGGTCCTCGGGTGGACCAGAAATGATCGACGCTTTGGGCAAACAGACCCAGGGTGTGTGCCAGCATGTGGCGTGGTGCCCAGCACAGAGGAAGTGCTCATTAGTGTCTGTTGAGTGAACAGCGAGTACAGGGCCACGGCCACGTTCCGGTCCATCGAGGATCGACAAGAAGGTGCCCATGAGCCAAGTCGGCGTTGATTCCTCGCCTTCCTTGCTCAGATCCCATCTTTCTCTCGTGACAGCGGTGGTGCCCCTGTGGGCCACAGTGGTGGCTTCGGGTGCTTCTGGCGTTGGTATGGAACTGTCACTTTTCTGGGCTCATCTGACCAAATCAGTTTTCACATATTACTTCTTCTGCTAGATTTTAGCTTAGTTTGGGGTAGGCAAAGGAAGGAAAGACCAGATAAGCATATGCAAATATTTTACATGGAATTAGCGTGTTTATTGCTCTCCCACCCCCACTGGCCTACATTGGAATCCCGGGGAAGTATAACTGAACTGTCAGTCTCTTAGAACGGAAGTTGGGGATGGCTGGGTTGGCAGGGTAGGAGGGCTGTGGAGATGACTGTGGCTCTGTTTCTGAGCATGGGGCAGAAAGTAAGGGTGGGGAGGTGTGAGAGATGGAGTGGACGGGAGTAGGGGGTGACTTATGGCCTGATTGGGACGGAGCCACCTCCAGTCACTAATTCAGCAATAATCACAAGGCACCTGCTGTGTGCTCGGCACTGAGGGGCAAGGTGGGCTCTGCCCTCCTGGAGCTTCGAGGCGGGGTGTCTCAGAGATGGCCCAGTTGTAAGTCACCTTTTACGCCTGGCCGAGGAGTTGGGACTTCATTCTGGGAGCGAGGAGGTGTCAGGGAAGGGTTTAGGTACAGGAGTGAGCAGTTCAGGCTCATGTTTTTATTTATTTATTTAATCTTTTTATTTATTAAAGTTGATAGAGGATGGTCACTGGAGAGAGAGAGAGAAAGTGAGAAAGCACCCCTCATGAGGGAAGGTCGTGCCGTGGTCTCTTCCCTCCATTTCTTCTTTCAGGATTTTGGGCATGGCAAGTTTTTCTAGCTGTGAGGTCTGGGACTTGTCTTGGCTATTATTTTTATGCAGTTGGTTATTGTTATTTGTTTGTTTTAAGGGGAAAAAGTGTTTTTTAGTCGCCAAAGAGTGCATGTTCTTGCAAGAGAGATCGAGAGAGAGAAAGCATCCCCCCTCCAATGGGATGATATGGAGAATCCAAAGACTTAGTACAAAAGAATGTGAAACATCTCCTTAATAGTTCATTCAGGAGGACCAGCAGGTGGAGTGGTGGTTAAGGTGCTGGACACTCCCACATGGCTGAACATGGTTGAAGTCCTGGACCTGGTGGCTTGCTTTTCTCACTTTCTCTCTCTCTCTTTCTCCCTCCCTCTGGTAAAATTAAAAAAAAAAAAGAATGAATAAGTAAAAAATAAAATAATTCTTTCAAAAAAATAGTTCTTTCGGTATTGATATTGTGTTGAAACAACAGTTTGGATACATCTGGGCTAAATAAAAATATATTGGTACAATTAATTTCACTGTGTTTTCTTACTTCTTCACGTGTAGCCGCTGGAAGATATACAGTAACATCACACATGCGGCCACATGATACTTCTGTTGGACCGGTACCATTCTCCATGCCGGGCCTGTGGGAGGTTGTTGAGTGTAGTGATAATTCATTCATTGGTGAATTCCTGTAGATAGCATGTAGTTATAGATGGCCAGTTATGGGCCCAGGGACTTCTGAGTACATTGGGAACACAGCGGTGATAGCCCAAGACCCCTTCCTCACAGAGATGAAACCACGGCAGAGGAGCATCCAGTGATGTTAGGTGAAGCATGAGTGGAGTTGGGTTATGGAGGCCCAGGGAGTCGGGTGGAGGGGTATTTGAGCCTGGGAGTCAATGAAGTCCACAGAGGCTTGGATGACTTGAGAACACGAACCTGTGGTTGATGGGGAAAAGCATTCTAGCTGAAGGAGCAGTGAGTTGAGAGGCCCCGAGGTTGGATGGAGAAAGTGAGATGAACCGGCGGAATCAGCAGGGATGGCTGGGTCAGGGAGAGTCTCGTAGGCTTATGGAAAAGGGTTGGGGGATTTTATAAGATTCGGAGCAGGAATATTGACAGGATTTGATTTACATTGTAGGTTTTAAATATTATTATTTTATTAATGTTTTTATTTTGCCAGAGGGCATGTGCACCGCTGGAGAGAGACAGAGAGAGGGAGAATATCCCCCCTCCGGTAGGGTGTGGTCACACTGCAGTCTCCTCTCCTCCATTTCTCCATCCTGTTGGGATTGGGGGATATACATGCCTTCACCCCAAGGCCTCAGGTAGGACCTTGATTTACATTTTAATAGGATCCTCTGGGTGGTAGGCCAGGTGGGAGCTGATCCTTGTCTGGGGAGGAGACAGTAGTGAGGTGACTTGTGGATGGCTGGAGGAGGCGTGATATGGCGTGAATTTTGATGTCGGAGCCATTAGGACCTCTTTTCTGGTCAGAGGTGGAGAGCGAAGGAGAGAGGACTCCAGGCCCCTCCAGTCTCAGTGTCTGGCTGGAGCACTGGGTGCTGTAGAGGTCGTTGCCAGATGGGGTGAGACTTGGAGCAGCGACTGGTGGGGTGAGGATGGGAAGTGGGATCCTTCAGACTTGCCACATTTAAGATGCCCCAGCCTCTCGGCTGCCCCAGAGTCGACGTTAAGTAGCAGCTCCATGAGGTGGTCAGGCCTGAGTGTTCATTGGCAAATCATCCACAGAGACAGATGGCATTTACCGGGACTCTAGAGCTCACCAGGGAGCGAGCTTAGGTTGAGAGTAGCTTTTGACTCTGGAAAAGGGACCAGCCAAGGGGACCAAGGAGTGGTCAGTTAGGTGGCAGCCAAGTCAGGAGGGGCCCTTAAAGCCAGGAAGCGTGTTTGGCACAGGTAGGAGAGAGCAGCCATGTCAACCAAAGGGAGGACTAGGGAGCATCCCTGGCTAGGGCAATGCTTGTCTTGCTGGTAACCTTGGGAGAGGGATTTTACTGGAGTGCTGGGGACGTGGCTGATTGGAGGTGTGGAATCATAGGTTAGGGTCCAGGAGGTAGGCCGGTGAGCATAGATGAGTTTGCTCTAAAGGGGAGCAGAGCTAGGGGAGGGGGGCATGGACTCCGGGGCTGGCCTGTCTCTGAGTTGTGGGAAGGGTATGGTACAGAAGAGAAAATGTCTCTGGTGCAAGAGAGAAGAGGGGAACTTTCCACTCCAGTGACCTTGGGATGAGGGGTGGGTGTTGAGTGTCCAGGCCTGAGCTGGGAGGAGTGCCGTCAAGCCTGAGGGGGACCTTCAGTGCAGATGGAGGGAGTCTGCAAGCTGTGGCAGTGGCAAGAGAAGATTCCTTCCTATTGCTTTTTTTCCTCAGGGAAAGGGTCTGTTGGCAGAGAGCAGGTTTGAGGTTTGGGGAGGAAGGCGCAAGTCTCAGTGCTCCTTGAGGAGTGTGGATGGAGGAGGAAAGCTGTTGGCCTGTGCTAAGGGCCCTCTCGAGGTTTGTGGCCACAAATCCACGTGGCTGTGTGTGTGCCTCCAGTGCGGGGCAGGAGTTGGGTTGGGGTTTTGCCAGCGAGTGAAAGGATGGAGTCAGTTGAGAACTGAAGGGTTCTGCAGATCCTGAAGGGCTTGCTGTTAGTGCGGAGGGGCAGTCCGAGGAGAAGGGTAATAAGAGGTGCAAAGTGGGAGTTACAGAGGGCCAGGATTGGTGGAAGGATCTGGGAATCTGCGAATGGGATGCTTGAACCGGGATGGTGGTGTGACCTGTCATGGTCAAGGACAGGTCTCGAGTACTGGAGTGGAGTTGAGCTAGAAGAGGAGAGGAGAAAGGGAAGCCACTGGAAGAGTGGAGATGAATGAACCAATTAGCCAGAGAGCCACATGAGCTGTTTTTGCTAAAATTGAAGACAGACTCAAGGAGGTGGTGTGACCAGATCGGGAGCCAGGGCTGAACTCTGGGCACATGGTGTCTATAGATGCTGCCTCTAGGAGGCTAGTGGGAGGATCCTGCCCCTGGAGGGCGTGCTGGCTGTGGGCTTCAGTGTTGCTGCCTTTTGAAGACAGCTAGAGGATCAGTGCCATGCAGATGGTAAAGAGCTTCTAGGCAGGCACCCCCAGGCCCGGCCAGGTCCCCGGCTCTGCCACAGTTGGTTGATGTTGGCTGGGTGACTTCCTCATTCGAAAAGTGGGGATGACAGTTGCACCCACTTCATCAGTCAACTGGGAGGATTAAGTGGATGCAGTGTGTGGACTGGGCTTAAGCCCAGTGCTTGGTTCGTGCACTTTTCACTGACGCAGAACTGTCCTTCAACAAGGAAGATGCGTTTCCAGAGTGCGATCTGCAAATGTATCCCCACAATGGGATTGTCTGAACAAGAACACAGCCTCCGGAGGGCCCTTTGAAAGGATACGCCCTTTGGGCTGCATGCACTAGGGTCTATTGAGTGAGCATCTTCGGGCACATAGTGAGGAAACTCAACAAGCTGGATTAAACGAATTTCTGAGCCGTGCATGACGGAGCTGGCACAAGGAAGCAGGGAAGACCTTGGGCATGAGGATGCGCTTGGCTGTGACCCGAGTGTGCAGGGGCCGGGAGCTGCCAGGGTATCCTATTTGTATAGCCCTTTATGCTCCATAAGCCCATTTGCTACGCAGCTCTGCAAAGGAGCCGTGGCGGGATGAAGAGTTCTCGAGAATGGAGCTGAAAGTGACTGAGCCACGCTTAGGCTCCCACACGAGCCTCCCACCCTCCCCATGTGCCGGCCTCAGTGGCCTCAGACCCAGGGCTTGATTTTATGGAAGGCCATAAGGCTCATTGGCTGGGCAGGATGTGAGGGAGTGCAGTGATCTGACCAGAGCCCTTGTAGCTGGAGTGGGGCTGTGGGACAGCGTCTCCTGGCCTGGTGGGAAGCTGTGTTGTGGCCTCTGACCTCTCTGAGTGGCCGGCCCCAGGTAACCCTGGGCTCATTCCCCTGTGGAAGCAGGTGGATGTTTCTTCCCAGATTGCATCAGGGGCAGCTGCAGCCAGGTTAGTAAGAGAGCACCTCCGAAGGTTCAATGTGTCCTATGATTGCTAAGTGAGAGATGCCAGCCCAGGAGCTATTCCAGCAGCGGCATGGCCCATACCTGCTGCCCACAAGTGGCATGGGGAGGAGAGCTGTTGGCAGGGGCCACCTGTTCTCCACATGGCCTTGGAAGCAGCCAGCGCTATGTCTAGAGCGTGTCTGTGTCACTTCACCCCAGAAAAGGAATACTGCCTGGGACTAGGAGTGAACTGCTTCCTGAGTGGTTGACCTTTGCAGAGACAGCTAGCTCACTGTGGACCTCAGCGAAGCCCCCTTACCTCCTCCCTTCTCCCCCCCCAGCCCCAGTCAGTCTTCCTCAGTTCCTTCATTAGTTGTAGTGACTGAATACTTAACCTCTTGGACTGCAGGCTCTTTGAGAATGGGGTGAAGTGACTCTTACCGCCCATGTGACCCCAGGACCTAGCATATAATAGCTGCTCAAGGAAATGTGTTGACCAGATCACATCCACGCTTACCTGCTTCACATGACTTGAGGTGGCCCTGAGGTCATTGCTGCAACAGAAACAGGTCCCAATCAGACTCTTCCTTACAGCATCTTTGGTTTGATAGGTGCTTATCGCAGGGGAGGGAGCAGGTGGCTTGAGACCACAGGCTGGGCTTTCTCCTTTTCCAGCAAAATCTGCGGGTGATACAGCTTGGTGGTCGGGGACCAAGCTCCAGAGGTGGGCAGACCCAGATCCAGGTTCCCTCGGGCAACTCACTCTCAGCATGTGAGCCTCAATTACCTCAGTGCCCAAAATAGGACAGTAAAAGCCATTTCGTGATAGAGGTGTGAGGTTCAAATGAAGTAAATGAAGCACCTACTGTGGTGCTAATAAAAAAAAGAGAATTTATTTAATGAGCAGTAAGTATTTGTTGAGTGAATGGGCATCTTCTAGAACCTTCTACAATCTGGCTGCTCCTGGACTGTTTTCTTTAGTGCACCGTCGAGAATTGCAAAGAATCAGGCTGAGGGCAGGGGTGGGACTTCTGCCATGAGCAGCATGGGAAGGTGGATATTGGTGCAGTTTAGAGTCTGGAAGGTGTCTTGGGCCTATTATCAAAGGTTCTGTCTTGGGGACCAGCAGTTAGCATAATGGCTATGTCACTGGACTCCCACATAGTCGACTGCAGTTCGCGTCCCGGACCCAGTGGCTTAAAACTCACGCCGGGCGCGTGTGCGTGCGTGCCCAGGATCCCGAGAGGAGAATGGAGGAGAAGGGATTGCGGTGTGGCCATCCCCCCTGGGGGGGGATTTTTCGCTTTCTGTCTCTCTGTCTGTCTGGTGAGTACACGCGCCCTGTAGCAAAAACCTCTCAAAAAAGAAAAAAAAGGTTCTGTCTTGAACCTCATCTCTTCTTCTGGTCCATTATGTTGCTGATAACAGAAAATACCTCAGCCTGGATATACAAAAATAGAGGTTTATTCAGCTCCTGGTTTGGAAGTCCAAGGTCCAGGGACTGCTTCTGGGAATGTTGTGTTCTGATATCTCTGTTCTAGTCCCATTGTTTTTTCTTTTTTCCTTTTAAGAGGGAGATATTTTGCTTGACAGAGAGACATTAAGAGGGAAAGTGAGGGAACCAGCAGTTAGAGTAATGGCTATGTCACTGGACTCCCACGTAGTTGACCGCGGTTCGCGTCCCGGACCTGGTGGCTTAAAACTCAGGCCGGGCGCGTGTGCGTGCATGCCCAAGATCCCGAGAGGAGAACGGAGGAGAAGGGATTGCGGCGTGGCCATCCCCCCTGGGGGGTGATTTCTCGCTTTCTGTCTCTATGTCTCTCTCTCTCTGTCTGGCGAGCGCACGCACCCTATAGCGAAAATCTCTCCAAAAAAAAAAAAAAAAGAGGGAAAGTGAAAAATCACCCCCCGCCCCCAGGGGTAATGGCCATGTCACAATCCCTTCTTCTTTATTGTCCTTTCGGGATTCTGGGGACACATTAGTGAGTTTCAAGTCACCGGGTCCAGGACTCGAACAGCGGTTGGGCATGTGGGAGTCCAGCGCTTTAACCACTATGGCACCTGTTGGCCCCTCATTCCTTTTTTTAAGCCCATCAAAAGCAACTCATGGGGGCCCCACCCTAACAACCTTAATCCTAATCTCTCAGAGGCCCCATCTTTCAATAGGAGCTGGAGTAAATTTTCACCCTCTTAATCCAATTACCAAATCTCAACACCTGAGTTTTCGTGGGACAGTCGAACATTGCCTGCGTGTGCTGGGAACTGGAGTAGTACACACATCACTGAGTTGTTTTAAGGATCAGTTGGGGTAATGTGTGCAAGTGCTTAGAGCAGAACCTGGCATGTTGTTACCGTTTTTGTTCTGTTTTCTTAAACTTTCTGTTTTCTGAAAATGCTTAGAAAGACCTTTTCAGAGCTAGACGGTGGTGCAGCAGGAAAATGCTTTGCTCTACCCACATGGGAGGGTTCTGAGTTGGAGTCCAGAAACCTCCCTGAGTATTCTGGATGCACATATACCCATGGCCCAGGACTGGCTGTGGGCGATGGAGGATTGAGGCATCAGGACTCTTGGGAGTGCTGTCTCTCTGTTGTTTCTCTCGATCTCTCTGGCTAATGAAAGAAAGAAGTGGGTAAACTTAAAAAAGAAAAAAAAAAACACAACGGAACAAACTGCTGCTATTTTAAGTTCCCAAATTTGTTTAGCATTTCTTAGTTTTTTTTTTTTCTTCTTTAGTGGTTTAATTCATCGGGAATTTGTGTGTGTGTGTGTGTGTGTGTGTGTGTGTGTGTGTGTGTTGAGTTATCTGTCTCTGATCTATTCATTAGTAACTAATATTTGTTTTTGCTGTAACTGACTCTATTTAATAAAACTTTATGGGAGAGTTGAAACCTCTTTCCCCTTGCTCATTCCTCCTCACTCTTCAGTGGTAACAGCCATTTAGAATATGGTGTTTATAATTCCCAGACATGTTTTATAATAATGTTATATATGGATGAAACCATAACCCTCCCAAGGGGGCTTGCAACTTACATTTTTCCTTCTAAAAAATTATTTTGACATAACTTCAGGCTTACAGAAAAGTTGTAAGAATAGCACAAGGAATTCCCATAGCTCTCCCACCCACATTTCCATGTTGGTTTTATCCTTCTCTCTCTCCCTCAGTCTCTTTTTCTCCCCCCCGCTACTTTTTCTATAAAATTCTTTTTCCAAATTAATTGAGACAAAATCATAGGCAAGATCTACCCCTGTCCCCCATTTACTCCTGTGTCCTTCAGGGTGCATTTTCCAAAAACAAGAATATTCACATATATAACCAGAGTGTGATGATCAAAATAATAATATTAACACTGATGCTATGAGGAAATCTTATAGGCCTTAGTCATGGTTCCCCGTCTGTGTCTTAAAGGTAAGGGACACCCTGGATCACAGGTTGAGCTTAGTTTTCCAATCTCTTTAGTGTCTTCTCTTCTGGAAGACTTTCTTAGTCTTTCTTTGTCTTTTATGACCTTGACTTTTTTTTTTTTTTCTGAGTATAGATAGACTGGTTATTTTGTAGAATATCCCTCAATGAGGTCCTGTCTGCTGTTTTCTCATGATTAGATTCAGATGAAACATGTTTTTATGGAAGTACCCCGAAGTGATGTGGCTTCTTGGTGTCTCCAGTTAAGAGTGGTATTATTTATGGACTAGTCTCTCCTTTCTCCTCTGATTTGAAATGTCATATTAATAATTTTCTAAATTTTCATACACACACACACACACACACACACACACATATATATATATACATTCTCTGGACTTTTTAATAAAGTGGATCTATTTCACTTATTCTGTGCTGTGTATCTGCTGGGTTTTTTTTTGAGAGGTTTTTGCTATAGACAAACAGAGAGAAAGAGAGACAGAAAGCGAGAAATCACCCCACAGGGGGGACGACCACGCCGCAGTCCCTTCTCTTCCGTTCTCCTCTCAGGATCTTGGGCATGCATGCACACGTGCCCAGCGTGAGTTTAAGCTACCGGGTCCGGGACTTGAACCGCGGTTGACTATGTGGGAGTCCAGTGACATAGCCATTATGCTAACTGCTGGTCCCTGTATCAGCTGTTTTAATAACTATACCTTCTTACAGTGATATCTTGTTATTCTTTTGAAAAGCATATAGAGTCTGTACTAGAGATTCTAAAAAATTCTTCTCCATAAGTTTTAGTATCAACTCCACAAGGTCTCTCAGAAATCCTGGTGGGATTTTACCTGGCATCACATTGAATTTATAGGTTAATTTGAAGAGATCTGACACGTTTGTAATGTTAAGTTTTCCTCTGCAGGAACATGTCTCTTCATCATTCAGTTCTTTGATTTTTTTTTTTTCTTTTTTAAGAAAGTTTTGTAGTCATTTTATGAGTCATGCACATTTCTTAATAGGTTTGCCTCTTGGAATTTTATAGCCTGTGTTACTCCTGGGAATGAGATTCTTCCATTATGCTTTCTTTTTTTCTCTTCTTTACAGATTTTTATTATATATTGACAGATGATGATTTTATATATCTGGAGTATAAACCGATGTTATGATTTTTTAATACAATGTGGAATGATAAATCAAGCTAGTTAATTTATTCCTTGGCTCAAATATTTAACAATTTCTATGATGAGAACATTTGAGATCTAGTCCCTTCACGCTATTGAAATGTGCAATATTCAGTTGTTAGCTGTATTTACTGTGTTGTGCAATAGATCTTAAAAAAAAAATTCAAATTTTTTTTCCCTCTATCTGAGGGTTTATAGCATTTGCCTAACCCATTCTCCTCATACATCAGCTTCTGGTAACCACCAGTCTGCTCTCTACTTCTATAGGTTTAATTGTTTTAAATCCTACGTACAAGTGAGAGCATGTGATATTAATCTTTCTGTGTTGGGCTTATTTCACTTAGCATAATGCTTTCCAAATTATCCATGTTGCAAGTGACAACTTTCTTTCTTTTTTTAAAAAAGAATTATTTATTTAATTTTATTTATTCATTCATTTATTTTAATTTGACCGGGAAGAGAGAGAGAGAGAGAGAGCACGCAAGAAAGCAAGCCACCAGGTCCGGAACTCGAACCATGGTTGTCCATGTGGGAGTGTCCAGTGCCTTAACCACCATGCCACCTGCTGGTCCCCAGAATTTCTTTTTTTAAGGCCAAATAGTATATCATTATGTATATATACATTTTCTTTGTTCATCTGTTGATAGACACTTAGGCTGATTTTGTGTCTCAGCCATTGTGAATATACTGCAGTGAAATTGAAATTGTAAACATCTCGTCAGCACATTGATTTCAAATCTGTTGGTAAGTACCAAAACTGGGGTTGCTGGATCACATGGAAATTCTCTTTAATTTATTGAGGAACCTTCGTACTGTTTCCCGTACCAGCTGTACTAATTTATATTCCTACGAACAGTGTACAAGGATTTCCTTTTCTCTACGTCATTGCCAGCATTTATGTTTCATCTTTTTGATCATAACCATTCTAACAGGTGGTATCTCATTGTGGTTTTAATTTGCATTCCCTAGGTAGTGATAGTGAACATTTTTTTCATGTATCGGTTCTCTTATATTTCTAAATGATTATTGTTGGTATGCCGGCAAGTCAATGACTTGTGAATCTTTAGCCTCCATCTGCGTGAGTCCTTATCCTGTATCTGTTTGCTTTGCTAATTTCTCTTTTGTTCTGAAAATTGTTTTTCACTTGATTGTATTGGCTTTTATATGTAAGCAGGTGTATTTACAAATAATGTCAGGCTCATCTTTTTCAATATTTATTCTGCTCGGTCCTTTTTTTCAGTCTCTTGACTTGGATCTCTGGAATTGCTTTAGACTATCTGGTAGTGATAGTAGGCATTCTTATTTATTCCTGGCTTTAATTGGAGTAGCACTGGTATTATGCCGTTAAGAATTTGAGGGAGGATTTTGAGAAATAGCCCTTCATGGATGTTTTAAAAAATTCCTAGTAAATCATATTGATCAGTTCTCAAATTATCCCAGAAGTCTTAGGAGGATGATTTTTAAGAGTTGTATCACTTTGTTAAGTTAGTGTCGTATTTTATTTGCTAACACTTATGTAGGGATTTTGGATCTATATGTCAAAATGTATCCATAACTATTTTTCTTTTAAATGATCCTTGCCTAGTTTTTTGTTTTGTTTTTGAGAGGTTTTTGCTAAGAAAGAGAATGAAAAAGAGACAGAAAGCGAGAAATCACTCCCTGGGGGGGGATATCCATGCCACAATCCCTCCTCCACCATTTTCCTCTTGGGATCCTGGGCACGCATGCACACACGTGTGCCTGGCATGAGTTTAAGCCACCAGCCAGCAGTCTAGGACTTGAACCGTGGTCGACTTCATGGGAGTCCAGCGACATAGCCATTATGCCAACTGTTGGTCCCCATAGGATGTAATACATTAATATAAAGCCTGCCTTTCTTCACTCTCTCATTATCCTGCCCTCTGATTCTGTAGTTATAGCCATTTTCTCATTTCTTAATATTTAAAATTTTCTTTTTCTTTCTTTTTTTTTTTTGACCAGATACATGGGGGGACATGGGGCTAGTTATTTCACTAGTAATGTCAAAGAACCTGCCCATGCTTTTATTATCAAGTCTTTTGTTTTCTATTTCTTTCATTTCTGCGTATTTGTATTCATTTTCTACTTTTTCTTTGGTTTATTTTGATTCTTTTCTTCTTAGTTCATTTCTTTTTTGAGCGACGGCTTTGGAAATGTCCCATGGGTTTTGCTATATAGTGCGTTCATTGTTCCTTTTTAAATAGTCTCCACTTTGTTTTAATTTCTTTAAAAAATACTCCTCTAAATAACCTTTGGGTTTCATTTCCAAGTGGTTAAACTTTTTGTGCCTTGCTTTTTGTTTAATTTTTAGTTTTATTGCTTCATGGTCAAAATGTGGCCTGTATAATTGCTAATTAAAAAAAGAAAATGTTGAGGCTTTCTTTGTGGCTTGTCACATGATCCGTTTGTAATTGTTCCATGGATTTTTGAAGAGATGGGTATTGTTTCAGAAATACATAAAAAAATATATCAAACTGATTGTTTTTTCTTTAGGCATTTATTGCCCTCCCCCTTTATTTTTTCCATTCTCATGATGTGTCCATTTCTGGGAAGTATGTGACAGGCTCCAGTTACAACTGTTTTCCCCATTTCTCCTTGTATGTTGAACATTTTTTGCTTTACGGATTATTTGTAGATCCTTTGGGTGGCTGAATTTTTTATTTCAATTAAATAAATCTTTTTGTTCTTTCTCATTTTTTTCTCGTTTCTTTTTTATGCCTTGGAGTCTGTTGCCATTTGTACCTTTTAAAAAATATATTTATTTAATTTCACTTATCATTATTTATTTATTTTTTTAGAGGTTTTTGCTATAGGGCGCGTGCGCTCAGCCAGAAAGACAGAGAGATAGAAAGCAAGAAATTGTCCCCAGAGTGGATGACCACGCTGCAATCCCTTCTCCTCCATTGTTCTCTCTGGATCTTGGGCACACATGCACACGCGCCTGGCGTGAGTTTAAGTCACTGGGTCTGGGACTTGAACCACGGTTGACTACATGGGAGTCCAGTGATAGCCATTATGCTAACTGCTGGTACCTCATTATTATTATTTTAAAATTTGCTCCAGGGCACATGTGCTCACCAGAAAGAGAGAGACAGAGAGCAAGAAAGAAAATAAGAAAGCAAGCCACCAGGTCTGGGATTTGAGCCACAGCCATGTAGAGTTCAGAGAACCAACCACCATGCCACCTGCTGGCCCTACCATTTGTAATTTTTATTGATATATTATGTATATGTCTAGTGTAATTTTGTTATTTTTTTTTTTAAGTTTGTTATAAAATGTATGTACTTGCTAGAGAGGGAAAGTGAGAAATCATTGCTCAAGGGGGATGGCCCTGCCTCAATCTCTTCTCCTCCATTCTCCTCAATCTCTTCTCCATTCTCCTCAATCTCTTCTCCTCCATTCTCCTCTTGGAATTTTGGGCACACATGCACAAACTGAGACTCTAACTGGGACTCAGACTGGGCAGTTGCCCATGTGGGATCCAGTGCTTTAACCACCACATCATCTGTTGGCCCATTAATCCATTTGTCTGAAAAAACTTTTTCTTTCGAAATAATTTAAGACTTACGAATTGCAGATAAAGTAATTGCAGACAGAGGACAGAGTTACCATGTACTCTTCACCCTCCTTTTCTCATCAGTAAATTTTTAATTAAAAAAAATTATTTATTTAATTAAATTAATTAATTAATTTAAATTTGATGAGAGAGAGAGAGAAAGTGAGAAAGCAAGCCACCAGGTCTGGTACTTAAATGTAGTCAGTCATGTGGGAATGCAATGCTCCAGCCACCAGGCCACACGCTGGTCTCATCATCAATAACTTTTTTTTTTTTTTTTTGCCAGAGGGCCCATATTCTTGCCAGTAAGAGACAGAGAGAAAGTGAGAATGCATGTCCTCGTGTGGGGCAAGGTCACGCTGCAGTCTCTCCATGTCTCCCTTCTTTCAGGATTTTGAGCATGCATGCACACACACCTTGCATGTTTCTCAAGCTGCTGGGTCTAGGACTTGAACCCATGGTCAACCATGTGGGATTCAGTTGTCTTAACCACTAGGCACAGGCTGACCTGACAACATCATATATCATTGTAATCCCTTGTGTTTTATTTAAGTTTTCTTTTTGTTTGGGCTCCTGGCCTACCTTCATTCCCCAATTTGCTATATTCTGTTTTTTAACGGGGATTTTATATACCGTCTATATTTACCATGATTGCTTACCTTCAGCATCTTTCTACCATCTTATTTTGGATTTGATTTTCCGTAATGCTTTTCTCCTGCATATCGATGGGTTACTTTATTACCCTCTTTATTTCCCTGTTTTTCTTCTCCTCCTGCTACTTGCCCACCCCCTTCCTTTGCTCTTATTGATTAGGAAGTTATAATCCTGTTTTTCATTTCTTACTTATACATACATTTTTAACAAATATGCTTGGGCAAGAATAAATTAGTATCACTAATTCCCCTCAAGGAATGCCCTCCCCTTCCTCTCCTCCCACACACCATGTATAAATATTTGGCCTTTAAATGCACTTACACTTTACTTACCCTTCTTCTATAATCTGTTCTTGGTTAATGTGATATGGAATTTTATTTGTAGCTTTAAAAAAACCCTCTGTATTATGTTTTATGAGAATTATGCACCAGCTGCCTTGAGCTTCATAGCTACATTTTCAACAGCTTAGACTTAACTGTTTAATTGGGTTACTTTCTCTTCCTTTTAAAATTTCATTCGATACCTTCTTTCCTGGATTCATTTTCCTTATTGTTTTTTTTCCCCAGAAAAGGTGCTTGGTGACACCAGAGTCTGTATCTGAAGGTGTCATTTTT
>NW_006159542.1:5017270-5038934 GCF_000334495.1 Tupaia belangeri chinensis
GAACGATGGGTTGTTTTGCTACTGAGTGCTAGTTCTTTTTCTTAGAACCTTGTTTTCTGGTACTTTTTGACCTTGCAGATTCAAGAAATCTAATGCTAGACTGAGACCTGCTTCTTTATAGTTTTTTTTTTTCCCTCTTTTATTTATTTAAAATTTCTTCTAGTTGGAAAATTTCATCAGGCTGTGTCTAGGTGTCTGGTTTCATTCATCTTTTCAGCAATTGAATCTTTTGCTCTGAAAACGCCAAAATGCCAGCCATGTATCCTGTCCTGTGGTCTCCTGTGGAGCCATGAGTAAATATTGGGTCAATATCGGGCCTTCACGGTAGAAGGTCAAGGGAGGCTCTAGCAGTTAGGGTGTCTAGGGCACTCACTGGAGTTGGACAGCTGGTCAACCTGTTCCAAGGCTTGCTTTCCTCCTTGGACAATGGCTGATGAGAAGTGCTTCTACCACACAGCAGCATTGTTGGGAGATAAGATAGGACACAGCAAGCCAAACACTTAGGCCCCCGGCATGAAGCAAACATTCACAGAAACTGTGATTCTTTAGGTGAGGGTATCAGAGATTGAGGAAGGAGGAAGTAGAGGGCCTTTTTTTGTGGGGTGGGTATTAAGATTATTTTGGCATGGGCCGCATGTGCTTGCTGGAGAGAGACTGAAGGGAGAAGTGAGAAGTCACCCCCAAGGAGGAATCACCATGCTGAAATACCTTCTTTTCCATTTTCCTCTCGAAATTTCAGGTGCACATGCATATGTGCCTGGAGTGTTTTCAGGCTGCCAGCTCTGCCAACTGCAGAGTTGGCCACGTGGGATCAAGTGCCTTAGCCACTGTACCACCGGCTGGCCTGGAAGTAGTGGACTTTTGAGCTGGGCTTGGAGGAGTGGACAAGAGAAGACCTTCTCTGAACCTTTATTTCCCTACTGAAAATGATGGAGCTTGATGGAGATTTAAGTTGTTATTTTCACATTGGAAAAATGACTTGATAGGAGATAATTCCTCACTCTTGAGTCTCAAGTCTCTCCTCTTTCTTTTTTCCCAGTGTATTTGGTGTTTGTGGTTAATGTGACTTTGTTGAAAATGGGATCCAGGGACCGAAAGAGCCTTTATTTTGCCAAAGGACTAGCACACCCATCCACCGTGGCCTGTTTTTTTACAATAAGTAAGAAATTATGTCGTTGAGCCTGATCTGTATCAGGCATGTCCACTGATGTCCGCTGCATGCCCTGCCTGTCTGCCGCACTATAAGCTCATCACGTGTCCCCACGCTCATAACATGTCCCCATGCTCAGCATACAGTAGGTGCTCAGAAAATGCTTGCAGGGCAGAAGATGAGTCAATGCTTCATGTTCCCTATGTGGAGAAATGATTGCTTCGCACTTCACTGAGCAGGTCTTCCTTGCATTTGCTGTTTTATAAAAGATTTATTTGTGGTTGAGCGACAGTCAGTTCTTTGAGGAAAACGAGAAGAACTGGTTTTAGAGCCATTGTGAAACTCCTTTTAATAGCAACAAGACAGGGCTCTGGCAACTTCAAAAAGGGCAATCAAGAAATTCTTGTTTGCACAACAGAAAGAACTATTTAAGTGGTTCCATGGGTTCAAAAGTCATCCCGGACTCTCTATAATTTTCAGCTTCTAATGATTTTCTTTTAGCCTCTAAGGTAATTGGTGAAAGTGTCCTTTTTTTAGAGGGCTATTCTGGTTCAGTTTCGCCAAGTTCACAACTGTCCAAGGTACCTCTGGAAACATCTCCAGGAAGAGAAATTCAGCCGGGGAGGGACAGGTTGGGTGTCACCTCCACCATGTCTTCTCTCCTCTTGGCATGGTTCCCAAGACAGACATTTCTGAGCACCTGTTCTCTGTCTGGCACTGGTGAGGTAAGCAGGGCGCCATCCTTGCCCACAGAAGGCTCAGCGCAGGCGTGGGAATGAATTACGGCAATTGCGAGTGGTAAGTGCGAACTCTGCCCCCAGCCAGGAGAGCTGAGGGCTCAGGGAGATTTGTGGTTGGGAAAACTGGTGCTGGGTGAGGACCTGCTCCCTTGGTGAGCGAGGGAAGGGTGCCTGGGCAGCAGTTACTGCGTGGATGGAGCTGTGGAAGCACGCGATGCTCTTGGCAGGCATATGGCCAAAGTGCAGCTAGGATGCAGAGCATGGAGCCACCGCAGTGGGGCCAGGGGACCCCAGTCTCTCATTTCATGGGAGCCATTGCTACTTAGCTGCAGCCGCTGCTTGCCATGGCAGATCACAGGCCCGCTGTGGCCAGATCTTCTGCTTTTCTTCTATTTCTTTGAAGTGAACCCTAGGTCTGGAGGTTTATGTAAGACTTCCCAAATTTCAAATCATGGGATCTAATTGGGGGAAAAAAAAAAAAAAAAACTTTTTAAAATGTGGAACCACAGGCCAGCAGGTGGTGTGGTGGTTGGTATGCTGGACTCTCACATGGCTGACTATGGTTCGAGTCCTGGATCTGGCAACTTGCTTTTCCACTTTCCCTCTCTGTCTAAGATGAGTACATGTGTTCTGTAGCAAATTAAAAACCAATAATGATACATAAAATTAGATAAATAATTTCTTTTCAGAGTTTTTTTTTTTGCCTTAGGGTGCATGTGCTTGCTGGAGAGAGAGAGAGAGACAGAGAGAGACAGAGACAGTGAGAGGGCAAGTGAGAAATCACATCCAAGAGGGGATGGCCAGACTGCAATCCCTTCTTCTCCATTCTCCTCCTGGGATCTTGGACATGCAAGCACATGTGCCTGGCATGATTTTTAAGCCGCTGAGTCCAGGATTCAAACAATGGTCAGCCATATGGGAGTCCAGCAATATAACTGCTATGCCATCTGCTGGCTCAATAAATAATTTTATTTAAAAAAATAAATGTGGAACAGGGGTCCAGCAGGTGGTGTGGTGGTACGGGACTCCCGCATGGCTGACCATAGTTCTTGTCTCAGATCTGGCAGCTTGCTTTCTCACTTTTCCTCTCTGTTTCTCTCTGGTGAGTGCATGTGCCCTGTAGCAAAAAAAAAAAAAAAAAACACAATAATAATGATAAATGAAATTAAATAAATTCTTCTTTAAAAATATGTGGAACCAAGGTCCAGCAGGTTGCATGGTGGTTAAGGTCCTGTACTCCTACATGGTTCGAGTCCCACACCTGGCTGCTTAAAAATCACGTGTGTATGTGAGTATGACCAAAATCCCAGGAGGAGGATGGAGGAGAAGGGATTGCTTGTGAGTGCATGCACCCTCTGGCAAAAAAACTTTAAAAAAAAAGAGAGCTAGCGAGAGAGAAATGTCATGTAGAACCAAGAAACCATCTCCAGGCCACTGGTTTGTGAAAAGTATGTAGGATCTGAAGAGGATTGACGGTAGGAGGGTCTATGACTGGCCTCGACTGTGTCCTATTCAGCCTCCACTTTGCCAGCCTTAGGAGGAGGTCTGGGCCTGCAGTTTTATTCTATTTCTAAATAGTGGCTTGCCAGTGGGCTGACATCATGGTTCTCCCACCCCCTATTTTTTTAATGAGAGAGAAAAAGAGAAAGATTTTTTAAAAAAATGATTAATTCTGTGTGTGTGTGTGTGTGAGAGAGAGAGAGAGAGAGAGAGAGAGAGAGAGATGGAGACCCCCGACAGGGTTTGCCCCTCTGCAATCCTCCCCTCAGCCAGCTGGGATCACGGGCGTCCAGGTGTGCCCAGCATATTCAAGTCAATTAGGAATCAAACACCTGGCCTTTCCATACGGCTCCTATACCCTCCAGCAGCGTCCCACCTCCTGCACCATATGGCAGGGCTAGGTGAAGATAGGCATTTCTTGACAGGTTCTCACCACGCCATGATTTCCCTGCCTCACCTTTTCAGTTAGTGTGTATTTCCCTGCCCAGCTGTTTAGGGTGGTCTGGGACCCAAACCCAGGCCTGGCATGTGGCTCTAGCATCGCATGGCGGTACCCTACTGCTTCTGCCACCATGGCAAGGCCATCTTCAGTTTTGGAGTCCGGATGCCTCCAGAGAACTTTGATCTCCCCCAACTGTACTTCAGTATGACTCAGGAAGTGGGGGTCAGAAGAGCTTTAGGTTTTTCCTTTTAATGCCCCTTTTTTTGGTTACTGAATCTGGATAGGAACTGTGATGGGTGGTTGTTGAGGCTGGATTGCCTCTTGGAACCTCTGCCTCCCCTCCCAGCTGCTCATGTCTCAGGGAGTCCGACCCCAGGAACAGTGTCTCCCCTCTCACCCTTCTGTCTGCTTTGCTGAAGAACAGAGGGAGGGCCAGGTGGATACACTCTGGGCTGAACTAGTCCTTGCTGCACTTTGCTGCCATATGAGCCAGTGATTGCTCATCCTTTCCCGGAAGTTGGCAAATAGATCTTTTCATTGAAATCCTTTGGGGCTGGCAGGTGGTACAGTGGTTAAGGCACTGGACTCCCTCATAGTAGACCACGGTTCAAGTCTTGGACCTGGCGGCTTGCCTTCTCACTTTCCCTTTCTTTCTCTCTCTCTCTCTGTCTCTCTCTGGTCATATTTAAAAAAATAATAACAAATAAAATAAATAAAGGGGACACTTTTCTAAAAAAATTAAATAAATAAAAATAAATGTTTTGTTCTTAAATACATAGCACAGAGTTGTCCAATACAAATACAATGCAAGCTCCAAATGTGGCTTTACATTTTTTAGTAGCTGCATTAAAAAAGGAAAAAGAGGGGCCGGCAGGTGATGTGGTGGTTAAGGGTGCCAGACTCCCACATGGCCGACCATGGTTTGAGTCCTGGACCTAGTGGCTTGCTTTCTAACTTTTCCGCTCTCTTTCTCTCTCTCTCTCTCTTTCCATCTTTGGTCAAATTTAAATGAATAAATGAGTAAATAAAGTTAAATAAAATAATTATTTAAAAAAAAAAAGGAAAAAGATGGCCAGCAGGTGGTGTGAAGGTTCAGGTGCGGGATTCCACATGACTGACTGTATGGTTTGAGGTCCTGTACCCAGCGGCTTGAAAATCATGCTGGGCATGTGTGCGTGCATGCTTAAAATCCTAAGAAGAGAATGGAGAATGGATTGCAGTGTGGCTATCCCAGGGGTGATTTCTTACTTTCTCACTCTGTCTCTGGTGAGCACATATGCCTGATAGCAAAAAATTGGAAAAAAAAAAAGAAACAGGTGAAATGAATCTTAATAACATTTTATTTAATCCAGTGTCTCCAAACTGTTATCCATTTAACATGTCATCATAATAAAAATTCTTGGGAACCAGCAGTTAGTGTAATGGCTATGTCGCTGGACTCCCACATAGTCGACCACAGTTCATGTCCCGGACCCGGTGGCTTAAAACTCACGCCGGGCACGTGTGTGTGAGTGCCCAAGATCCCGAGAGGAGAATGGAAGAGAAGGGATTGCAGCGTGACCATCCCCCCTGGGGGGTGATTTCTCACTTTCTGTCTCTATGTCTCTCTCTGTCTGTCTGGCGAGCGCACGCGCCCTATAGCGAAAACCTCTCAAAAAAAAAAATTCTTAAGGTACTGTACCTTTTTCACTTTGTACGAGTCTGAAGTCCGTGTGCATTTTCCGTGTAACAGCACCCCTCTGTCTGGATTAGCCATGTTTTAAATGCTCAGTTGCCACATGTGGCTAGTGGCAACTGTATTAGCCAGTGCGGCTGCAACAGAGGCTCTGGAAGTGGTCTTCCACCCAGACAGCGTACAGTTCTTCAAAAGGAAGTGTTCTGTCATGCTTCTTCTCCTGGCTTCAACCTTGGTCAGCTTCTCATCTTCTCCGGACAGAATTCTCTAGGCCCTGTCCTCTTTCCAGCCCCATCTCACCCCTCCTCCCTGTGTCCTGCCAGGCTGGCCTCTTCTTCCCTCGGACAGGCCTGACATCTCCCAGCCTCTGAGCCCTCACACGTGCTGTTCTGGTTACCTGGATAGCACTCCTTTCTCTAGTCCCTCCCTTTGCCTGGCTTATGCTGAACCATTTTTCAGGTTAAGTATGTTTTCTCGGGGAGGCCTTTCCTCCTCTCCTGGTCTCCAGTCCAGACTAGATTCTGTTTCCCTGTTTGATACTGACATGGGGGAAGGACAGGTGTCTGCCTTCTCAGCACCCACCAGATGACAATGACCTAGTTAGGAGTGAGATCGTTGTGTGACATCTGTCTAATGCAGGGGCCGTGACTGCTCTGTATACTCGTGCTTATCCATGGCAGCTTGTAGAGTGGCTCAGAAAATAGGTGGTCAATAAACGAGACTCAGTCTTGTCTAGTAACTGGGCCTGTGGGACCTCTCCCCACTAGGAGTCCCAGACAGTGAGGCCAGGGTGTCAGCCCTGTGGCCAGTACTAGGTCTGCTTTGTTGTCGGCGGCGTCAGCCTCTCTCTGTCTCTCTCTTGACTGGCTTTCAGTTGCCTGTAAATTATATTTTTGGTGGCTGTTAATAAAAATATAGGGCTGGGGAAAAAAAAAAAAGACTTCTCCTAATAGAATTTTATTAAATGGCACTAGTTTAAAAATGTCTCGTAAAAAGTTAATTAATTTGGGATTTGGGGATGAAAGGCGTGATATAAATGTCAGTTATTATTATTACAATTTCAGCCTCACGCTTGTGCTCTTGATCCAGTCCCTGATCTGGAGTCCTTCTTCCTCTTCCCAGGGACTGGCGGCTCTACCGAAATGCCAGCGGCAAATTTGAGCTCTGGGGGTCCATGGGGACAGAGAGGACCTAGCCAAGTCAGGCTGCCCTGCCTTTTCATCTAGGATAATGCAAGACTTCGAGAGCTAGCGCCACGGAAAAGCCGTTGAGGGCAGGACAGTGGGGCGCTCTGGGGAGCGCCTGGCTGAGATAGCCAGGAATGTCAAGGGCACAGGCTTTGCCATCATGGAATCCTGGGATGTACTAGCTGTCGGGGGTCTCACTTTACAGAGAGGGAAACTGAGTTCGAAGAGGGGCTGTGGCTTGCCTAGCCCAAGGTCATGTAGCAAGTTAATTAAATTTATGGAGAAAAAGGCAGTGAATGCAATTAGTGAAGTGGGGAAACCTTTATAAAAAAAAAAAAAAAACCGGTTCAGGCAATTTATTGGTGACAAGTTAGAAACTGTTTTCCAAGGAAATGAGTCCTGGGACTTCTTGTGAGTTCACAGAGACAGACAGCCTTCCCTCTTCAAGACATCCCACCTTGGTTCCCCAGATGGCCAACCCTGTACCTGGAGGGAGGGACTTAGTCCTGACCCAGGGTGTAATTACTCAGGCGAGGTGGGGGGCCAGCTGGGATGTTAATCAGTATCACAGCCAGGGAGGGCGTATCTGTGTGCTCCGGCTTCCCCTTCTTGGAAAGAGGGTATGAAGATGCCCCTCCCAGGGATGGTGGGGCACCAGGGCTGGGAGCGTGCGTGTTTAGGCGTGGTGTAGGGGGCAGTGGGCACCGAGCTCGCACTGTCGGATTGGTCTATCCTTATGGAGCTGAGAGGCAGCCTGGAGTTGGATGTCCCAGATCCTTTCCCCAAGCCTGCTCCCTCTGCAGACTGCCCGACAGGGGTCTGCTCGTTTCTGGTGAAGGCTCACCCACCTCTACCTGCACCCTGCTCCATTCTGGACGGTTCTGGGAAAGCCAGCCTCCTGAGGTGGCTGCCTCCTGACTTCCTAACTTTCCTTGGTTCTTAGATTCTTGCTTTCTGGTATGTATGTATGTATGTATGTATTTATTTATTTATTTTTAAAGAAATACCTTCTAGCAGACCCCTTTTTAAAAATTTCTTTAATTCGTGACAGTATGTGCATGTACGAGAGGGACGAACAGAGATCCCTGGTCTGGCTCATCATGCTGCGATCCCCTTTTACCAGCCCTCCAGCCTGTCAGAATCTTGGGTGCTCATATATGCACCCAGAACATTTTTAAGCTGATCTGGGGATCTGAACCCATAGTCAGCCACGTGGCTTCCGGCACTACAGTTCTGTTTGCTACTGACCACCGCCAGACTGGGCCTCCTTGTTCTGTTTCGAGGAGCACATCGACGGCATTTCCTGGTATGGGTAGATATTGGTATTAAGGTATTTCACACGCACAGCTGAGCTCCCCCATCCCATAAGACCCCTCCCCACATGCGCATCTGAGCTCCTCTACCCCGTAGCACCCTCTCCCCACACGTGCAGCTGAGCTCCCCCATCCCATAAGACCCTCTCCTCTCCTGAGTGGGCCGTGTTCATCCAATGCCACCATTCTCTGCAGTCGCATAGACTCAGTCCCAGTGTCAGACAAGGGGCTCAGGGAAGGTTTCCAGAACAAAACAAGGACGCTAGCTCAGGCCGCTGGTCCTCCTTGACAAGGAATCTGCCCTGGGACTTTTTAGTGAATCCTTCTCCTTGGAGTGATTGGGTTTGCCCAGGGGATTTTAGGATCAGACAGAGCTAGATTTGAACTTGGACTCTTCTGCCTGGGCAAGGTACATAATCTCAGGAATTCTCAGTTTCCTCATGTGATCAGTTGGGATATAGAATTCCTGCTCCGTATCTCACCGTAGGGATTGAAACGGGAAGTGTGTACACAGTGTCGTATACCCCTGCACACACAGCCAACACTAGCACAGTGTCACCTCCTGACGTGGGGTACCCCCTTGGCCCTCCTGGATAGCAACTCTCTTGAGGTCTACCTCTTATTACCATTTAAATCCCCAAAGACCAGGGCTCAGAGGGCTTGACACCACCCTCTGCTAGCCTGTTCCGATTCCTATAGCCACATGCCACCTCTGATTATTAAATGAGAGTTGGACTGGACTGGACTGAATTGAGGGTTCTGGCCCGTGTTTTACGAGGCTCGGTGTTAGGCCCTTGGGACACCCACTGGGGCCAGGCTCTGAGGCTGGAGCAGCCCTGATGTGGGACTTTGGAGCAGATACAGGGGTTCCAGCCTTTTCGGATGTGAAAACAGCCAACGATTGTCTCAATTAGACCACGTGCTGCAGCTCTGGTGTGTTTGATAATAAATACCATTCTTATTCACCTCTCCCTCCTCCCTCCAAGGAGACCATACCTGTCCCAGTCTTTGAAGTCCTTTAAATCGAAGGCCTGGAAGACTAGGGAGAAGGGACTCCCCAACGGCCCTTTGGTTGCCATCTTGTTGCTTCAACAAAGAGCATCAGAATGGCGGCCGTGTTGCCCCCCGGTCGGTGGCAGAGCTGGGCTGATTGTGGTAGACGCTGTTGGCCTCTCCAAGAACAGAGCAGCCTCCCCCGCCCCTCATTTTTATTGGATTTCAATGAGTCTTTCTGCTCCGGGTCATACGTGCAGTGCAACCTCGTAAATGGAGCGGTGGAATGTTCGCTCCCTTTGTACTGAGGGCCTCAAGCACACTCCATCGCCATTGTCAACCCTAAATGGGGAAAACGCGGAAAACCTGGCAGAACTGATTCTCCTGGGCATTCTTGAGATTCGGAATACCGCAGCTCTGTTTAACAGACACCGTCTGCTCAGAAGGTGCATGGGCGCAGAAAAGAGACATGGCCTTTCTCACCTCTCTGATACCCGAGTGGCGTCTTCATCTGGAGATCTAAATCCTCAGGCATTTCTGTGGCATGTGTCAGGGCATTATGAAGGATTCTAGAGGGTTTCGGCCTCGCAGTCATGGGATCAGAGGAGGGTTCAGAGCAGGCAGGTGGGGATGGGAATTAGAAGGTTCCACGAGGGTTCTGGAGACCCTCTCCTCTGATTCTGAAGTTGAGATGTTTCGGATCAAAACAATCGCTTAGCCCCGTCTAAGTGGCTCAGTCTGTAGAGTACTGGATTACAGTGCTGGAAGCCACATGGCCAACTCTGGGTTTGGATCCCTGGATCAGCCTGAAAACACACTGGGTGTGCTCTGATGCCCAAGATCCTCACAAGCTGCAGGGCTGGGGAAAGTGTGACAACTCCCTGTCGAGGATGACCTCTCTCTTTTTCTCTCTTTCACATTCTTGTGCATATGCTATCATTAAAAACCAAAACCCAGGGGCCAGCAGATGGCGTAGTGGCTACTTTGCTGGACTCTCACATGACTGACTGTGGTTCGAGTCCTGGATCTAGTGAGTAGAAAATCATACTGGGCATGTGTGTGTGCGTGCCCAAGATCCTGGGAAGAGAATGGAGAAGGGATTGCAGTGTGGCCATCCCCCCTTCCCCCAGGGGTGATTTCTCACTGTCCCTCTCATTGTCTCTGTCTCTCTCTCTCCAGTCAGTGCGTGTGCCCTAAGGCAAAAAGCTCTAAAAACAACCCCCCCCATAAAACACAACAATACAAACTTAGTGGATTGAAAGGCCGGTATATTATTGCCTCAGGCCCTCCTCATAGTTGTCAGTGAGGTGCCCAGTCTATGCCTTACATCGGTCCCCGTATTTCTGAGTGCTCACGATTTGCTGGGGATTAGCTGTGCTGGGGTGAACAGGAGGGGTCCCTGACATCAGGGCAGGTCCAGAAGGCAGTGCTGGGAATAAGAGGGAGAAGGCTGTGCCCTCCTGGGACCAGGTGTGTATCCACGTTGGCTCTGTCTCTGCACTTACTGGCTTGGTAGGGGGTTGCCTGCTATTCTGCATTTTGAAACTGGAAGGTTCTGTGAGATCCTCACTTTCCCCTTCTCCTCAAAAGAGGTCACTGGCGGACAGTGGGACAGTTGATCTCTGGCCATTATCTCAGCTTCAGAATGGCAGAGGTGAAGCTTGAATGCATGCTTCCCATGGCCAGTCCAGATGTTGTGATGAGATTAAATGATGGAGAAGAAAGCCCTAAAACAGTGAGGCCCATGTTGGTGTCCATGTGGTCCAGGGGACTGTGTGGCCTTTGGTTTCTGTTGAAGCTTCCCTTCCCGGCATGGAGCCAGCTGCTGGCTATGACGAATTGTTGTATGCCTTTGGGGGAAAATCATTAGGGAAGGAGGTCTCCATTGTGGCCCTCAGTGAGGGCGGGGTCGGTGCAGGTCCTGTCACTCAAGGGGTCAGAGGCAGGAGTGGTCCTCTGAAGTGAAGAGCACCTTTCTTCCTCCCGACCATTCCTCCAGACCCATCTCCGCTGTGTGGTCTGGACGCAAGAGTTAGACGCAGTCCTTCAGGAGCATCTGGTTCTTTTGCATCTCCATGGTCTCTTCCCACTTGAATGCCTCTGCAGTGGAGGAGCTCACTACCGCAGTCAGACTCTCCCTGGAGGAGAATGTTCCCCTTCATCCCGAGCTCAGATTTCCAGCTCTGATTTCCTCTCTCTGATTTCCATTCCCAGGGGCCCTTGTGCTTCCCCTCTCTTCCGAAGCGAAGGGCGGGTTTCTGGCTCCACGCGGTCCAGCCCCGTCTGCCACCGCACTGGCTCCGCCTGGGGAAGCCCTGCCGGCCGATGTTTAAGTGTGTCACTGCCAGTAATAGTGCGAAGGCTCCAAATCGGAGGGCCTTTCTAGGATCGTCTCCCGATTAATTAGGTCAGCATCTCCAAATCAATTTCCAGCGAAGTCGCGCCGCCCGGTAGCTCTGTTCCCCACCCAGCCACACGAGGGAGTTGGCACGGGAGGCGAATCCCTGGACCCTGGCGCACTTCGGGCCTCGGCTGTACCTGGAAAAAAGTCACATTACACATCTCTTCCGCGATTACCCTGACTTTTTATTGTATCTGCCCCCCTCAAATCTTCCATTAAACCCCCGTAGATCCTGCTTCAAACAGGCAATTAGACTAACAACGTAATTATATCCCTCAATGCTAATTGTAACTGGTTTAGGGGAAAAACAAAGAGAAAGAGGCTTCAAAATCTCTGCACACTAAAAGCCGTGGTTCCAGTTTCCAGGTATTTCTCGTCCCTGTGTGTGCTGAGAGCCTTGGCCATTGGCGGCTGTGCCCTCAGCTTGCTTCTGGCCCGGACACCATGAGGATGACTTAGGCCCGCCTCTCCTCTCCTGGGCCTGCCCGGTAGGCGTGCCTTGTCCTGCCGCTCTCTGCCTTGGCTGTGTCTCTCATTGTCTCTGTCTCAGTCACTCCCCCATTAGAGCCTCTGAGCAGAGTGAGTGGGCTGGGAGGCCAAAGGCGTTGGAGGATGTGGCATTTCTTCCTGCTCTTGCTAGTGCACCGTCCTCCACACTCAGCAAGGCTTGGTGGTTCTGCGACTCCCCCTCAGGAAGGCTGAGGAGGTCTGGGCCGAGCAGGACCAGGTCCCAGGGCTAGAGCCCTGGGCCGTGGGATGAAGATGCTGTAGAGGATTGTCTCCTGCCACCCCACTTGTTCTCAGTGTTTCCTGAGTCTCTTCTTTGGGTCAGGCCTTTGTGAGCTGCCCTTGACCTTGGGAAGGAGGCTGGTCAGTAACTAAGCAAGGGGACCAGGAGGGGCTGGGGAAGAGAAGGGAAGAGGGAGTATGTATCAGAGGGACTTAACCCTGTCTGGGACAGCAGGGTGAGGGAGGAGGTTCAGTAGGGAAGGATGGGATGTCCCAGAGGTTTCCTGGCGGGAGAGAGGTCCAGGAATGTCTTGGCAGTTAGGGAGGAGAATAAGCCAGGCAGTGAGCACAAGCACAGATCCAGGGTCCCCTGGTGACAGAGACTTGGCTGTGAGGATGGCCCTGGTGGGAGCTGAGGCCGGAGTAGAGCCGGGCCCATGCCACTGCAGACGGGGGAAATGTAGTTTTCACCTGGGCAGGAAAGGGAAGTTGAGGCAGGGCCAGACTTGTGTCTTGGAGAGACCAAACAGGCTATAGGTAGATGCTTTTGGATGGGTGTGGGCTTGAATGGAGTCCGGAAGGCCTGTTAGGAAGCTTTTGAAAAAGCCGAGGCAATTTTTCATGAGTAACCACCTGCCATGATGGGCCTGGACTGGCCGTGTGACTTGAGGTAGTCACTTAACCTCTCTGAACCTCCATTCTCTCACCCGATTGAAACAAAAATAGTCACATTTACCTTTGCCTGTTGTAGAAGTCATATCAGAAATAAATTCCGTAAAGGCTCCAACTGAGTGTCTGACCCAGAGCAGGCATCGAAGCAGTATTTCTCAACTGGGATCCGGTACCAGGATGGCCTGGGGCACTTTTCCCAAAACACACATATCTGCCTCCCATCAGCTCTGGCATTTCCAGAGCAGGGAACTCAGGCCATTCTGTGTTGATGGGCCTCTTGGGCATATGGTTATTGTGGCTTTTCCCGTCTTGGAGTTGTGTCCCAGACCTTGGCCTCATGCCTCAGGGCAACAAGTGTGGTTTGGTGCCATTTTCCTATTCTCAGAAATGGGGATTCTCAGTTCGATGATAGAATGTGCCGACAGACACTTTATCCCTTTGGGCAGCTCTAAGTTGTGTTGCCTCTTTGAAGCGGGAAGTGGAGACTTGTCGTTTTTCAGATGTCGACGCACCTGGAACCTTGCTTTTTTTCTGCAGCCGGCCCTGGCTTTCATGGCACCCAGGTTGGGCCATTCGGTGCCAGGTACTCCAGCTCTGGGTTTGCCATCAGTTCTGCGGACAGGGCGTTTCATTAAAATTTCCATTAACTGTTTTTTTTCTTTTTTTAAGCCAGTGAGCAATTTATAGATTCATTAACTTTTTACTATACTTGCGAAGCCAGGAAGAGGGGAATAAAGGAAATGAAATATTTGGTCCGCAGCATTTCTCTGAAAGATGGTGGCCCTGAACGTGGAGGACAAAGAGCTGGATGAGTAGGGCTGGTCAGAAGAAGCTTAGGAGAAGGACTGGAATCTTCCAGAAGGATCCAGAACACAAACATCCTCATAAGGGACACTGTTACCCTTCCCCCCAGTACCAGGTAGCTGATCCATCCTATTGCTCAAAACTCCTGATTGTTTTTTCACCAGTGACGTCCATTTTCTGACGACAGCCTCTTATGGGGAGCTCCTCCCTTCTAGGACTCTGGGACTCTGAAGGGCTTTCCTTATATTGCGGTGCAGTCTGACTTCTGGTAGCCCTCTCACTTTGTTCCCTCTTGGAGAAGTCAGAGATGGCATGATGATGGAGTGCAGGGCTTTGGGGTCAGATACACTTGGCTACAGATACTAGCTATGTTGCTGACTGGCTGTGTGATTTCAAACAAGAGACTTCACCTCTCTGAACCTCAGTGTCTTGAGCTATAAAATCGCAGTAGTATTAGGAACTCTGGGAGGTCCCAGGAAAGTAGCAATCGTATTCTTCACTGTGTAGTTAAGTGGTGAGGATCAAACAACACAGTTCGAAAGAGTCCTGATCCACGTTGATATTCAGACTGTGCCATGCTGTTGGACTGCTCACCTCTGAACATTCTCAGTTGGATTCAGTTCCCTAAAACAGCAAATCATGTCTCCTGTGACCTCAGTTTCTCCAGTTGTAAAGTGGATGAGTAATCCCTGGTTAATGAGGGGGCTGGATGAGATCAGACGCGTTTAATGAGCCTTTTAGAGTTGTGGACATATAATTGTATCTCATTTCATGCTAGCTACTGTGGTTGCTACTGCACACAATCTAAGTACTTTACTCCAAGGCCCTTCTGTATTAAAAAGGCAGTTGACTTAAAGATTACTGCCCTCTGGGTCAGCCTGTGGCCAGGTAGTTAAGGCAGCTGGTTCCCACATAGCTCACTGCTCGTTTCCAGTCCCCAATCAGGCAACTTGAGAAACACACCACCAGGTGAAGTATGCTTACCCAAAATCCAGAAAGGAGAGGGAAATGGAAGAGAGGGCATTGTGGTGTGACCATACCCCAGGGGTGGGGTGGGGAGGAATGTGCTTTCTTGCTCTTTCTCTGTCTCTCTCTGGAAGTACGTGCACCCTCTGGCAAAAAAAAAAAAAAAAAGATTACTTCCCCCAAGAGCCCTTTAGAAGAAAAAAAATCTTAGTGCTTAGAGGGACTGTGGAGGTCATCTCGTTCAGGGCCCAGGTGGTGCTCAAGGGCCCTGAGTATAGGTCTTCCACTGCATGGTTGTGTGTCAGGCCTGTCCTCAGAACAGATAGTAGATGCATTGAGTCACAGGTACCCAATCTCAGAGTAGATGGAGCCCCAGGAAATCACCTTGTCCACCTTGTCCCAGTACCTGCCTTTATAGATGCAGAGCATGAATATTTTAAAGGATACGAGTTTTTCCTCAAAAGAAATCATGGAAAGCTAAACAGGGAAAGAAGAAAAACATTACCCATTTTTGAGCCATCTAGGGCAAGTGGCTTTTGGGGATACTGCATCTGTGTGTACCATAGATGTGTTTGTTTAGATAAAGATATATATAGATATATATAGTTTTGATTCTGTCCTTGTCAATTTAATTGGTACATTTCATATAGCTTTCCACCATTCAGGAGCAACCAATCCAGTGGCTCTGTGGGTAGGTACAGTTAACCCTTGAACAACAGGGGTTTGAACTGCACAGGTCCACTTATATGTGGATATTTTTCCAATACATGTATTGGAAAGTACAATACAGTACTGTAAATGTATTTTTGTTACACTTTTCTTATTAACATTTTTCTTGTAAAAAAACAATATACACATAATAACATAAACAATATGTGTTAATTAACTGTTTATGTTACCAGAAAGGCTTCCTGTCAACAGTAGGATATTAGCAGTCAAGTTTCGGGGGATTTCCAACTATGGGGTTAGGGGAGTCACACCTCTAACCTGTTGAAGGGTCAACTGTATTTGTTTCTATCACTGTGCATATTGATTGTCCCCAAATTCGTACTATGTATAATGTAGTGGACATCTTACACACAAAATCTTTGAATCTTTTTGTACAATACTCATAGAATTTGTTCCCTAGAGTAGAATTCCTAGGTCAAAGGATATGAAAGTTGGTGAGTCTGTTGGGACGTACCAAGTTAAAACTAGAGAATGGTGGCCCACATGCAATGGCTCTGCAGTCAAGTAAAACTAGATGTGAGGTCCTGGATTCAGATCTTAGTTCCACCTGAGCACCCTCGGTACACCCTTAATCCTGGCTGGCTGGAAGAAGGGATGAGAGGGAGGGGGAGATATCGTAGTAGAGTGGGACCTCGTCAGGAAATGCCATCATTCAGGAAATGAAATAGACAGACTTAAAAACAACAACTAGGGAAATGTGGCAGTGGATGTGGGAGCTGAGGGTACATACAGGTGCTTTGGAAATTTCTTATCTAAATCCCTTTTGCAAGAGTTGATATGTCAGTCTGCCCACCACACGGCCTCCTCATCCTTTATCTTAGCTGGGCTTGGTAGCTGCTGACTTGTTTTATTTATCCAAAGACATTGGGCCAAAACCACGAGTGGCTGGAATATTAATTTTTTCATGCCAATCCCAAAGTGTTTGTTAAGTCTTCATGATCACAGAACCCACACAGGACCCAGCAAAAGAGGGAGAAGAAAAGGGCTTGCAGATCTCAAACACATGACAACACGCATGTCATTTTACTTGGGTCTTTTGTCTTCTGTACAAGGCTGCCAACTCAATAGGCTTGCTTTCTTTCTGGGTTTTTTTTTTTTTTTTTTTGGAGAGGTTTTTGCTATAGGGTGCATGTGCTCGCCAGAAAGACAGAGGGAGACAGAGAGATAGAAAGTGAGAAATCACCTCCCAGAGGGAATGGCCATGCCGCAATCCCTTCTCCTCCATTCTCCTCTCGGGATCTTGGGCACGCACGCACACATGCCCGGCGTGAGTTTAAGCCACGGGTCCGGGACTCAAACCGCGGTCGACTACATGGGAGTTCAGCAACATAGCCATTACGCTAACTGCTGGTCCCAATTGGTTTTCCATCATCAGAAAGCACTGTATTTTGTGCACCGAAGGCATTTACCGATGAAGTCAGTCAGGAGGGGCGATCAAAGCCTAACTTGGAAGGAAGTGATGGTGGTGGCCTGGTACAGGGGAGGTCAGCGTTTGGGGTAGACTTCTGAGGACTGTCCATCATCTCTGTGTGTCTCCTTGGAACTAGCCCTATCACTTTCTATAATTTCCCAGTTCAAATTAAATGTAGACATTTCCCATTTCTGTCCCTTTGTTTGCCAACCACTGGTGTTGAAGTGGAATGACTTTTATTTTTTTTTTAGAGAGAGATTTTTGCTATAAGGTGTGTGTGCTCACTGGAGAGACAGACAGAGACAGAGACACAGAAAGCGAGAAATCATCCCCAGGAAAGATGGCCATGCTGCGGTCCCCTCTCCTCTTTCCTCCTCTAGGGATTTCGGTCATGCACGTACACGTGCCTGGTGTGAGTTTCAAGCTGATGGGTCCGGGACTCAAACTGGGACTGGCCATGTGGGCGTCCAGTGATATAAAATTCTGCCATCTGCTGGTCCAAGGTGAGCTGACTTTTTGAAATAGGTTCAGTGGCAATGGAGAAATGTTTGGGATAATAATGAAGACAATGGTAGGTATTATTTACATAGCACTTGTGCCAGGCGTGCTCTTAAGTGCCTTACATTTATAAAGTCTTATCATTTCATGATTTTATTAAGTCAGCTCATTTTATGAAAGAGTAACAAGACCTGGAATCTGGGAAAGAGAAGGAGCTTGGTATTTGTTTTGGAAGAAGACGTGGGTTTGAATCTCAGCCCTGCCAGTAACATGTTACTCTGGGCAAAGTCACTTAACCTCCACTCCCCAACTCTCCGAAGTGGAAATCATGACGATTACCTTGTGAAGAATTAAATGATGTAATGGATGTAGAAATCCCATCAGTGGCCACTAAACAAATGTATGTGGGCATTGGTGGGGTAATTATTTCTACCTCATCCCAGACTCGGGCTTCTGGAAACCTGCATCATCCTCCCTTTTAAGGATGCCGTGTGGATGCTCTCTGTGTGCTGGGCTGCCTGGTGGGCACTGGGGAATCCAGAGGCGCAGTCCCTGCCTGGGGAAGATGGATGGTCCAGCTGGGAAGACAGGTCATAAAAAGATGACGGAGTATACCAGCTGGTGATCAATATCGTCTGAATGGCCCAGGCAATAAGTGCTTTAAGAAAACAGGGGAGGGAGATCGCCCTGTGACTGGAGGGAGTAGGAATGGAGCTGTAAAGCAAGGGGGAAGGGCCTTTTCTTTCTTCCAGAATGTAGGTAAATCAAGCCTTCAGCCACAGTCAGGACCAAGAGGATCACAGGGTTGAGTCTGGGCCCATTTGCCTTTTATGGTAATCGTTCAGACAACAAGTTCCAGTGTGGGCCAGCTAGGTGGCATGATAGTTAAGGTGGCTGGAGGGCCAACTGAGCGGTTTGAGTCCTTAACACAGGGACTCGAAAAACAAACTGGCCTCATGTGCATTCCCAGCTTCCCAAGAGGAGAACGGAGGAGAAGGATTGTAGCGTGGCCATCTCTTTTCCTCTCCCTCTCTTCCTCTCTCTCTCTGTGTCTCTCTTCAGTCAGTGCATGCACCCTTTAGCAAATTAAGAAAGGAAAAAGTTCCAGTATGAACCTGGAGTGGCCTTGAAGGTGGAATGATATTCTTGGGGCCCTCGCCAGCCTAGCTGGCACCAGGCTTCGGTATCTTACAGCCTCTGTTCCTGATCCTTGAATGTGTAGTGTTCTAGGTCTGGCTGAGGGTTGCTTCTAGAGTGTCCTTTAGGGGTTTGGGTCTTCTGGGAGATGGCTTGGGGACAGTCATTCTTCCATGTGATGAGTTTACTGCCAGTAGTAGGTTCTCAGCAAGGGTGAGAAGTAAAAATATGTCAGAGGGCTGTCTGAGTGTCCTACGCGTCGGGGGCTTGGGCTGGTGGCCAGACTGCCATCGCAGGCTTTCAGATTCTTAAAGCTCTGAGGTATGATCCTATGGTAGTCCAAGACCAGAGAGTCCTTGCCTGTGAGGTTGTTGGAGTCCAGATGGGAAAGCTGGGCCCAGGTTGGCCCCTTGTGAGCTGTACAGGACGCTGTCAAGAACCTCTGCCTTTCTGGAGTTGCCTGTTCGAGCTGGTTAGCAGTTGTTTGACCTCGGCTCCATCCCTTCCCTTCTCAGCTGGGGTCTGGATTGCAAGGAACTATGATCCTAGGTGCTCTGTCTGTCTGGCCTTCAAGTAGTTCAGCCGGAAGATTGGAATGTTAGAGGAAGGGGGAGGCCTGGGACCCGTTGCCCCACTGTTCTCCGACTCTCGGGGTGTGTTCTGTGTAGGCACTTGCTCTGTGGTTCGCTCCTACCAGCAGCCCTTGCTGGACAGCCCCAGCTCCTGGTCTACCATTTTCCCCTTTATCACCCCAGGCCAAGGGGTGGTGGCAGCAGCACCCTCATATGCTAGCCCCTGGTTACCTCGGTCCCCTGCTTGACTTCCCAACTCTTTGATCACCGGTGTATTCAAATCCCTATATTAAATGGCCTCCCTTTAAAAGACCTGGAGTGACTTCTATTTTTCTGTCCCTGACCCTGAAGGATTTTCCCAAATCAGACCCCTTGGAGAGTGTGACGTGGTCTGAATGCACCTCGAATAACTACTAGCAAGCCATTAGAAGATCATAGCTGCCCCAGTGAATTCGGGGTACCGAAGTCTTTTTCCCATGCAAAGAAAAAAATTATAGACTAATTCCCAAACAATCTGGTTGTCTCGCTTTCTCAGCAGGCATCCATTGGGATGTGTAGGATTACAGTCTTTCTTTTCAAATTCATGGACCTCTCTCTTTGTATAAAAATGGGTGACTTCTTCCTTTCTAACTCAGGGAGGAACTGTTTTGATTTTGCAAAAAATCATGTAGTTGTTCTCCCCCTCCCCCTCTGGGCCTGGCTGTTGATCTTGTGATATATTTATAGAGATTGTGGTTGGCTGACCAGGAGTTATTTTGCAATAGGAATTTGCAAGATTTCTACTTTGAGTATGTGTTCCAGACTTTTCTTAAAAGAAAAAAATAAAAAAAAAACTTACTTAGAACATCTACTTTGCCCTTCTGTAATTATTTCTTTCCCAACAAAAGTAAACTATGTGCTTCACACACACACACACACACACACACACACACACACACACTTTTTCCATATGTATTTCTTTTGTTTATGGTCTTCTGTTTTTGTTTTCATTTTTGTTTTTTCCTCCAATTTCTAGCTAGGGAAACTGAGGCCCCAAGGAGAAAGGAGTTTGCCTGAATTTTAGTAAATGGTAATTACAGAGCTAAAGTTTACTACTGGTAAATTATTTTAATAAAATATATTTATACAGGTAATATTTTTAAAGAATTATTTATTTCAATTTTATTATTATTATTTTTATTTGACCAGAGAAAGAGAGAGAGAAAGTGAGAAAGCAAGCTTCCAGTTCCAGGACTTGAACTGTGATCGGCCATGTTGAGAGTTCAGCTTCTTAACCACCAAACCACCTGCTGTCTCCCATAGATATGTTTTAACATTCAGTTTATGCCTGGCACTGTGGTGAGAACGTTATGTATATCCACTGAAGAGTCCTCAGTAACTATGTGAGGTGAGTACTCTAAATATTCCCGATTCAGCCGATGCGCAAACTGAAAACCAGTGGTAAAGTGACTTACCCAGGGTCACATACCTTAGAAGTGGTAGAACCCAGGTCTGAACCCAGCCTCGCTGCCACCAGATTCTATGCTGGGAACGCCTATGCCAAATACATTCTGCTAGAGTGGTCAGATGTTTTTGGGGGGCAGCTGTGGCATGCTGGTTAAGGTGGCTGGATCCCACGTGGCTGACTGTGGTTTGAGAGCTGGACCCAGCGGCTTGAGAAACACACTGGGTACATGTGTGTGCCCAAAATCCTGAAAGGAGGGAGAGAAGGAGGAGAAGGGATTGTAGCATGGCTATTCCCATGGGAAGTGCTTTCTCATTTTCCCTCTCTGTCTCTCTGCCTGTCTCTGGCAAGCACATGGACCCCCTGGCAACATTAAAACATTTTTTTTCTGTTGTATTAATTCTTCTTACCATCAGTGGGGTCATAATGACATCATCCAGCTCAGTGGCTTGTGTAGCATTGTTTGCATTGGCTGAGGATGTCACAGACATAGCATTTCACCTCCTCAGTGGCTGGGTGATGGGGGATTTTTATTTCTATCTTATGTCAGAAGAAACCAAAGCTCAGAGATATGATGTGAATTGAACACAGACACAGAACAACACAGTGGCCTGGGCAGAATTTGAACTCAAGTCTGTCTGACTCCAGATTTCAAAATCAGAAGGCTTTTTGGTCAGTTGCTGTGGCTAGGTGGCAGTATAGCATTCCATGGGGTGAGGTCACACAGGAAGGTCCTGGGTTTGAGTCCCGGGGTGTGCCTGAATATGTCAGATATATGTGCATGTCCGGGCAGGCTGACGTTGCGGATGGGTCATGGCATCAAGACCCTGGTGGGGTTGCCTGTTTTTCCCTCTCATGGAATAAATAAGCTTTAAAAATTCTTATAAAAAAGAATTACAAAGTTTCTGAGAGGCTAGCAGTCCCAGCTTCATTGGGCAAGTGGGCAGACTGAAGGCCTGAGGTTGCCTCCTCCCCAGCAAGTCAGAGCATGGCTGGGGCTCCACGGGTCTCCTGGCTTGGGAGGCTCTTTCTCCTCCGTGGTGAGGCTGTCCAGTCATGCGAGCGTTACCTTAGCCGTGTCACGGGAGGCTCCAGCTGTTGGTTACCTTGAAGAGATTTGAGGTCCGTCTCTTCCCCTATTACCTTACTGAAAGACACCTAAGGGGTAACTTAAAATCCTGTCCCCCAATTTTGGATTCACCTAATTTGGACTTTGTAACTCTTTGTATTTATAGCAGATATTTTTCCTCCATAAAGGAAAAAAACATTTACTTCTTTATAACCCCTCCATACTTCCTGCT
>NW_006159542.1:5038965-5086578 GCF_000334495.1 Tupaia belangeri chinensis
GAAGTGAATATTTATCACATATTTAATGAGTAATCTGAGTCTTGGCTTGGTGAGGCTCTACCAGGACATGGTTTACGGCTGATCTGGTTTTAACTCGCTCCAGGCAGTTTTCCCTAGAGTTTTCTGTAAAATCATAAACCTGGAGAGAGAATTTTTGTGGAATCCAGTCACATGACTCATTCTTTTGTAAATTGAGAGATTAACTATGTGGCTGTAAAGAACTGAGATGCTTTTTTTTTTTTTTAATAAAAAAAGAAAGAAAATAAAAGAACAAGAAAAAACAAACAGAGCTGCAGTATTTATGCACCCAGAGGAGCATGTCCACCAAAGAGGGAAGGGAAAGTCACTCTTCAAGGTCACCCTGCCGCTGGGGCAGCATGGCGGTGTGGGCTTGAGAACGTGGGCTTGAAATTGGAGCATCTGGATTGGAGTCCTGGTGGATTCCTGTCCCCAGCAGGCCTCGGGGTCCTCACCTAGACAGAAGGACTGGTGACATCTCTACCTCTTAGGTGGTTGTGGACGTTAGGGGAGATGGCGCCTGGCATGCCCTGAGCCAGGGTTGGCACTCAGGAGGTGCCAGGAGATGCTGGGTGCTCCCAGAGAACTTGTACAAGCCTTGTCCAAGGCCCTTAATGCTGAATTAATGATGCGAGCTGACCCTACATAGAGGTGAGGCCCTGTCCCGAGCACATGACTGATAAACCTGATCCTCACAGCGGCCCATATGAGGTAGGCATTGGGATCACCTCTCTTTCACAGAGGCCGAAACTGAGGCACTGAGAGGTCATGGCTTGTCCGAGGTTCCACCAGCAAGCACCGATTCCCAGTGGCCACGCACCCCCACTGTGCCCCCAGCATGGCTGCTGGCTTCTTTCTTTTGCCTAGACTTGGACCCTGATGGTGTTTTGACTGCTGGTCCCTGGGAGAGAGACCAAGCCTCACCTTTCTTTGGCTCAGACCTCAGCCGACCCTCCCTGGGCCTTGGCCACCAGCTCCAATGGCCCCGGCGTCTGTGTCAGCATCCCCCCCTCCTCCCCAAGAGAGACTACTCACCAGGTTCCTCTCCTGCCCGAAGCTTCTCGTGTGGGACGAGAGCTATCTGGGAGATCCCAACTACCTCCAAAACTTTTTTGCAAATGTGAAATTATTTCAGTATAAAAAGCTTAAAAAAGATAGCACTGGGATTTAACATCACTCTTTTGAAGCAATATTTAGAATTTGTTGTGACCCGCCCAGCTGGGAGCATCCTTTGGATTCACGGGGGACTGTGGGCTCCCTCCAACCTTGGTGGTTCCTAGAGCCTTGGCATGGGGTCCAGGCTTGGTCTCTGGGGGTGAGTCCCACACAGCCACACAGGGAAGGCTGCTGCCCCCTCCTGTCTGAGGCCAGGAATCCCTCTGAACCTACTTATCTTCCAGTCTCCTTTAAAGCCAGGTCCCAGGTTCCCTGTCCTCATTTCAGATGTCCAGGTCTGTGCTTAGAGGAGACCAGGCCTTCTGCACACAGACTAAGGCTAGCAGGGACTTCCAACAGCTGCAGCAGTTTATTTTTCATTCTTTTTATTGATTTATTTATTATTAATTTTTAGGTTTTTGTCATAGGCCATGTATGCCCTCCAGAGAGACAGAGAGAGAGAGAGAGAGAGAGAGAAAGTGAGAAATCACCCCTTATGGGAAATGGTCATCCTCTTTCATTCACCTCCTGGGATTTTGGGCAAAAATGGTCATCCCTCTTTCATTCACCTCCTGGGATTTTGGGCATGCACACACACTCCCCCAGCATGAGTTTCAAGCCACTGAATCTGGGACTCGAACCTTGATTGGCCACGTTGGAGTCTAGCGCCTTAATCGCCACACCACCTACTGGCCCCAGCAGTTTATTTTTCTAAAGACGACAAAACCACCTGTGGTTCACTGAACAGCCACTACAGGCCAGCCTCGTGCTATGTGTTTTCCTCCTGTTGTTTTAGTTCATACTTGCCCCTTCCAGTCCTGGAGCTCGCTCTCATCACTTTCTGCAGAACCTCATCCTCTCTTCTCTGGAAGGTGTGTGGGACTCCCTGCCTGCAGGCGCCATACCACAGCCAGCACTTGCTTTGGGGTACGCTGCCCCTCAACCCACCTCAGACCCCTTCACCTGATGGGCAGGCGCTTTCTAATTCCTGAGTGTGGTCGCTGATGGCAGACACAGTGAGGCAGACGATGACAGTATTAAGGTCTGGGTCCAGTCTGCACTGATCCCACCTGTACCAGGAGAATCCCAGGAAGAGGCCTGTGCTGGTTCCATTCCAAGGAAACCTGATTTACTTCTTGACACTTGATCTCAGAGACAGACGGCTTGGGGAGGACAGGAGGCCATCAGAACCAGGGAGAAAAGGAAGCAATTGCTCACTTGCCTCGGACTTCCCTTGGGACGGAAAACTTGGCCGGTCTAGGATGGTGTCCCTGGGGCTGCCCTTAGAGAGGCTGCTGTCCGGACCTGGTTTGAGGTGGTCTCCAGCTTCTGTTCTGTGGGGCATGGTGGCCACTCCATAAACAGGGGGACAAATCAAACCATTGCTCCTCCTCAGGGATGGGAGCTGCCAAAACCAAAGGGAGGCCTGGGCCCTGGCCTGGGGTCCGGTGAGGGACTCCCGGTGTGAGGCTATGCTCATTGGGTGGGCTGGCTCCTTGCTCAGGTAGAGGCTGGCAGAGAAGCCTGCAGCCCTGTGCAGCTCAGTGACCTGGGCTTCTCTCCTGGGTAAGAGGATGCCCGTCGCTGCGCTGCCTGGTGTAAGGGCTGCAGCCTGGCACCCAGCCAGCGTGAGCTTCAATCTGGATTTTATTCTGTCTTACTGTGTGTGTGTGTGTGTGCACGCACATGTGTGTGTGTGTGTGCTTTTGCTGTTACACTTGTTTTAGACTGGATCTCTCCATGCCACAATGTTTATTATTTATTTAGGTTTTTGTCATAGGGTACATGGTGCTTGCCAGCGAGGAGAGAGAGAGAGATGCAGAGAGAGGGAAAGTGAGAAATCACCACCCCTCCTGGGGGGCATGGCTCACCATCCCTTCCCTTCTCCATTCTCCTCTCAGGACGTCGGCCTTGCACGCACACACACCCAGCATGATTTTCAAGCCATTGGGTCTGAGACTTGAACTGCGGTCGGCTATGAGAGAGTCCAGGGCCTTAATTGCCATACTGGCCCTGCTTCTAGGTTTCATATTCCCACTTAATGTGAGCTCCATGCTCGCTGCTCAAGCATCCTTCTCTCGGGGAAGCTCTTCCTGACCCTGAGTCCCGCTGGATCCTGCTGTCAGAGGTGCTCATGGAACCTGGACCTCTCTTCAGAGCACACGTCCCAGTGGGTAATTACAGAGTGATCGCCTGAGGTCACTAAGTAAGCACTGCCTGTCTCCCCCACTGTGCGCGTTGTGTGGCTTCCAGTAACGCACAGTATCCTGGTGTCCAGCATGGAGCAGGCACTTAGCGTAGTAATACTTAGGTGTATTGGGGTGAGTGAATGAGCCACGCTAGTTTGTTTTAGTGTTAATCCTCCCCAGGGCCTTGATCGGAATCCCACTTCTCATATGAACTCTGTAAATACTGAGTGAAAAATGGCATGTACGCATCTGAGTTCTCGTTCTCCTCACCCAGGGTCTTCTGTGGTGCCTTCACCCACACTGAAGCTTGGACCCTAGGGTCATCATTGGCTTTGAGTTCAGTTGGGGAAGAAAACGCAGAATTAAAAACCAAGTGCCACGCGTGAGAACTGTCTCATTGAATACGATCTGAGAGTCAAGGACTGATGGTTAGAGAATTCATAATATATTTAATTTTCTGGGACCAGAATCCTCCTTATAACTTGCAGCGCTGTTGTTCATTGTTGGCGCAGTCACCTTGAGAGGTATGTTTTAGGAACACTTGGTTTATGAAAGCAGGTACTCTCTGTGTCAGAGAGAGAAAGCGACACATTATATTTTGGGGTCTGGGCCAGGATTGTGCTAAAGTGGCTGGATCTCACATGGCCAACCTCTCAGTTCAGATCCTGGACCTGGTGGCTTGAAAAACACGTGTGTGTGTGTGTGTGTGTGTGTGTGCACGCGCGCGCGTGCTTGTGCCCAAAATCCTGGGCGGAGAATGGAGGAGAAATAATTATGGTGTAGCCAGCCACCAGAGGGGTGGTTTCTCACGTTCCTTCTCTCTTTCTCTCCAGTGAGTGCACGTGCCCGGTAGCCCTCACCCACAATTTTTTTTTTTTTTGAGAGATCCACTGGCTGTTAGAAAGGAGATCTCTCTCTATATATATACTTATAGGTATAAGACTTTAGTTGTTGCAGACCCTCTTTGCTCCGTAACTATTAGGAAACAGATCATCTTAGTACGTTCTGAGGGCTCTGCCAGGGGCTTCTCTAAGGTACAGTAGGTCTCCGGGTTGTGTGTACGTGGATGCATCTTCCACTGAGGCCACACATCCTCCTGCAAGGATACCTTCCTAAGGTATCCGTTAGCCATTTAGAACAATTTGTAGGGACCAGCAGTTGGCATAATGGCTATGTCGCTGGACTCCCATGTAGTCGACCGTGATTCAAGTCCCAGACCCGGTGGCTTAAACTCACATTGGGCGCGTGTGCATGCATGCCCAAGATCCCAAGAGGAGACTGGAGGCGAGGGGATTGTGATGTGGCCATCCCCTCTAGGGGGTGATTTCTCGCTTTCTGTCTGTCTCTCTCTATCTAGCAAGTGCACACGCCCTATAGTAAAAACCTCTCTGAAAAATCAAATCAAATAAAATAAAACAATTTGCATATTTGGACTAGTATACATATGTAGCATCTTCGAAAAGTTCGTGGAAAATGCGTGTTATGAAAAAACTGTACAAGTTTACATTATTTCTGCACTAAAATAAACTTGCATGTTAATTCTATTTACCTATGCACTGTCTGAAGTCTCCTTATATTAAAAAATACACATATTATGGCTTAATAGGTATTTGGTACTCGTCGCTGTAACACTCAGACGAATTGAAAGAACTGGTAAGCAACAAGACTTCAAAGGCATTTGAGCATGCAGAGAAATGCCCTTCCTCTTCAGGTTCCTGGTCACATTTGCCTTCCATAAGACTGCAGGGAATGTGACCATTGGGGGTTTAGAATTTTCCCCCTGTGGATTTGAGACTGCATCGAGTCCAGCACAGTGCCTGGCACACAGTAGGTTTTCCAGAAATATCTACTGAATGAATAAAGGCCTGATTAGTTACTTATGAGCGGTTGACATATTTTGTCCATATGTCACTATCTTTGCTGTTTATTATTCATCTCTGCCACCTCATTATCAGTCTTTCCTGAAAAATACGTATAATTATTGGGTTCAACCATGTGGTGCATATTTGCTTTATGCCTAGCTTTGCACTAGAGCTAGAGACCACAGTTGTGGTCAGGTCGTGGTCTATACAGTTTTGTGGGGGGTTGGGGGGATGACAGCCACTCCAGAAACTGCCCATATCCCATGGAGTTGGTGGAAGGCGCGTGTTAACAGTGTTGGGAGAACAATGAACAGGGCCAAATTAAATCTTATGGGGGAGGGAGGAGGCGTTCGATTCTCCAGAGAGGAAGTGATTTTTGAGTTGCGGTAGGGGAGGGAAAAGGCAAGATCCTAATTAACACCACCACAGAACTGTGCCATGCCAGGTCTGTGCTGGGCTTCGCTGGCTGAGGCGCCATCTTGGAGACACCCCCTCCAACATGGTGGCCCCCTCCGTCTTCAGAGCTGGGGGGACTGTGAGGCCCTATGATTGCAGTGGCACCTCTGACTCCCTGAGCCTCTGGCTGGGGTCTCTTATCACAGAAAGGCATTTCATTCTTTGAGATCAGACAGCCAGGACCCAAGGAGCTGTTTTTCCTCCATTGTGCAAGCATGACAAATCATTAATTTTTGATTGATTTGCTTAGAATTATGGGCGCCCCAGCATTCTTTCCGCCGCTGAACAGCTGTATAACAAATGAATATATCAGTGTGCACAAAAGATTGGAGAGCTAAGAGAAGCAATTACGTTGGCCACCCTCCCCCACCCGCACCCCTTCCTAGGCAATGAAGGAGGAAATTTTTACCAGAAATTCCTCAAGTGGCTTTTTTAAAAAAATATGCCTTTTTATAATTGAATTAAATCCTTATCTCTTCATCTTTTGCAGCAGATTTCCAAACACACCCCAGTTCCCCACACGCTCAGGTTCTGCCTATCCAGGAGGAATCTTTACTAATGAAATTTCAACTTGTGAATTAAAACCAAAATGAAAAAAAGAAAAAAAAAAAGCAAATTCTGTCTTTCATTTTTTGCTTTTTTTTTTTTTTGGTTGCTGCTATTCCTTTAAGATTTTGGAACCATACCAGTGCACTAAATGTGACCTCCATAACTTTTAAATTAAGAATTTATGCTGGCTTGAAATTTATGAAATATTTCAGCATGAAAGAAAGCCTTTTTCCCTCAGGAAAATTGAGCAATAAATCACAGCACTGTGGATTTACTGCCCTAGAGCCAGCGAGAGATAGGATTTTTTTTTTTTTTTGCTTCATTCTGAAAAAAAAAAAAAAAAATGTAATCATATAAGACAGCTTAGCTGCTATCCTCCCACTCTCTAGAATTTTTAATTTCAGCTGTTTCTGCTTGGATTTATTTCCAATATTCCTGCTCGGCTTTTCAATTTCCTCAGTTATTAAATTTTAATTCAGTGCATTAGCATTTAAATTAAAAAAGGGTTTATTTTATCGAAATCGTTGGCCAGCCCCCATCCCGTAGCACACGAATTGCCTGTTTCTGCCATTTGCACAAAATGTGAAATGCAGCTAATGTCTTACAACTTACATTTGCACAAATTTAGAAATAAAATTTCTGGGTTTGGAATAATATTTTCTTTCCAAGAAAACCCTTAATAAGAGAATGGAAAAGAACAACTTACCATTCATTTGGGAGGGAAGAGGAGGGTTGAATGAAACCAAAAATAGCCTTGGCCAGGTCCAGAGGAGATGCTGGTGAAGACAAAATGGAGGAGACTGGGAAAGAAGGGCAGGTACCTTTCTGGGGGCCAGGAGGACTAGCTGAGAGCCAGAGGCAGGGGCTCCTATGGGCCTTCTGTCCTCCACAATATGTCACGTGCCATAGAGAGGTCTGGTTATGGTTGGGTCTCCTCAGCATTGAGTGACAGAGATGGGACAGGGAAGATGATCAGATTCCACCTTCTGCCCTGCCCCCTTTTACCTGTGGAGAACCTCGGGTTCAGAGAAAAGAAATGGCTTATCCAAGGTTCAGAGTAGACCCAGACAGAGCCCTGGTGAGAAGCCACATCCTTTAGATGGTGGTACCAGGCTTCCCCAAAGGGAGATCCATTACCTGAGGAATTGCCACGTGCACCTGGCTTAGAACTCCATCTGCCTTACTGCATTCATGGCCAGTCTGAGCCACCGCTGGAGAAGGCCTCGGGACAGTGGTTGTTGGCAGGGGCTCGTGAGATGCTGACCCACATCGTGGGATTCTGGGCAGACCCTGAGCCACCCAGGCAGACCCATGGTCCAGTCCAGGCTGGCTCTGTGCCTCATTCATTTGCCGTGTAATCTGGTAGAGATCAGGTCATCTGCGTTTCTGTGCCTCTGTGTCCTGGACCCCAAAATGGTGGCCTCTGTAACTAGCTCTTACATTCAGGGTTGTTATTGGTTAGCGTGATTATCATTGCCAAGCGTCAGACTAAGTACATTTACACGCATTGCCTTATTTAAGTTATCTCATTTACGCCTCATGGCAGTCCCATTAGGTAGGTCCTGGGATTGGTGTCTTGACATTTTGCAGATGAGGAAACTGGGGCCGTAAGAGTATGGCTGACTTGCTGAAGGTCACCTAGCGAGAGAAAGGTAAAAGGGTTACTCATACTCAAACCATCTGGGTCTAAACTCTGAGCTCTTCAACTTCGGTTCAAGCTGAGAAGTAGGTTGGATTACATGGAGTAAAGATGATTGTGTGGTTGAGGCTGAATCATGTGAAATTATGGTACTAGGCCGTTTTGAACCAGGAAAACGGCAACATCGGAGTTTGGTGTCACTCAGAGGGAAGAGATGGCTGTAATGTTTTTGCGAGGGCATGGACAAAATCGCCCCTTTGTGGAGCTCTCTATCTACAGCTGGAAGGGGCTGAGAGATTGTGCGCTGCCGTGAGGCTCGGGCTGGCTCAGCCAGGTCCGGATGCCCTGGTCACCGTGTGCAGGGATAGTGACACTGCTGTCCTGGACATCCCCCACTGACTCCATTGTCCCTCGACTGGCTTCTTCCCAGCTGCCATTAATCAGACCCTGCACAGGTAGCATTCCTTCCTCCTGAGGTTCCAGTGCCCTAGCGCCAACTTGTTACTCTCTACTGTTTGCATATATATGTATTTTACTTTCATCTTTTAAATTTTATTTATTATTACTATTTTTAAATTTGCTATAGGACACATATGCTCACTAGAGACAGAGAGAGAAAGTGAGAAAGCAAGTTGCCAAGTCCGGGACCTAAACTGCTATTGGCCATGTGGGAGTCCAGTGCCTTAACCACCATGCCACCTGCTGTCCCCAACCATTTGAGTATTTTAAGGTTTATTTATTTCTTCTGAGGGGTGAGGGAGACACTCCCAACAGAATCTTCATGATGCAATCCATCCCCAGCCTCAGCCAGCCAAGATCGTGGGCATGCATGTGTGTGCCAGTATGCACAAGGAGATCCCGGGGTGTGAACCCAGGACCTTCCCCCTTGAGTTGCATTATAGCGGCACCACCACTGGGTCCTTGGATATTTTTAGCATTTTTGTCTTTGTTTTTTTAAGTTTTTACCATAGGGTGTGTGTACTCACTGGGGAGGGAAAGTGAGAAGTTATCCCTCGGGGGGCTGGCCTTGCTGCAGTCCCTTTTCCTCCATTCTCTTCTTGGGATTTTGGGCACACGCACCTGGTGTGAGTTTCAAGCCACTGGATCTAGGACTCCAACTGCAGTTGTCATGTGGGGGTCCAACACCTTAACCACCTTGCCGCCTGCTGGCCTCTTTGTTTTATAAAAATGGGTAGAAAACCAATGAATATAGCAGCCAGCCATGAAGCTGGAGTATCAATCATCAGCTTAATGAAAGAGAAACAAAGCTGGAGATTATTTGATGTGCCCCAAACAGGATATCATTCCCTATCCCGTCACACATTCACAGCACTTGAACTGGTCAACTCTGAGAATTTGTGAAGAAAAAGGACCAAAAAAGACAGCATTAAAAATGTGTAAGAAATGCTAAAAATACACACCCAGCGTTGTCTGATAGGTGAGAGATCACTTCAGATTTTACAGTGTTTTAAAGTTCTCTGGGACAGAATTTCCACCCCTACCACTTCTGCCTCTTTATGCTCCGAACATTAAAGCAATGTCCGCCTCCAAGTTGTGAGGAATGCAAGATGTCGGAAAGAGTCTGTGATTGATCTTGTTCTTTTGCTCCCAGTGAAATGATATGCAAACCATATTCTGCTTTATTTCTTCCGCTGAAACAATACACCAGCATCCCATTAATTTCTCCTTCCTAGATCTTAATTTCTCCTTCCATATTCACCCTTAACCTTTCCTTTCCCTCATGGGGGACTAGACTTTGTGCTGTCATCTATCTTCTGATTGGCTCTCCTGGATGTTGGTGGGCGATCCAGTGTTTCTCAGTGGAGGGAGCTGGGCTCTGGAGTGACCCAGACCTCCGCCTATAGCTGTGAGACTTTGAACAAATGACAACATCTTTGATCCTCTAGGTTCTTACCTATAAAATGGGGAGTATGTGTGGTGTGTGTGTGTGTGTGTGTGTGTGTGTGTTTGGAGAGGGCTGTTGTGAGGATTAAATGAGACAAGGCGGGACCAGCGCATGGCATAATGCTTATGTTGCTGGACTCCCACATGGCTGACTGTAGTTTGAGTCCTGAGCCTGGCAGCTTGAAACTCATGCTGGGCACATGTGCATGAGTGCCCAAAATCCTGAGAGAAGCATGGAGGAGAAGAGATTGTGATGTGGCCATCTCCCCTGGGGAGTGATTTCTCACTTTCTGTTTCTCTGTCTGTCTCTCTGGTGAGCACACATGCCCTATAGCAAAAATCTCTTTCAAAAAAAAAAAAAAAGAGAGAGAGAGAGAGACAAGGCATTAATGTCCCTGCAGTAATGCCTGGCGGGAAGTTATCCAGGGGCAGTAGATAAGGATGCTCAGGTGCTGGGTATACGGCAAGAGGGAGGGGTGGGGACTGTGGAGAACCAGGTATATCACCTCTAGCTGCCTGTCACCATAGAACTGGATATTACTGAATTATCCAGTTTTATAAGGGAAGCTGGAAAGCTGGACTCTTTGGGCAAAATCCCTTGATTTTTATATTTTGCATATTTGCCATCTGTTTTTGCTTGTTTTACAACTTTTTGTGAGCACTCATCAAAAGGTAGCTGGTGTCATCCACAATCCTAAAATTCAAAAAGCTCGAAAACAGAATTGTCACTGATGTCAGAGCCTAACTTGACCTGAAGAGGGAGGGGGGGGGTTGAGGCTAACCATGGTTGCCCTTTATCCCACCTCGGGTTACCTGTGCCTGTGTCTTGCCATAGAAATACCAGTGTACAGGGCCAGCAGGTGGCATGGTAGCTAGACGCTAGATTCCTACCTGGCCAACCACAGTTCAAGTCCCGCTCCTAGTGGCTTATTTTCTCTCTTTCTCTCTCTCTCTCTCTGATCAAATTAAAAATTAATACTAATAAATCATAATTAATAAAATGTAAAAATAAAATAATTCTTAAAAAAAGATACCAGTGTGCTAGGTTACTGGAAGCCCCAAAGACCTTGCCAGGGTTGTGTCAAGATATTGAATATGAAGGCCAGCAGGTGGCTGGACTGGACTCCCACATGGCTGACCGTGTTGGGTCCTGGACTGGCAGCTTGAAACATGCTAGGTGTGTGTCGCATGTGCCCAAGATTCCAGGAGGAAAATAAAAGAGAAGGGATTATAGTGTGGCCACCCTCCTGAGGGGTGAGTTCTCACTTTCCTTCTCACTGTCTCTCTCGGACGAGCCTATACACCCTATGTCAAAAATCTTTGTAAAAAATTGGACAAGCATATTACTTTTCTAAAACCAGAAACTTGCATTTGGAAACACATTCATCAGAGTTTGGGGCCTGCGTGAATCTATGATTTCTGTTGTTATTATATGAGTTCAAACTAAGCCAGGGAACACATCTTCAGCCGGTGGCAGTGAAGGGCCTCACCCTTTTCCCCTGGTCTCCTGCCTGCTTTGGCCTCTGCATCGAGGTCCCCCCTGAGCACTGGCCTAGGAGTCAGGACCTCAGGTACTTGTCATGCAGTCCTCATGAGCCTGAAGGCAGCTCTCTCTGCACTCAGAGCCTCAGTCTCTCCATCTGAGCCAGAATTTTATAATTTCTGAAAATTTCATTTGGTCAGCCTTATCTCCCCACCCCCACCCCCAAATAAAGAGATTAAGCACCAGCACTCCCTTTCCTTCCCCTGCTCATAGGGGGGTGGGGGACAGAATATTTTAACATAATAGGATTTTTCCCCCTCCGGATGGTAGGAATAAATCTGCAGCCACTGTTTTATTGGAAATCCCAGCTGAAAATAAAAATGGTGCAATTGAATATCAGATTTAGCTGGTTACTTACTTTTCACTGAGTCCCCAGGGCTCTGCGGTTGCTGGGTTTGTGTTGGCAGTGGGTGCAGTTGGATTTAAAGGGCCAAGCAGATGGGGTTGAGGGGCAGATGTCCTGACTCACTTGTACCGCTAGGGACAGGTTTTTCCAACCTGGAGAAATGGGGCAGGTGGGTGGCCAACTCACCCCTTATGTGAGGCTGGTGGTCAGCAGGAGCCTGGTGGGTGACCGTGGGCAGAATGTGTGTGTCTTCTGCCTTGACTGATGGAGGTGTTCTGGGTTTCTTTTGCAGGCTGACGGAGCCAGTGCAGCTGGAAGGAAAAGCACTGCCAGCAGGTACACCTCGCCCTGTCCCCTGACCCAGCAGATCCCTGTCCCTCTCCCTGGTCTTCACCACTACCAGCCAGCACTCTGAGCCTCAACCCTACTCGGGATGGATGGCCGCGGGCAGCTCTTTGCTGAGAAGTTCCCACACTTTCCTGGAGGATGTGAGGTCTCAGGCAGCATTTTCCATGTGGCTTCTCTGGGTGCCTGTGACTAGAATCCAAGGATGTCTCATTCCTCAACTGGCCATTGGTTGCTCTTAATGGGAGAACTTAGGGGTGAAACGTGAGACCAGACGGAAGGACCTGGGCTTGATCCCACTTTGGCTGTTGCATCGTGAACTCTGGGGGTAACACGCCATCTCAAACTGAACTCACTGCTGCATGTGCTTGGGTCACATGCTCTTCTCCCTGAACCAGTCATTCCAAAGCAAAGGGTGGGACACTGATGAGACAGAATGGGATCTGTCCTCACCCTTGAAGCTGACAGGAGATGGGAAGAGGTGATTCCCAAAGGAAAGCCAAAGGGAGAAAGATGACAGGTAGCTTTGCTATGTTGTCACCACAGGTAGCCTGGGTAGACCCTTGGTAAATGTTAGTTCTGATTCTGCTGTTGTTCCATTAGGTAGAGTTAGAGTGGGACATTGGAGGCAGGAGGAAGAGAGGGACAGAGAAGAGGTGGCTCCCTAGAGCACTTGCATAAAATCTGGAATGGGCTCTAGGGTCCCCTCTTAGAGTCTGGGGACAGGTGGTGCATGCTGAGAAGAGCACCGTATAGCCAGTTCTTTAAATGCTAGTTCTTTAAATGCTAATAGAGACAGGCTCATGGTTCAGGTCTTAGGTGGGGCTGATGTGATATACCTAGGTTCCACCTATAGAGGATGTAAGTTCACTGCCAGCAACAACAGCAGCTACCCTGTGGGTTATTTTTACTGTTATAAAATACAGCAGAATGTAGTTAAGATCAGCGTACTGTATATTTCCGAGTAACTAGTGAAGAGGATTTTGTTCCCAGCACAAGTAATGACAAATGGTTGAGATGATGGTATACCAGTTACCTTGATTTAATCCTTACACATTGCATTTTTGTACTGGAAAAAAAATCACATTATAGTATCCCTACAAACATGTACAATTATTACATGTTAATAATAAACTTTTAAAAATTAATTAATTTTTTTAAGAGAGATTTTTGCTGTAGAGTGTGTGTTCTTGCTGGAGAGACAGAGAGACAGAAAGCGAGAATTCACCCTCCATGGGGGATGGCCATGCTGCAGTCCCTTCTCCCCCATTCTCCTATCAGGATTTTGGACATGCACTTACATGTGCCGGGCATGAGTTTAAAGCCACCAGGCCTGGGACTCAAACCACTATGTGGGCATCCAGTGACGTAACCATTATGCCATCTGCTGGTCCCAATAATAGATGTTTAAATTTTTTTTTTTTTTTTGGTGGGGAAAGGAATCTATTCTTTGGCCAAGTAAGTTTGGAGGGCAGTGCATTAAGCTATCAAGTGGGTTTCTTTGTTCTGGGTCTTTTCAGCACCTTTACTTTGCTAATGTGCAGGCTGAGACATCTCAGAGAGAGGGAAGAATGCCATGTTTCTCAAACTGACTGAACTGTTGTACCCTTTCGATGAAGTTCATCCCATCAAACGAGTATTTCTTGGCACACACTCTGGGAAACTATGGAGGAAGAGAGGAAGTTTTTGTAGTTCTTGTTTTTTGTAGTTCTTCAAAATGCATTTGGCTTTGGGTTGGAGCACAATTACATGGGCAGCCCTGGTAGGGTGGGTTGAGGGTGAGGAGGAAGGAGACTGGGCATCAGGCTGGAGGTCTCTGCAGCCCCGCATGGCCTGGCAGGAATTTTATGCAGAGCCATATAGTCTTTGTGGCAGTTTCTCAACCCCACTTGTGTATTGCTGAAATAGCCATAGGTAAGACATAAAGATGAGGGAACCTCAGAAAGTCCATGGAGAAGGGGAATTATAGCACGAGTTTACTGTGCAAAAGGATTTTTAAAATCTATGCTTATTTTTTCATAATACTCATTTTCTTTTCTCTTCCCACTTTTGCCAGAGGGTGGGGACACTCACTGGAGAGAGGAAAAGTGAGAAATCACCTCTCATAGGGGATGGTCACACCACAACCCCTTTTCTTCCATTTCTCCCTCCTTTTGGGATTTTGGGTACACTTGCACATGTGCCCAGCATATTTTTCAAGCCTCTGGTTCTGGGACTTGAACCATGGGCTTGGCCATGTCAGATCCAGCAGCCTTAACCACCACGTCACAAGCTGCCCCCGTAATATGCATTTTCCATGAAACTGTTGGAGACTTTCATATGTATGCGAATGGCTGTGGTTTGCCGACCCCCAGCCTCCATTGACTCCTGCCTGAGACCCTTTGGCACTGTGGTCCCTTTAGCTCAATGCTCTCCTCTCTGATCTTCCTACAGTTAGGTCTCGTTCATCTTTCAGGCCTTGACTCAATCCTCCCTTCAGAGATGCTTTCTCTGAGCCCCTTATTCAGGGTATCTACCACCCAGCCCAAGGGCTTCATAGCCCGCTTATCCATTTATTAGTGCGCCTTTCTGTCTCTCTAGGGGGCCAGCTCTGCAGGGGAGAGACCATGTCTGTCTTGTTCAGTGCTGTGGTCCATGCTGTGGGCCTGGCCCTCACAGACGCTCAGGGAATGATTCTGGGGTGGATACAGCGAGCAAGATGGGAGAAGATGTAGGAGTGACCTAGGCCAGGGAGCATGGGGCGGAATAGAGGGGGTGGAGCCCAGACAGAGGCGAGATAGCCGTGCTTGGGCCGATGAGCATTGGTGGTGACCCACTGGACCAGCAGCTGCTGAGTGTCTGTGCTTTTCTCCTGAACCCTGGCTGTGGGATACTGTGTAAGAACAGTGCATGAGGGAGGCTGCAGTCCACAAGGCAGTCCTTAGACTGGTGATGCCTGGATACGCTTCTGGCATCAGAATGTCAGGACTGGAAGGGGCCTTGGAGTTTGTCTGGTTCACCCTCTTGTACAGATGCGAGATTGAGGCCCATGGGAGGGAGAGCCTTGCTCAAGGCCAGATGGTGAGTAAGGGGCTGTGTCAGACCTTGAACCTGCCAAAGCCAGTGCTTCCTCTTCTCAACAGTGTTGTGCTCTAGGGAGGGTCTAGACAGCCTCTCCCCTCCTCCTTCCACCATATTCAGCAACTGCTGTGGTAGGCCCAGTGCTGTGTGCTGTGGACTCAGATGGATCAGATGCTAATGTATTCATCCGGTAGACGTTCCAGGGTCTTCCATGTAGCAGGCACTATTCAAAGGCTGGATCTAAAGCAGTGAAGAGACAAAGCTCCGCCTACTCCTCACTCTCGGGACGTGGTCCTTGCCCTCACGCTCTGATGCACATTCTTCTCTCACGAGGTCTCTGCCTGGTGACTGTAACCAGAGGACAGCAGGGAGGTTCCCTGCAGTGGCTGAGGCTGCCTGAAGCTCTGAATTGTGTATTATCAGCCTAAGGCTGCAGTCAGTGGGGAAAGACTGCTGAGATCGATTAGAGATGCCTGCCCAGACAGGGGAGGGGTGGGAGGTATGTGTGCCACCTGTTTGCTTTATGCTGCCGAACTAGGCTGTCCATTACAGAGACTCAATGAGCAAGCCCTGTGTTAATACCGAGGCACCAGTACGCACAGGAGGTCCTGTATACACGAGTTCTACATCCATGAGTTCAACCAACGGCAGAGTGAAAGTAGAAAAAAAAAAAGTAAAAACGAATAACATAATACAAATAATACAACTTACAAAACAAACATAGCATAGCAACTACTTATATAGTATTTATGTTGTGTTAGGTTTATAAGCAACATCGAGATCATTTGAAGCCTACGGAGGGTGTGCATAGGTAATGTACAAATGGCATTTTAAATAAGGGACTTTTTGCTCTGAAAGAGTCCCAGAGCCAGTCCCCTGGGATACCAGGAAGGGCCAGCCCAGACCTTAGGCTGTGTGTGACTCGAGGTGCAGTAATGACTCTCTTTAGCTTGAACTTCGTCGTCAGGCGGTCGGCTCAGTCACTTACATGTTAGGTCGTTAGCCGTGTGCAGCCTTGATAACCACCCTAGGATGGAGGGCTTCTTACTCCCACTTTACAGATGAAGCTGAGGCCCAGGGAGGCTTTTGGCTAGGAGCTGCCTAGTTGGAAGTCAGCAGTAGAGTCAGGGTACCTATCACTCTGTCTGTGAGGTGCCCTTGGCCACCGTGCCTGCTCACCTCTTGCTGTGATCAGTTCACACGTGTTATAGGTGCCACTGGAGCCTGGTAGGAGCCAGGGCCAGGCTGTAGGTTGTGGTCCTGTCAAGAAGGTGGTGGTGGTGGGGGGGGACCCTGGAAAAGTCACAGGTGAGTGACTTTATTGATCATATGACTTATGTTCTGTGATTAAAACTAAGCATCCTTTGAGAGCTGGCCCAGTGGCCTAGTGGTTAAGGGACGCAGATGCCACATGGCTGTGTGGTTCAAGTTCCCACCCTCGCAGCTTGAAAATACACCGAGTGCATGTGCACGTGTGCCCCAAATCCCACCGGGTTGGAAAAATGAAGAAATTGCGTCGTGACCATGCCTCGTGGAGGAGGGCTTTCTCCTTCTCTCTCTCTCTCTCTCTGTCCCTCTCTCTCTTTCTCTCTCTGTCTCTCTGGTGAACTTCCATGCCCTCTAGCACATTAAAAAAAAAAAAAAAAAAAAAAAAAAGAGTTTCCTTTGAAAGACCAGCACACCGTTATTGAATAGTGAGTGTGTTCAGTCTGAGAGGTGAATCACACGCTAAACAACGAGCAACGTTAGTGGGGGCCACTGGTGAGCGTGGCCCTGGCCAGGTGCGATGTATCAATAGATGGGCAGACACCATAGAACATGAGAGCTCATTTAGTTCCTGGTCCTGACGAAGAAACAAAGATTCCAAGGTTTCTGAACATTGGGATTAGGCTAGACGGCTCTAGGCAGGAATGACCTTGAAGGCCCTCAAGCCTGTGCATGGCCCCACTCCCAGCCATGGCCCGGCGCACTCTGTATTTACACCGGGGGCTGCTTTCATCCCAGTGCCTTCCTTTTGGCTTGGAACGAGTAATTTTGTTATTTCTCCAGAGGGCCTCTGGCTAACCCCCAAAACCAACAGCATGGGCTGCTAAGGAATTAGTGTTAAATGGAGGGGGACAGGGAGAGGTGGTGTTTCTGATCTTAAGGAACAACCGAATGTGGTTTGGGTTACTTCCCTGTAACTCAGCCCGGGTCCATTTTACAAGACCAGTGATCCTAGCACTTGAGGTTAATGCTGACCTGGCGCACAGGTTACAAATCACGTAGCGCAGCTGCAGCCCAACCTCACTCCAAGGGGTGTGGGGGCTGGGGGGCTGAACTTAAAAATTCTAAAGGAAATGCAGCTTGTATAATTAAGTCAGTGCAGTTACAGGCCTGCTGTAATGAAGAATTGCCGTTTTTATTTTATTTTTTTTAGTTGGCTGAAGGTTTTCAGAGCTGGAAGGGCTCTTGATAATCTAGTCCAGCCCTTTCATTTTGGAGGGGAAACCAGGAAGAGAAGAGGTTAAGGGCATTGCTTCGTTGTACGTACAATCGCCTAACAAGCAAGCTGGATCTCGTGGACAGGGAGGTTAGGGGTGGTGGGGAAGAAGATAAAGCCAAATCATCCATTTATTCCACAGATACTTTCTGAGTGCCTACTAAGTGCCGGGCACTGTCATAGGTCCTAGAGATTCAGCGTGAACAAAACAGCCAAAAGTTCCCACCTTGCAGGGCTGGTGCGCTTGCCAGAGCGACAGTGAGAGGGAAAGTGAGATATCACCTCCCGGGTGTGGGGTGGGGAGAGACGGGCAGGGTGGCCACAGCCACAGTCCTCTCTCCTCCATTCTTCTCCTGGGATCTTGGGCATGCATGCACACGCGTCCAGAGTGACTTTGAAGCTACCGGGCCCAGTACTCACAACTGCGGCCAGCCATGCGACAGTCCAGCAACAGAACCGCTATGCCATCTGCTGGCCCTTATAGGGCCAGTCTAATGGGAGTGGAGCAGGTTGTCAGACCCCAACTTACAGTGGTTTGGTTTAGGATCTTTTGACGTTACGATGGTGCAAAAGCAGTTCAAATTCAGTAGAAACTGTACTTCGAGTACCCCTACAACCATTCTGTCTCACTGTCAGTGCAGGGTTCAGTACATTTCACGCAAATATGCAACAATTAGTTGTGAAATAGGCTTTTTTTTTTTTTTTTGAGAGGTTTTCACTATAGGGTGCGTACGTTCGCCAGACAGAGAGAGACAGAGAGACAGAAAGCGAGAAATCACCCCCCGGGGGGATGGTCACGCCGCAATCCCTTCTCCTCCATTCTCCTCTCGGGATCTTGGGCACGCATGCACACGCGCCCGGCGTGAGTTTGAAGCCACCGGGTCCGGGACGCGAACCGCGGTCGACTATGTGGGAGTCCAGTGACATAGCCATTACGCTAACTGCTGGCTCCTGTGAAATAGGCCTTGTAGTAGATGATTTTACCCAACTGTAGGCTAATGTACATGTTTTGAGCGTGGTTAAGGTAGGCTGGGCTAAGCTAGGGTGTTCAGTAGATGAAGTGTATTAAATGTGTGTGTGTTTTCCCTTTTAGTGCCAGAGGGTGCAAATATTCGCTGACAGGGGATGGAGGAAGCACTCTCCTTTAAGGCATGGTCACACCATAGTCTCTTCTAGGATCCCCACATCCTGTTGGGATTTGGGCACACATGGGCATGTGCCAAGAATGGTTTTCAAGCTGCTGAGACCAGGATTCAAACCCTGGTTGGCCACGTGGGATTGAGCGCCCTTAACACCAGCAGTCAGGTTGCTTACCAAACAGATTTTTGCCTTACTATGTTTCCAACTTACAATGAACTTCCCATGCTGTTTACTGTAAGTAGTGAAACTTCTGTAACGTAGACAAAACTGCCGTCAAACCTCACTCACTCTGTGTGCTTGTCAGTCGGACCATGGTGGTGCAGGTGGTAGGGTGCCACTGTACCATACTAGAGCCACACAGGAAGGACCTGGGTTCAGTTCCCAGGTCAGCTTGAACATGCCAGAGGAACCCATGGGCATGACCATGATCTCAGCTGGTCAGAAGGCTGATGTGATGAGACCCTGATGAGGGTCCCTGTCTCTGTCTCTCATGAAATAAATAAACTTTAAAAAAAAAAAAAGATTGGAATCTTGTCAGATGGTAACAAGTGCTCTGGGTTGGGGGGGATCAGAGAAGGGCACAGGGAGAGCTGGAGAGGGTGTGGTCTCTAATGTGCGTGATCGGGAAAGATGTCACTGGGAAGGTGACTGTTGAACAAGGACCTAAGGAGATAAGGGACTGGGCTGAACAGTCATTTGGGGGAAGCAGATTCAGGCAGAGAGAACAACAGCAGGTGCAGATGTCCTGGGGCTGGAGTGTCCAGTGCTCTGAGCAACAGCAAGAACCCCGAGGAGGCCAGAGTGGCCGTACAAGCCCTTGGAGACCATTGCTGGGACTACCCTGGATAACACCAGGATCTGAGCAGACAAGTGACTCAGTATGATTTGGTTTGAAAAGGCTCATCCTGGCTGCCAGGAGGAGAATATAAGCAGCAGGGGCAGGATGTTACAAGAGACGTTGCCATGGGGTCAGGTCAGACAGGACCTTAGAAAGCAGGCTTAGAGGTGATTTTCTGAAGGGCTGTTTTTTTCAGGCCCGAGGACTCCAGTTCAGCAAAGAATTGTGTGACGCCTACATCTGAAGCTGCCCAGCTATTCCTGAGATGGCCCCAGAGTAGAGCAACCATCCCCTCATCTCCCCTTATTATTGGTGCCTCCTCGCACTCCCTGCCTGGTCTGTTGGTCTGTTGGGTATCTTCATCCCTCTCAATAGCCCTGCTAAGGGCTAAGCAGCTTAGCGCAGAGTTGAGTCCAGACTGCCTGGGTTCAAGGCCTGGCACCATCCACCGCCTGGCTGTGTTCCCTACTCTCCCTGCACTTCAATTTCCTCATCTGTGAAAAGGGAGTTGTATGAATACTTCCGTCACAGTGTTGTTCGTGAGGATTAAGTGTAGTAATAATGTGTATACCCTTTGCACGAGGCTAGCCTGTAGCAGGTGTTTGATAAGCATTTATTTTTATCACTCCACGCTGGATTCCAGTTCCTAGGAGGAGAGCAGGGAGGAGGGAGAAGGGTGGGACAGAGCTCAGGCTTGTTGAGGGCCCACCATGTTCCAGTTCCTGCCTCAGGTCTGCCTCATTGGATCTTCCCAGCTGCCCTCTGAGGTCTGACTGGTGTCCTTTGTCAGAGAGAATTGAAGGACAAACATGTCTGAGGTCCTCCCAATAGTGAAGTGACTTTGGACCTGAGTCTTAGACTTAAAGCCAAGGTTTGTCACTGGTGGGCCATTTAATCTGACCATATGTGTGCAGCTGTATAATTATTCTTTAAATAATGTCTTCTTGGTTAGCATTCTGGTTTTTTTTTCAATAGTAAAATAAAAGTAACCCTAAACTAATTTCATTTGCTCAAAATTTCACAGTAACTGGGGACCTCGTACTTATCAGCAAACTGAGGCATTGGCAGGAAGATTTGAAAACTGGGGATACTCACCCTGTCAGACTTTGGGTAGAGTGTGTCTCCCCAGATCATAAATGTATGTTGACTTGGTGTGTGGGAGGGGATTGCATACTTATTCCAAAGAGACCTGTTACTTTCCTGGTGGGCAGAATTCACTCTTTGCTTAATCAGTTACCGTTAAACCTAGACTCTACCCTGTAAGTAGGGCAGATTCTTGAAAATTCATATGCAGCCTCAGGATTGCCCTCCTGAGACAACACAACAACACAAACACTTTTTCAATAGTAAAATAAAAGTAACCCTAAACTAATTTCATTTGCTCAAAATTTCACAGTAACTGGGGACCTCGTACTTATCAGCAAACTGAGGCATTGGCAGGAAGATTTGAAAACTGGGGATACTCACCCTGTCAGACTTTGGGTAGAGTGTGTCTCCCCAGATCATAAATGTATGTTGACTTGGTGTGTGGGAGGGGATTGCATACTTATTCCAAAGAGACCTGTTACTTTCCTGGTGGGCAGAATTCACTCTTTGCTTAATCAGTTACCGTTAAACCTAGACTCTACCCTGTAAGTAGGGCAGATTCTTGAAAATTCATATGCAGCCTCAGGATTGCCCTCCTGAGACAACACAACAACACAAACACAACTCACGTACACCAGAACCTGAGTCATTTTTGCCAAAGGGCACTTGAGTGTGAGGTGGTCCAGCAGGGGGAATTGACTAGGGGATCTAGGGAGCCTCTGCTCTGCCCACCCACTCAGCAAGTGTCCCTCTGATGTTCCTTGAGCAAATTAGAAAACGGTCGTGGGGCTGAGGGGTGACATGGTGGCTGGGGCTCTGGACTCCTAATGGCTGACTATGGTTCGAGTCCCAGACCTGATGGCTTGAATGCTCACGTTCCCTTTCTCTCTCTGGTCAAACTAAAAATAATAATAAATAAAATTGAGTACTTCTTTTTTTTTAAAGCAATTTTTGCCTTAGGGCATGTGCACTCACTGGAGAGACGGAGACAGTGAAAAGGAAAGGGAGAAATCACCTACCGGGGGATGGCTACGCTGCAATCCCTCCTGGGATCTTGGGTATGCACACACATGCACCCAGAATGTGTTTCAAGCCACCGGGTCCAGGACTCATACCGCAGTCCGCCATGTAGGAGTCCAGTGATGTAACTGCTATGCCATCTGCCAGCCCCTCGTGAAAAATCTTTTTTTTTAAAAAAAAAAAAAGAGCCTGTGGTTACTGGTTCAGAGTATTTGGAAGCCTTGGCTTTTCTTGATGGAGCACAGTGTGGAGACCGGTAACTGGGAAGGTGTGACCTGGTTGCTTCTTGAGGGCCTTAATGACAAGATGGCAGCTCAGGGAATTTTCATGACCTCTGCTGTGGGTCTAGCTCTGCTGATGGAAGAGAACATCCTCGCTTGCAGCCTGAGCTTGCTCTAGCCGATGGAGCAGCATAGTTAAGGATGTCAGTACATCCCACACCCACCTTGATCATTACTGCTGCCCATCCTGCAGTGAGCTGCTTCAGTGGGCCGGCCATCTCTCTTCACCCTGTCATGGGGAGGGACCATGCCCAGTGTGCCTTGGGTTTTCATAGGGGCTGACAATTACTCTTCCGCTTTCACTTACGAGTACTCCCTTGGGGGCATCTGGGGCATCTTTTTTCCAAGTTTAATCAAATTTCATTTTTTGTCTGGCAAGTGCTTAGTAGGGATGGGAGAAAAGAATTAACCTTTATCGAGTCCCTACTATGGATGCAGCCTCCTTCTGGGAGCTTTACAGAAGTCTGTCCTTTTTAATTTTTTTTTTCTTTATTTATCCATGAGGAAGATGGAGGGGGACGGGGACATAGATAAGCATCCTCAACGGGGCTCCCATGCCACAATCCACTCCCAATCTCCGCTGGCCTGGATTATGGGGGCACATGCCTGGAGTACTCCTAGAGGACCCTGGACCTGAACCCAGGACCTTTCCTGTGTGGATCCAGTCATGTTACTGCTGTGCCACCTCTTGCCTTCACCCCTTTTTTGCTTGATGTACATCTATCCTTTAATCTTTTTTTTTTTTTTTGGAGAGGTTTTTTTGCTGTAGGGCGCGTGTGCTCGCCAGACAGACAGAGAGAGACACAGAGACAGAAAGCGAGAAATCACCCCCCAGGGAGGATGGTCATGCCGCAATCCCTTCTCCTCCATTCTCCTCCCGGGATCTTGGGCACGCACGCACACGCGCCCGGAGTGAGTTTTAAACCACCGGGTCCGGGACGCGAACCGTGGTTGACTACGTGGGAGTTCAGCGACATAGCCATTACGCTAACTGCTGGTTTACAATCCTTTAATCTTTTTAAAATTTTTTGGTTATTTAAATTTTTTGCTATAGGGTGCATATGCTTGCTGGAGAAAGACAGAGAGGAGAGAGAAATCACTCCCCGGGGTGGGGGGTGGCCACACTGCAATCCCTTCTCCTCCATTCTCCTCTCGGGACTTTGGGCACACACACACATGCGCCTGGTGTGAGTTTCAAGCTGTTGGATCCGAGACTTGAACTACAGTTGACTACATGGGAATCCGGCAGTGTAACCATTATGCCATCTGCAGGCACCTGCCAAAGAAGTTCCTAGCTTTAACAGAAGGTCCCACCTGCTGTATTTCAAGGTGTGGGACTTGATGGGGCTGCTCAAGACGCTCACTTTTCCCTATTTTAGGTTTCAGTTACCTAGGGATTCTAAATATTTAAATCTCAGTGCTGCCTTTCTGAGCCGCAGTATCTCCCAGTGTTGTGGCTGACTGGTACCATACACTGAGGAAAAATTAAGTGCCTAAGAATGATCTCACGCTAATGATATATTTATGCATTGTAGGTTATTTTGAATTTCTAGACTGTTAAGAGTTGTTTAATAGGTTAATGGTTTTAATCAGTCTAATCGTTTAATAGGTTAATAGTTTTACTCGATTAATCTACTCTTTTCTCCTTGACTATTTATAAAAATATATCAGTGATACATGACAGAAATGGATGTGTAGAGAATTTTGAGGGTTATTAAAGAACAAGTGATGGGGTGCGGATCTAAAGTTTTGCCGAATAGTAAGGACAGACACAGGCCTCTTTCCCAGCGCTCAGAGACACTGTGGTTTTACTCCAGGCCCTTCCAGGCTGCTGGTGAAGCCATGACCTTCCCCCCTTCCCTCCCCATATGATTTCTGTCCTTGTCGCTAAACAGGAGACTCACTATCCAAAGGATAAGTATGAGTGTGGCAGCAGTTTGAGACCATATCAAGGACAGGGTGACAGTGAGCTCAAAGCTCATGCGTCTTTCTTGTGGAAGAGATGGAAGCCTTCCTTCTTTCATTTCATTTCTCTGTTAGTCTGCCAAGCACCTGGCACATGCCCAGTTCTGTTTGGATACTAAAGAGATAGCAGGAGCTGAGGACTCTTGGTACTTCTGGTGTTTAGTCATTTATTTGTTCATTCATTCAACAGGTGTTTTTATTATTTTTCTATTTTTTTCTTAAGTTTTCTTTCTTTCTTTCATGAGAATGAGAGACAGAGAGTGCAGGAAAGACAAGCAGTCTTTAACATGGTCTCATGCAGCATCCCTCCCCGCAGCCTTCTTAGCCAGCCAGGCTCATGTGCACATGCGGCCTGTATGTATGTACTGGGTGACCAGGAAACCAAACCTGGGAGCTTCCAGATGGTTCTGGCATTGCTTGAGCAGTGTGTTACTGCTGCGCCACCAGGCAATCGCATTTTCTCTTCTTTTGAGAAAACAGAAATCATCCAGATGGCTGACAGCCCGGGCTCAGAGTCAGGCAGACCTGGTAGAATCTTGCTTCTGTCTCTAAAAAGCTGAGACCATGAAAAAGTCGCTGTGTTCCTCTGATCTGGTGTTTGTATATGTGAAACAAAAACTGCCTACTGCATATGGCATTGTACAGAACACTGGGGCGGAGTCTGTATGCCAGGAAGTGCCACACCTGCCACTGGTTGCGTCTTCCATGCCTATGTCATCTAAGCCGTTGTCACTGTCACCACCAGCATCACCTCCACGCATGAGCTGGTGCATTTACATCTGGCCATTTTCTGTTTATATCCTTGGCACTCCTTAGCCTCCACCTGCTAGAGGCCAGGCACAGGGATTCCAAAGGCAATATAGGTAGAACCCTGCCTCTGGAGGTCTCAGGAGTGACATGGAATTACTCAGAGGGCAGCTGTGGAGTTTGGAGCAGAAGCACATTAGAAGCAGAGAGCAGCGATGCCAGAACCACTGATGTGAGACTTCAGGCTTCTGGACTATTGTTGGTGAAGGCAGCCCACCCTGTCCCTTGTGGCCTGAGTCTGTGCTAATTGACATTTGTCATGGTGACCCCACATCCTCAAGAGAGAATATCTGAGTACTATGAGGCTACTTTTTTGGCATTTCAGAAAGGAGGAAAAATCAATTGCATTTTAGGAACTTTTCATTGGGAAAGATAAAGATAAAACTTTGACACTCAAGAAGTAAGTGTCATTTAACTCCGAAAACTGGCTTTTGTGAGACATCGCTGGCCCGCGTTAGTACTGAGGGCCAGACGAGTGAGACGTTACTCTATTTAGTTCCTATAATTAAGAGACAGCAAAGCCAGTGACAGGGTTTCGGTGATGATGGGCACCCCTAGGATATGCGGGCCTTGGTGAGCCACATGCCCGCCACTGCTCCAGGTGTGGTGAATTGAGGAGTTGGTCTCATGCTCTTGTAGCTCACATTCTTGTGGGGGAAACAGACGGTAGATTGGACAGAGAGGTAAAAGGAGATGTTGGTGAGGTTAACACTGAGGAACCAGAGATGGGTTTTGAACCCAGGAGTGATGGGACCTGACTTGTGTTAACAGGCTCCCTCTGGCTGCCATGTTGAACGTAGATATCAGGGCAATGGCAAGGGCAGGAAATGATCCCAAGATGGGAGGAAGGAGGTGGCTTAATGGGAGTGGTGGCCGTGGGGTGGGGAGGAGTGGCAGGTTCTGGACATACTTTGAAAGTGAAATTGACAGGATTTGCTGGTACATTCATTGGTGGGGAGTAAGAGAAGAAGAACACTTGCACTCAGTTAATTGGTGAGCGGGCAAGTGGGAAGAGCTCAAGGACTTGGTCAGTGACCAGCCTCTGGAGCAGGGTAAGCGTAGCCTCTGAGGTCATGCCTGGATGTGCATTCATCCATATAACAGTCCACATACCAAAGCACTCAAGGAGAGCACATCTCAGCTCAGCTCAAGACCAGCTAACCCTCATTCCTAAGGAGTGGAGACTTTTTTTTTTTTCTTTTTGAGAGAGATTTGTGCTATAGGGTGTGTGTACTTGCTGGAGAGACAAGAGAGAGACAGAAAGCAAGAGATATCACTCCCCCACTCCCACCCCTGAGAGGATGGCCATGCCACAATCTCTTCTCCTCTATCTCTTGGGATTTTGGGCACACATGCATGTGTGCCTGGCGTGAGTTTTAAGCTGCCAGGGTTGGGACTCAAATCGCAGTCAACTACATGAGAGTCTAGTGACATAACCATTACACCATCTGCTGGCCCAAGACTGGAGTCTTTTAATGAAGTTTTATTCCACAGGGAATTAACCAAGTCATTATTTGCATTCTGTGATTAGAGTGTGTGTGTATACAATATATATATGCATACATATATATATACATATATGTGTGTGTGTATATATATATATATATATTGCATTTCAATAAATTTATTGAAAGGTATATCTCTTAGCACCAAAACATAATGATAGTTGGTTAGGTTATCACTACCAACTCAAAATTAACACTGTGTATTCACAATATTGAAATGTATCAACCTTTTGGGAAAACTAAAACGTTCTCCCTAAAGCAAGGTTTACAAAAGTTAAGATATATTGTGGTTCTTTGGTTTCTTTTTCAGTGCTTGCTTTGTCAACAGCCAGTCAAAATTGGTTAGAGCCATTCTGGATGGTAGAGTATTTTGTCCTTAATGTCGTTACTGGGGGGTGAAGCAACTGAGTAAGCGATACCCTTCGGAGGAGGTGCAGAGGTCCGCAGCTGCTCCCAGCTGTGTGAGGACAAAGACACACCTAGCCACAGAAGTCTCGCCTCTGTAAGGGCTTTGAATATCTCAGATTCAGCTCACTCATGCAGGTGGAAAAGCTGAGTCACAGGGAGGGCGTCCCCGGGAATCAGCAGCAGAAACAGGTCTGAAATCTAGGGTCCTGAGAACTTCTATTGACTGTGTCTTGGTAGGACTTCAGGTGTCAGTATTTTTGGTGGAAGGATGTAGAAATTGTGCTCCAAAACAAAGTTATTGGCCTCAAGTCTCACCCGGGACACTCCCTCCACCGTGGTTGCGTGTGTTCAGGCGCAAATCCACTGTGTTAATCCTTCTGCAGCTCTAGGAAGAATCTGTTCTTTGCCTCTTCCTGCTTTTGATGGCTGTCAGCAGCCCTTGACTTGTGGCCGCATCATTTCAGTCTTTACCTTTGCAGTCAGGCTGTCTCCTCCTCCTCTCTATATTGGTATGTGTCAGATCTCCCTTTCTCTTATAAGGACATTTGTCATCACATTTAGGGTTCACCTGGATAATCTGGGATGAGCTCAATCTCAAGAATCATAATTACATCTGCAAAGACCCTTTTTCCAAATAAGGTCATATCATAGAAATTCTGAGAATTAGGAGATGAGCCTGTCTTTTGGTGGGGTGGAGGGCAGGCACCATTTACCCCCCTATAGGGAGGAAGAAGCTCAAATATATGTATTTTATGCAAAGCCGTGCATGTGGAAGATAGAGAAAATAGGGGTCTTAGAGCCCTACCCAACACCACCCTCTCCATTCCAGCCTCATGGATGCTTGTGGGCCATTGCTGTGGAACCTCTAGACCTGTAAGGAACACACTTTGAGAACTGCTGCCTTAGAGAAAGACCCAGGCATTGACCAGCATATGGTGTAATGGTTACATTGCTGGACTCCTGCATAGTTGATGGTGGTTTGAGCCCTGGACCCGCTGGCTTGAAACTTATGCCGGGTGTGTATGCCTGCATGCCCAAAATCTGAGAGGAGAATGGAAGAGAAAAGATTGTGGTGTGGCCATCTCCCATGGGGGTGATTTCTTGCTTTCTGTCTCTCTGTTTCTCTGGTGAGCACATGCACCTTCAGACAAAAACATCTCAAAAAAAGAAAAGGAAAGGAAAGAAAAGAAAAAAAGAAAGGGCCAGGCACTTATAGAACTCCGTGGGCGGGTACCTACTCGGTCTGGCTTCTCTCGTGGCAGTAACCAGTGACCACAGATAGCATGCACTTACTGAAAAATAGCCTTTCAGTGCCTGACTTTGGATTTTATGTTGAAGTGTGACTCGGGTTAAATATAAAATTCATAGCATATCTTGAGCAACTATTTTGTAGTTATCTATATATAAATCTATTTTACAGCGACACAAATAGAATAGATTATGGAGTGTCAGCATGTAGATAGATTCCAAGTGCTTTTTCACTAATATACCTAATGATTCGTGCTGAGAATATCCAAGGGCTCCACTGTACATTTAAATGGATATAATTAAAATAATGAGCGCTATTTTAAAAAATGATATATGAAAAAAAAATTTTTTAAAGAAGTTAGTAGGAACTGCGCCACTAATTCAAAGTGATATAAGTACTTCTGCGATTCCATTGTTATTAAGACACCTAATTAAGTGCAGAGCATCCGAGAAAAGCAACATTTGGGCTTGTAAATCTGAAGCACCGAAGTCGGGGGAAGAGAAAGAAGTTGCCCATGTCCTTGGAGCCGTGAGGACTCGGGGGTGTCACACTTAAGGGAGCGGAGGGTGATGTGCTGTCGTGCCCGTGGGTGTGACTGAGAGGCTCACGTGGCTCCCATCCTCCGTGGGCTAAGTCAGGAGTCAGGCTGGTCAGATCTCCCTTTCTCTTATAAGGACATTTGTCATCACATTTAGGGTTCACCTGGATAATCTGGGATGAGCTCAATCTCAAGAATCATAATTACATCTGCAAAGACCCTTTTTCCAAATAAGGTCATATCATAGAAATTCTGAGAATTAGGAGATGAGCCTGTCTTTTGGTGGGGTGGAGGGCAGGCACCATTTACCCCCCTATAGGGAGGAAGAAGCTCAAATATATGTATTTTATGCAAAGCCGTGCATGTGGAAGATAGAGAAAATAGGGGTCTTAGAGCCCTACCCAACACCACCCTCTCCATTCCAGCCTCATGGATGCTTGTGGGCCATTGCTGTGGAACCTCTAGACCTGTAAGGAACACACTTTGAGAACTGCTGCCTTAGAGAAAGACCCAGGCATTGACCAGCATATGGTGTAATGGTTACATTGCTGGACTCCTGCATAGTTGATGGTGGTTTGAGCCCTGGACCCGCTGGCTTGAAACTTATGCCGGGTGTGTATGCCTGCATGCCCAAAATCTGAGAGGAGAATGGAAGAGAAAAGATTGTGGTGTGGCCATCTCCCATGGGGGTGATTTCTTGCTTTCTGTCTCTCTGTTTCTCTGGTGAGCACATGCACCTTCAGACAAAAACATCTCAAAAAAAGAAAAGGAAAGGAAAGAAAAGAAAAAAAGAAAGGGCCAGGCACTTATAGAACTCCGTGGGCGGGTACCTACTCGGTCTGGCTTCTCTCGTGGCAGTAACCAGTGACCACAGATAGCGTGCACTTACTGAAAAATAGCCTTTCAGTGCCTGACTTTGGATTTTATGTTGAAGTGTGACTCGGGTTAAATATAAAATTCATAGCATATCTTGAGCAACTATTTTGTAGTTATCTATATATAAATCTATTTTACAGCGACACAAATAGAATAGATTATGGAGTGTCAGCATGTAGATAGATTCCAAGTGCTTTTTCACTAATATACCTAATGATTCGTGCTGAGAATATCCAAGGGCTCCACTGTACATTTAAATGGATATAATTAAAATAATGAGCGCTATTTTAAAAAATGATATATGAAAAAAAAAATTTTTAAAGAAGTTAGTAGGAACTGCGCCACTAATTCAAAGTGATATAAGTACTTCTGCGATTCCATTGTTATTAAGACACCTAATTAAGTGCAGAGCATCCGAGAAAAGCAACATTTGGGCTTGTAAATCTGAAGCACCGAAGTCGGGGGAAGAGAAAGAAGTTGCCCATGTCCTTGGAGCCGTGAGGACTCGGGGGTGTCACACTTAAGGGAGCGGAGGGTGATGTGCTGTCGTGCCCGTGGGTGTGACTGAGAGGCTCACGTGGCTCCCATCCTCCGTGGGCTAAGTCAGGAGTCAGGCTGGCCGCACAGCTGCAGCTGTGTTTGCCCCCTCTGGTTTATTTGAGGTGGAGGGTGTGGGTACAGGAACTAAGATTCTGCCTTTCCGTGGGAGGAAGCCATTGCCCTGCACCCTAGCTCCAAGCCCCAGGTGTTGGGGACACTTCAGGGCTGGTAGTTCAGTGGCAGTGACAAAGGATGGGGAGTCAGAAACTGGGGGTTCGAATCACAGCTTTTCCCATGCCCTATGCCTTAGAGGAGGCCTTTCTCAGGTGCATTTATGCCCAGGTCTGTTGCAAACAGGGGACCGTCCATTCTGCAAACCTACCTCGAGGATCCACTCTGCCTTCCAGAGGCCCTCGGGAGTCCTAAAAGGCTCAAGGTCCAGTGCTTGCTTGCCAGGAGGCAGGTATTCAGTCGATCCTGCAGCAAACACAGGATGCATAGTGCATCTGCTTACCATGTGCCTGCTGGCTGGTCTCAGGGTGTGTGCAGTTCAGGGGGTCAGTAAACAGCCAAGGTATTTTCAGAGAGCAGCCAGGACTTCAAAGGAAGGCAAGGAGTTAGAAGTGAGACTGGGAGGTCCGAAAGGTGACAAGTGAGTAGAGATGGATTAGTTAGGACACGCTGGAAGGATGGCTCTAAGAGAACCATGCCAAGAAAGCTGGCATTCGTGAGGGGTCTAACTCTGACTCCAACCAGCTGAGAAGGCTTCCCAGAGGTGAGGCTGTCCTCGTAAACCCATGTCATCAGGATGGCAGAGGCCATCTATGGAGATCCTCTCCTTGCCAGCTCCCTGATTGGTTGCCTTACAGGCATTGCCTCCTACCCCTCCAGCTGGCAAAGGTCGTGGTCATCCTTTACCTGACAAACCAATGGAGGCTCAGAGAGGGGAGTCTTGCCCATGTTCATAGGATATAAAGGTGTGCAGGTGAGAGCCATACCCAATCTGTCTCTTCCAATAGACCCTCTCCCCTGCCACTGGGATGTCTTGTGCTAGTGAGGACCTGGAGAGCCAGCGGGGCCTCAGTTTGTTCAGACAGGGCGGTCAAGTGCTCTTAAGGTATCAGGCTGGGATGGGGAGATCGTAGGCGGAGGGCATTGTATCTCCTCTCCTCCTGTCTGCACCCAGCGAACCTCAAGGTGGGCAGGACTGGCTGTTCATTCTTGGCCAGGAATAGGAACTTGAGCACCTTCTTGCTCCACCAAATGGAATGATGGCCACCATGGTTTATTACTGGTTTCCAGTGGCACAGTAGTCTCTGAGCTATGAGTAGCTCCAAAGTCCTCACTCCCACATAGTCCTGGATCCTATTACCAAACAGTGATGAAGCGAGGGTTTGAACCTCCATTGGTATAATTCCACAGGCCATGCACCTAAGTCTGGGCCATGTGTTTTAGTCTCCTCTTTTCTTTTTTTTCCTTGTGGGGGGAGGGCGGGTCACTAATAACAATACCACAAACTGGGTAATTTATAAGATTAGAAGGCCAACTTAGCTCATGGTTTTAGAGCTCCAGTGTCAAGAGTCTACATCTGATGAGGATGAGGATCTGCTGGTTGATGGAGTCTCTCTACAGGGTCCCAAGGTAGCATAGAGCATCACATGGCAAGACAGAGCAAATGTGTGTGTGTGCTGATCTTTTGCCCTCCTTATAAATTCACCAGTATTCCATTACGGGGGCCCCCACTTTGATGATTTTGGAGCCATTCACCTTCCAAAGGCATTATTTCTAATCCTATAGTTGGATTATATTTCCACCCTCTTAATACCATCGCAACCAAATTTTGGCACATGTATTTGGGAGGGACATATCAAACCATACCGAGCACATAAGACCCTTTCCTTTCGTCCACATAGGTAGGATAGTAGAGGCCCAGCTGCAGTGGCAGGTGCTGGTTGAGGTGGCTGCTCGGCAGAGTGAGGCCATGTGGGAGGCTTGTTTCCTAGCCCACCCTAAAAGCAAGGCATGGTAGCGCACACCTTTACTCCCAACCACTTGGGAGGCTGAGGCAGGAGGATTGTGATATAGCAAGTCCTAGTCTAAAAAAATCTATGGCAGTTACCAGTAGAACATCTTGGGTAGCCACTGTTCTAGGCCATGACCTTGTGGTCCCTCCCATCACAGTGCCATGGCGGAGGTACTGTGCTGATCCCCCTCATACAAATGTGAAGGCTAAGGCTGACATGGGGGAAGTCGCTTATGTAGGATCCCACAGATTGCAAGTGGCAGGTCCAGATTTCACTCTGGGATGACCCAGCTTCCATTTCACCTCATGACATCTCATTCTCCCCAGAGGGCAGCCAGCCTCTGCCTTCTGCTCCTAGGCCATCCTCTTCTGTTGCGGGCTGGCTGGCAGGAGTTTGTTCCTTCTCGAAAGCTGTAGTTGCCCCCTTGGGACTGCTGACCTGCCACCATGGCTATCTCTTAGAGTCTCATAGAACTCTGCCCTGTGACAGCCCAGCAGCCCCGGGGCCCACTCTCCCCTCCTTGTGAGCATGTTTAGAGTGGGGAGGGCTCCAGCTCAAGACACATCATCCCTGTGGAGGCGGCAGCACCCAGCGAAGCCAGGATGCCCTCCCACCTTCCTGCTCACCCACGAGCACCTTAGTGTGGACTCTGTTCTGGATGCAGAAAGTCAAGAGTGGATGATAGGGGGAGGGCTTCCCCTGCAAGTTCCTTTCCCAGTCCAGGGGTCTCCCAGTGGAGAGCCAGAGCGCCTGCGGCAAGCCCTGGTCCCACCTTTTACCACCGTGTGACTTCAAACATGGCATTTCACCTCTCAGGGCCTCAGTTTCCTGGACTGAAAAATGGAGATAAAACCAGGACTCCCCTACCAGGGTCGTGGCTGAAGATGAAAGGAGTTAGTATGTTAGAAAGCTTCGGGTACATAGGAAGCTCTATTTAAGTGCTTCCTAAATAAATAAAGGAAATGAATTCTGAGGCAATTGCGTCATCCAGTTTTATGTTCCTGCTTCGGAGAAGGGCAGAAGCCCAGACAGTGTCTGGCGGCCCCGACGTGACAGACACAGTGCGAGGAGCCATCTGTGGGCCTACTGGGTGCCGAAGATGCTCATCGAGTGCGTCCTTATGAAGAGCAGTGGTGGTGACCATGGCTTGGGAGTGGTTACAGCACAGCCACTGTACCAAGTACTTCCTGTTAGTTGAATGTGGTCTGAATAACAACCCTGTCGGCCCTATTTTGCAGATGGAAAAACTGAGCCTCTGAGGCTAAGTGGCTGGCCTAAGTGACACAGTAAGGAAGTAGCTGATGGGACAGCTCTTGACTCTCGCTGGCTTCCCCCAGCTTGCCATTTCACTCCTCTTCCATCATCTGAGTCCTGGCCTCCTATGTTAGTTGCTTATGCTGCTGTAACAGAACACCCTAGACTGGGTGCTTAATTAAATGACAGAAATTTCTTCTTCACAGCTCTGGAGGCTGGAGGTCTGAGATCACAGGGCCAGCATGGTTGAGTTCTGGTGAGGGCCTTCCTGTCTTACAGATGTCTGCCTATTCACTGTGACCTCACACAGAGGAGAGAAGGGTTCTCTCTCTCCTAATTTGCTCGAAAGAGCATGTGTTTTCAGGAGAGAAAGTGTAAAAGTACCCCTCATGGGTCCTGGTCACATTGCAATTCCTTCTCCATTTCTCTCTCCTTTTGGAATTTTGGGCATGCCCGGTGTGTTTTACAAGCTGCAGTGTTCAGGACTCAAACCACACAGTTGGTCAAGTGAAATCCAGCACCTTAACCACCACACTACTGTTTGGCCCCCTCTCTTCTTTTTTTTTTTTTTTTTAAGTTTGTGTATTTATTTATTTTAATTTTTTGACCAGAGCGGGACAGAATGAGCAAATGAGAGAGAGAGAGAGAGAGAGGAAGAGAGAGAGAGAGAAAAATAAGGCACCAGGTCCAGGACTTGAACTGTGGTCAGCCATATGGGAGTCCAGTGGCCTTAACCACCACGCCACCTGCCAGCCCCCTGGCCCCCTCTCTTCTTATGAGGCCACTAAGCCCATCATGAGGGCCCCCACCCATATGGCCTCAGTTAACCTCAGTCACTTTCAGAAACAGTCACATTAGGAGATAAGTCCTCAACATGAATTTTTAGGGGACATAGTTTGGCCTATAGCACCTCCCCATTGACCTTTCTCGGGTCCCTCCTCTTTAGCTGGGACCCTTCCCCTCTCTCCATTAGGTTTCCCAGCCTTTCTCCACCCTGGGAGAAAGCCACAACTGGGAAGGAGAGCAGATCTGGTGAAACCTGTACTCCCGTGATGTATGGAGCTGCTGAAGCCCAGAGAGGAGAAAGAAGGGTCTTGCCCAAGGCCCCACAGCAAGGCCACTGCATGTCCTCGATCGGGGCCTGCATCCCTGCCTCCCAGCGTAGGCACTTCTGCTGTGCTCCAGTTGGCATGCCAGTGGGCCCTGCCTGACTGCGGGTCTGGGCCTTGCAGTTCAGTCCAGGTGCTTCTCCAGAGCCGTGGAAGGGGGCTGGACATGGCTGAGGCAGCATCCCCAGACAGGGCCCAGAACATGACTCGGATTTCCCTGTGTGTGCACGTTCGGCTGCCCCACCTTGGAAACAGAAGTTGTGGTGGCAGGAAGTATGAGGGGGCCTTGAGGATAACCCAGAGAGTCATGCTGACAGGAGGTGATTCAGGAGTGACTGCCAGCGATCTGGCTTCCTGCCTTGGCCTGCCCTCAATTTTGTGCAAAATTTTGGCCTGGGTAAGTCACAACTCGGTCACAGGCCTCCGGGACTCACACGTGCCTGCCCGCCTCAGGTTCGACCTCAGTACCTTGAGGATGCTTTCAGATGTTGGAAAAGCCACCTGCCTGCCCGTGTGTCGGCTCCAGGACATCTAAATTGCACATGCCCTTTAGGAGTGTCATTTCCCTCACTGTAGAACAGGAGCAGGGACAGGCTTGGATGAGCTCACAAACCCTTCTGCCAACGAGCAAAGGGAACAGCACAAGATGCTTCGTGTACGTAGAATCGCTTAAACCCTTGCTGCTCCTAGTGGGCTTTGGGGATTAGCAGCCTGACTTGGAGCTTGTTGGAAATGCAGACCCTTGGGCCCCTCCCCAGAGTCGCTGAACCAGAGCCTGCATTTGATGAAGAGCCCCCGCATTTTGTGCTTGCGTGGACGTTTGAGAAAAACTTTCAACCAGCCAGGATGCCCTCCTAGGGCTCTCGTAGCTCGGGTGTGATAAGTACAGATACATACGTGGCAATGAAGTGACTGAGCACACCTGGGCCTCTTCAGGCCTTTGCTTTCCCACCTATACAATGGGTGGCGCTGGAGCTCTCCTTGCCAGTGGCTTTTGAACTGCTCCTTGGAAGTGGAGGAGCCTCAGGGACGTCCTCGGGGGCCCTGCCGTCCTCTGTTGGAAGACGTGCATGTGGGCTAGTGGGCTCCCGTGTGGTTTGCAGGGCAGCTATGGGGTCCACCTGAGCAGACTCTTCTTTTCCAGGGAGCGCTTGAAGCGCAGCCAGAAGAGCACCAAGGTGGAGGGCCCAGAGCCTGTGCCGGCCGAGGCCTCGCTGAGTGCCGAGCAGGGAACGATGACGGAGGTGAAGGTGAAGACTGAGCTGCCCGATGACTACATCCAGGAGGTGATCTGGCAGGGCGAGGCCAAGGAGGAGAAGGCGGCGGTCGGCAAGGATGGCACTGGCGACGTGCCCGCCGAGATCTGTGTGGTGATCGGCGGTGTCCGCAACCAGCAGACGCTTGGTGAGCGCCCATCCACAATGGTTGGGGCAGGGACCAGGGTGGGAATGTGGGGCCAGTGTCCTGGGGAGAAGGGACCTTGAGTGTCTGCTCCTCCCTGGCCGAGAGAACCTTCGATGGCTCCCCTCTGCCCTCAGGGAAAGATCTAAGCTCCTTAGACTTGCCTTTGTACAAATTTAGTCTGGAGATTTCTTCTCTTGCTGTCTGCTGCAGCAAAACCCTATCCATCCATCAAGACCTTATTTAAGTCAAATGCCTGCAACCTTCTGTGGGCCCAGTGGATCCCTCATGCCTTGGGGCTCCCACACCCCTGCTGGGTCTAACACAGCCCCTATCTAAGGCTCAGGATCTTGAACGCCTATTTGCCTTTCTCTGACCTTGGCTTGACTAGGGACCCCTGGGGGCAGCTCCCAGTGCAGGTCCTGCCCATCAGGATCAGATCAGCAATGGACCAGACCTTTTCTAGCCTCTTCTGTCCTGCGCCAGGCTCAGAGGAGTTCTGTGGAAACTAGCTTCTTAGCGATGATTTCTGTCCCTCACCACCTGAGCACAAGTCAGGACTCCTGCATTAGGGCCAGGTTCACAGCCTCAGAGATCTACGAGGCCCAACAGACATTTTATTATTAGTAGTAGTAGTATTTATACATTCATTCGCTATATTCTTAAGCTTGTAGAGAGAATTTACCCGATATGAAATACACCTCAGACCAGTCCACTTGAGAATACTATACACATTATCAACAGGTAATAAACCATTTCTGTATCTCACAGATGTCTTACTTCTCTACTTTTCTTCCCTATTTTCTTTCCTACACTCTTCTCCTCTCCTACCCTCCTTCCACACTGTCTCCAGTGTCCATAACTCATTTCAGTTCTTTTATGTCCTCCAGTCTTTCAGTCTCTACCATAGAATGCAGGCAGTTGGTATATATTAGATGGAGACATACCGTGTCTCTCTTTCATAGCCTGGCTTGCTTCACTCAGCAATAAATCTTCCATATTTGTCCACATTCTATCAAGTGCTAGGGTCTTCTTGTTTTTTTATGGCTAAATAGTATTCCATGGAGTATATTATATGTGCCACACTTTTTCAATCCACTCATCTGTTTGTGGACATTTGGGTTGTCTTGAATAACCAACAGGCATGTTTACTTAGTGTGTAGAAAGGGACCAGAGGACAGGTGGTGGAGATGGTGTGCAGTGGAGAACTCACATTGTATGTGCAGAGTGTGGTGGCTCCTCGGTGCCACTCCAGTGGTTGCCAGGTAGGGAGATGGGCTCTGTGTCGCCAGATATCTAGAGATAGAATACCTGAAATGAGCATTCCAATGTGACATATTTTAGCTTTAGATGTTGGTAACTGATTCGGTGTTTGAACTCTGCCAAACAAAACTTATCTGTGGGTCAGAGCCATTTTAGGGGCTACCATTTGCAACCCCTGGTTTATGAAATCAGGTCCACGTTCCACAGCCCAACATAGATCTTGCCTAGGCTAGCTTTGGACTTCCATCCTCAAACATACCTTCCTCCATGTGCCCCGTGTGTGTATGTGTGTGTGTTTAATTGCTATATAATAATTGTACATATTGGTGGGATACAGTGTGATCTTTCAGTGCAAGAATAAAGTGCGGAGTAATTAGTGTCTTCGTCATCCCCACCATGTGTCATTATTGTGCATGGGAAACATTCCAAGTTCTCATTTTCAGTCGCTGAGATACACAGCAAGTCGTCAACTGTATTCAGCTCTATTTTCTTTTCTTCTTCTTTTTTTTTTTTGTTTTTTTTTTTTTTTTCTTTTTTTGGAGAGGTTTTTGCTATAGGGCGCATGCACTTGCCAGAAAGCCAGAGAGAGAGAGAGAGAGACAGAAAGCAAGAAATCACCCCCTGGGGGGGATGGCCATGCCACAATCCCTTCTCCTCCATCATTCTCCTCTCGGGATCTTGGGCATGCACGCACACACTCCCAGCGTGAGTTTAAGCCGCTGGGTCTGGCACTTGAACGGTGGTCGACTACATGGGAGTCCAGCAACATAGCCATTACGCTAACTGCTGGTCCCTTCAGCTCTATTTTCTAACATTAGACATTGCTTCTCTTAGCTAGCTGTGATTTTGTTTCCACTAACCAGCATTCCATGTCTTCTTAGGAGTGTCTCGGACTCCCTGGGTGCTGTTCTGTGCGTGGCATTCAGGGCCTCGTGAGCAGGTTCCTGGGGGCTATTTCATCATGTTTGGACCCAAGTCCTGCTGCCTTTTCTTCCAGCTGCTGGGAATTGGCTCCTACCCTTTTCCAGCTGGTCCTCTGCTGCTCGCAGCATCCCGAGCTCTGTCTGGTCATTGCATCTCAGTCGCAGCGATGCTTTTGTGCCTCCCTGTCCCATACTGCCTGCCCTTCTCTCCAGCTGCCAGGAGGCCTTGGAGCAAACAGGAGTGGCCATGTTGTTGCCCTGTGACAAGACATGGGGCACCCTGCTGGCTCTGGGATCAGGGTTTGGCACTGGGCTTCTCCATGGTCTGAGCTTCCAGGCCCTTTTCTTGCTTCTGATCTCCCCAGACATTTCATTCCAGGGCAGTCTGCTCTTCCTATACTTCACTCATGCTGTTCCCTCTCTAAGGTAATGCCTTTGCCCATTCCCGCAGGCCCAAATCCAGTCCATCCTTCAAGGCCAACTCCTCTCAGAAGTCTGCCTTGATCACTTCTGTTCAGAGAGATCTGTGTCTGCCTTGGTCCTCAATTGGGCCACTTTTCGTGGTCTCTTTAGATTAAAGGGGCCCTGTCTTTGCCTGTCTCTGTCTGTCACACGACTAGGAGCCCCTAGAGATTGGAGCTCTAGGACCTGCCTGATTTCTGGCTCCAAACTCCCTACTTCCATGCCACAGTACCCAGCCAGGTACGTAGTGGCTTCTGGGAAGTGATGCTGACCTTGGTGTTGTAGCTGGCAGGACAAGGCTAGGATATGCTCCAGTAACAAAGATCCTCCGAGTAACCAGAGGCCTTGTAGCTCCGAACCACAAAGGCTGATGTCTTATACTACGTGTCCATCATGGGTCCACAGGCAGCCCTGCTCTGCTCTGTACCCAGGCTAAAAGAAGCCAGCAGACAGGCTGCTCCCAGCCATGTGGTGAGAAAGCAAGCCCCAGTGGGACTCACACTGGCAAGTCCCTACTGCAGCCAGAAGCACTGGCCAGAACTAGGCACACAGCCCCACCCAAACTCAATCAGGCTAGGAAATACCATCTTCCCCTGTGACAGGAGGGTGAACCAGAATGTTTGGTGACCAGCAGGAGTGACATACCCAGTGCTGAATGGGAGAAGTTGTCTGCGGAGGCTGGTGCCTGGCCTCCTCCATCAGTAGTCACTCCTCGAGGTCTGTGCTAATCCCTAGTGGATTTGCTGGCTAATGGAAGAGAGGACACGCCCCTCGTCCCTTTGGTGAACCTGTGTCAAACTTGTTAGACCCAGTAGCTGTGCCTGTCACCAGGGCATGCCCAATGAGGGGTGGCTCAGTCTTGAGTCATGGTGGAGCCCCCTGATTTGATGGGGACAGACCTGAGCAGCCAGGTCAGGGAAATGTGGGACGTCTCTCCTAGCCAGCTACCTGCACGGTGAGTTGCCAGGACCCTCAGGCCTCAGACCAGCCGCCATGCTGGTTTCCTGTTCCGTAGCAGGGTCCTTGGCCTCGCCATGTCTCAGTGCCCTCATCTGACAGATGGAGCATGGTCCCCATCCTGGCCTCACAGGTGTGGGACCCCAAAGCCGCGGAAAAGGGAACAGTGCGTCATGAGGAGAGCGGACTCAGATCCTCAGCATGGGCATGAATCAGGCTGTACGGTTTCATAGGCATGGACCTTGGCAAGTGGCGTGCCCTCTCTGTGCCTCAGTACTCACTGTGGCTATTCCGTGGGGTTATCTGGGATGGAATATGATGACGTATGCCCGACACATGCTCAGTAAACACATGATTAGCTGGTATTAGCAATAGTACTAGGATTAATAGTAGAAGTACCTCTTCAAGGGGAAGGAATAGTTTCTGCATGTTTACGTTCTCGCTAAGGGACAAGCTGATGTGTTATAGAGGGAAAATGGGATGGGAAGAAAGTTGGCACTGGGTAAGGTGTCGAGGACATGGGTTCCGATGGAGCTTCCGTTTTGCCATCTGAGAACTAGATCGGGAAACCTGTCTGGTCCCAGTGCCCAGCCTGATACAGCCTCCCTGTAACCCAGGACTTTGGCTATGTTGTGAAACTTCTGAGTAACCTTCTCTGGGCATGTAGAAGCCCCCAAGACAAGTGCAGTGGAGTTGCCATTTTGGAGTCCATATCCAGGCAGGGCCAGAACATTCCCTGTTGGTTATGGTGGCTCATCTCACATCCAGAAAGGCAGGCCCTCCTGCCTGAGGGTGTGGTTTCTAGGGTCAAGCTCAGAGGAGGCTGGTTTGGCCCCCTCATCAGAAAAGAGAGGCATTTAAAAAAATCAGAGTAGAATTGAACTCATCTTATCTCAAGGTGGTAAGTATATTTTGTCTTGTGGGTCAGTCCAAGCAATTACTCCTGGCTGTTAGGAGCGTGAGGATTCTGATCAGCGGTGTGATTGATTATTGATGTCTGCCCAGGACAGAGAAGTGGGCAGCTGGCTACATACACTATTAATATGACACCCCACTGCCCTCACTTTATAGAGGAGCAGACGAAGGCCCGTGGAAAGAAGGAAAGCTACCAAGGGCCACACAGCAAGGTGGGGATGTTTTCTTCCATGTCCCAAATGGCCCATGCCACCTCGCAGCATCTCTTGCTGAAAGTAAAGCAAGGAAAGGAAGTGCTCTGAGAGTTGGCTGGAGCAGAATGCTGGTGAGAGCCCTGGCTTCAGTTGAGCCTGCAGCCTGTATCCTGTGCTCTGGGCCGCTCACAAGGAGCATTCACACATTTTCGAGGCACTTGCAGGGTGTCCCAGGTTCTGCAGATATACCCTGAGCTTTGACCGCCAGGGAATGGCCCCCTTGAGAATTTCATCACCCAGCCTCGCTCAGGGATCAGAGGCTGGTTCTGCACTGAATAGACTAACAGTTCTCTTCAGCCATGAGGGAGCTCCTAGGTCCTTACTGGCTCTTTGATAGTCATCAGACGGACAGTGTCCCCAGTGCCACAAACGTTGTCCAAGGCACTTCCTGTGGAGGAGTCCAAGCCATGGACACACGGGTGCATTTGGTAGAGCTCCTCAGGCTAGGAGAGCGGGGCTGGGCAGGTGGGAGAGTTCAGGGCCCAGGAGGCTAGCTGCTGGTTATCTGGGGTTGCTGCTACTTCCCTGCAGCCCAGAGAAACCCTATGTGGAGAAAGTTATCTCACTCTGAGAAAGACTGTCACTGCCTTTGGAGCTGATAAAGAGTTTGGGGGCAAGACCCCAAGCATTTTTTTTTTTTTTTTGCAAGAAGAACAGAGAGGAAACCAAATTTGGCAACTTTGCTGGTTCAAACTAGAAGTGAAAGGAAGGGAGTTAGCAGAGGCCTGTGCTCACCTGACAAGCCACAGAAACAGCTCTGCACAGCAACCCCGAGGGGTGGCAGACCATGCTCCCTGGAGGTCGCAGCAGCCCCTCTGTGAGGAATAGAAACATGAGGCACTACCATTGCTACTCCCCAGTTCTGGGTTGATGTCCCAACAATGGACCACGGGATCCTTCTCAACACGATGCACCTAGAAGTCATTGTCAGTCAGCTGGAATTGAACTACTGGAGCTGCCATCCTTGTCCTCGATGAAGACAAGGCTGGCTGGGTTTCCAACCACTAGGGCATTCAGCCCATGGGCCATTTCTAAGAGACGAGGATTCCATGATGGTGGGCAGAACGACCTGGCAACCAGCGGATGTTGTTCTCCGTATTGAAGACCCCTGGCCTCGATCCTGAGGGGGTTACAGATGAGGAAGCTCAGGGAGTTATAGGTGCCTGCAGACCTGAGCTTCCCCATGGAGGGAGCGAGTGGCCCCACTCAACTAGATTGCCCTTCAGATGAGGGGGTATGGCCCAGCCAGATCATTTCCAGAGGGTGAACTCCTGCAGAGGAGCCCTGTGGAAAAGCTAAGGGCTCCTTGTACTGAAGAGCAGAATGGGACAGTGGAGGGTTCAGAGGGAGGATGATGGCCTCTCAGTATTCACAGCTTACAGCATTTTGCAGGGGAAGGCAGAGCACATTCCAGTACCCCCACCTGTTACCTAGATGTCACGAGGAGGTGATTTCTGTTCAGTGACAGGAAGGACTCTGTGACTGTGGGAACTGTTTAGTAACTGACTCTGGGCCTGCGAGGGAGTCAGGAGCCTTGGTGCTGAGTGAGCAGAATCAGCTGCTGCAGACAGTGCAGGAAGGATAGTCACATCTTCAGCGGGCAGTGAGCTTTGAGCACCAGGGAATGGAGGTGTTTGCATACAGTCAGGGCCTTCTGGGGAGCTGAGAGGAGGAGGAAGGGGCTCTAGCCGTGGCTCTGGAAGGAGCAGCAGAAGAGCATGACAGCCACCCGACTGAGCCACGTGGGGCTTGGCCTATGACAAACCAGGCAGTAAAGGTGCCAGGTCCTGCTTCCTAGTGCCAGCTGATAGTTAGTTTCCTGTTTCAATAGGTTGTTGGCAGGGCTTCCTGCCTGAGCCTGCCAGAACCAACGCTCAGCCTTTTGCTGCAGCCACTCAGAAAGGAGAGGTTCTGGCCACCCTCCCAGCTGTGTCCTGCCTCTGTTACTGACTAGTGGTCTGAGGCAGGAAGGGGATCCCTAAGCTGTCTATCAAGAGACCCAGGGACTAACCTTTGCATGGCCTTGGATAAACCCTTTAATCTCTCTGAGCCTCGATGCCTTGAATAGTCAGTGGCATGTCATAATATCTGTCCATGTTTTCAGTAGGAGTGTCAGGGACAGAGTGAGGTTAAGAGGTACAGAAAGTCTTTTGAAGAAAAGACAGAAAGTGCGAACAATAACACTGATATCCGCTAAGCCCTCAGGGCATTGCTTCCTCTGGGGTTCCCTCTGGAGGGATAAGAACCTAAAGGCCAGTGTTTTCAAACATTATTTTTAAATAATTATTTATTTAATTTTAATTTTTTATTATTATTATTATTTTCATTTGCTATAGGGCACATAACTCACCAGAGAGAGAGAAAGAGAGTATGAGAAAGCAAGTCACCAGATGTGGGACTTGAACTGCAGTCAACCGTGTGGGAGTCCAGTCCCTTGACCCCTATGCCACCTGCCCCCTCCTCAAATATTTTTTTGTTTAACACCTCCTAAAAGAAATTTGACAAACTGTATGTTCTCTTCCATCTTTTTGAGTTGCCATCAAACATTGTTTACCCAGAGTTTAAGTAATTGTACAGGATATCATTTCTGGAATATTCTATTGGGTAGTTGGAAAAATCATGATGCATTTTTGCATAGAAAAACATAGGAAAAATATGTCATGACTTTTCTGACAATGCAGTATGTTTTGAAAGCGGCATTTTGGAAACAGAACAATGAACTACTGCCTTCAATGTATTCAGGGGACTCCAGACAGCACTGTTCAATCTCCGTCTCATCACTTCAGACACAGGAACGAGTTCCTCTTAACAGCCAGATATTTTCCATCTTTCCTCTTTTCTCCTTGAACTCATATTTCCAGTCCACTTCCCCCACAGGATTTTATCCTAATGTAATATATTTTTTATGCTTGAAAGTCTTTTATTGATCACTGTTTCACACTCATCAGCCACAACAAGATGTATATAAATTGAAGTTTCTTAAAAAAAAAAAAAAATTAAAAAAAGAATTTCCTGGGATCATAAAACTCTCCATTTGAAAACATTTTACTTTCCAGATTGAGTTACTAGCATAGAATTCGCCCCAAACAAATTGAGATAAATAGTAAATGTGCATGTAAAATAATATTGAAAAATGTACTTCTTAATGAAATGGATAGGGCCTTAGTTCTTGTTCAATTGGTTTGTGTATCTGTGAATTAATATTCCTTATTGGAAGAACGAGAGAAATTCGGGATTCATTTAATGCCTGTGTGTTGGTTTTTGGAGGTAGAAGGGCTTAGAAAACTGGAGCTTACATAAATCAGAAGCTGGCAACCGACAGGGTTTGTTTTCATGGTGTCACTCAATTCTTTGATCTCCTTCCAAGTTGTGTGCCAAAAATCACATGGGGGCCATCATCAGACAGTATTTTTAATGGTCTTGTCGCTGACAACTCTATTAGCTCTCTTCAATTTTGCTGAAAGCAGAGGATTGCAAACCACCCGATTTGGAAAAAGGAGTTGTTCCTAGTCATTAGAAATACTCACTTTCTCTGCCTGACACCGATATTTCCAGTTATCTCTTTGCTTGGAGTCCTGAGGTTTTACTTCCCTGAAAAGGCCCGGTAGTGGGATTAGGGGGTGGTTAGAATTATCTTTGGTTTGTAACATAGGGAAAAGGTGGAGGTGAGAACCAACCAGGGCTGCTTCCTGTCTGCCGTGCTCTCTGGCCTGTTGATGTTAGAAAGACTACATTTGGAAGGCGATGGCTTGGGGACTGGTTCTCTTCTCTGTCCCAGGAGTTTGTGCTCCACAAAAGGTACTGGGTCTCAGTGCAAACCCAGAGAGCCTCAGGACACCCACGTGTCTACAACTCCTCCTACATCCCTGTCTTGCAGCGAGCCCTGGGCCCAACTCCTGCTGCAGCTTCAAACCCAGAGGGCTGGGAACCCCTAAGCATTTGCTCAGTAAACGGCAGCTCCTCAAGTGCCCTGAGCTAATTACGGGACTACCTGTTGTAAGGAGCCAGCTCTTTGTCCCTACCCCTGTGCTTTTCTTTTCTCATTCACCTGCTCTGGAGTTCTGTCTCATTGCTTGCTGCGTATCTGAAGGGTGTCAGAGCATCTCTGGAGCCAGCTGGTGATGATAAGAGGAAAGGCTGCTACTCCATTCCTCATCCTCAGGTATCTTCCTCACCTCTCTGTAGACCCACCTGGCCTTAGCTGGTCTGATGCTCCAGGGATGGAGCTAACCCAAGGCCTCTCTCAGGTGCCCATGGAAGGCTGGGTGAGTGTTAAAATGAGTCTCCCCTGCTGGTTGCCAGGGTGGGACCTGTAGATCCTTCTTGCATTACTAGTGATAGCGGGACATGGAGCAGGGACACAGTTTGGCTCATGTGTGCCGGTGAGTCCTGCTAGCCGTGCTCTTGGCTCTCAGGCAGGGACTCCTGAGAGTCCTGTGGTGGTTCTATGGCAAGAGGCTCTGCTGTGTTGCAGAGCTGGGGGTGTTCCAGGACTAAAGAGAACATGGCTCATTTGGTGTTCAAGAGGCAGCTTATGGAGGTAAGAAGGCTCTTGCCCTGCAGGCAAGTTGGCTTCCGCCTACCTTCTCATCAGCCACTAACTGAACAGCACTACCCCTGGATAACCTGGCTTCTAGAACTTTATGCTCATCCTTGAGATCGGTGTGGTAGTGGCATTGCCCCAAGCTCATGAAGGCTTGTGGGAAGACGAAGGGTGGAATCTGAGCCGGGTGTGCTTGGTCAGTGGCAAACGATTGCACGCACCTTCTCCTCCTGGTGCTTTCCAAGAGACTGACTGTGTGGCTTTGGAGAAAGTCATGTCTGAGCAACCTCTGGCACGATGTGTTCCTGCTCCATCCTCATTTCTCTTATCCTAGGAATGGGGGTGATAGTCACCTGTGTCTGCTGGAGTTGTGAGGACGCGCCAGGCTGACCTGAGAAGCCCCTCCTCCTGGACCCTGCTCCCACACCTGCCCCCGCCTCTGCTTCCCCACCTGTACAGTGGGTCAGAGGCCAGTCCCATGCAGAAACATTGCAGATAAGATATGGGGCCTGGCACTTAGCAGGCAGGTGATGGTATTGACCGCCACCATGCACAAAGGAGAGAGAGTGGCTGGGGGCCAGCAAAGGGAGGAGCGTGCTGAGCGGGAAGCTGGACTGGGGCACTGCCTCCACTGAGCCCCTGAGGAGGTCATTTTGGGCCCTGCTGCTCCAGCCTGGGGTCCTTGGTGGCCATGGGCCAGGAGACACATCCAACATGGGTTATGTCTCCTTGGAGGGTCATTTTGTTGATAGGCTTTTGGGGAGAAAAATGTTCCCATTATAATCATGTAGTGAATCAGAATCCAGAAAAAGCACATAAAACTTCAGGGGGGTTTGGCCTATCATTGCTGCTTTTTGTCATGGCCCAGCTGCCCTGAGGAGTGTGAATGTCTCTCTTGGCCAGCACGGGGTCTTTAGAGAGGAGGCACATAGACAGTGTGGTTCCGTCCACCTCTTCAACACCTAGCTGGGGGAGACTGAGGCCCCCATAAGCACAGATGACCAGCCCACTGTGGTCGGAGCCCCTCTCCCATCCAGTCGCCTCTTCCCTCACTGCCCAGGCGTTCGCCAACTTCAAAGGCTCTTTCTAATTTCTTATGGAATTCAGATGGAAAAGCAGTCGAAGGCAGCCCTCACGGTGGACGTGTGCGAAGCCGGTGTTCAGGGACCTGGATTTTTGACCAAGCGTTGAGAGATGCATCGGGTACGTGATGGCTGAGGGGCAGGGCCTGATCGGGCCTGGCATGAGGGGGGCACAGCTGGGCGGAGCCATCTGCAGACCCCCAAGTAGGCAGGTCCTGCTAGCATCTCAGGGCCGTGAGATGGGGCCACCCTCCCTTCACCCAATCCCTGCCATGTGCAAGCAGACATGAGCCTGCCCTGGGATCCCAGGTGCATGTGGCTGTTTTAGGGATGATAAGCATTTAGAAATCTGCAAGTCTAGAATGTCTGGACCATCCCAGTAGTACTTCCTGTCAGCTGCAACTCTATGATCAAACTGAGGGGACAGAAGGGGCCCGTGGTCAAATGTGTTTGGAAGACCTGGGCTAAAGCAGAGCTGGCCCCATGACTACAGGACTTACCAGAGCCCACAGCCGTGCCCTGAGACTTTCCTCATACTGGTTCAGATGCGTTTGGGAAGCTGGTTTTCAAAGGAAACACTTTGGGAACCGTGGGTAGTCACAGTAGCTGCTCTTCCTTGAGTGGCTGGTGTACACCGGGGCCAGTGTTAAGGGCCCACGTTGTCATCGCTCACAGTCCTCTCCCTCCCCCGAGGTGAGCACATTCTCAGAGGAAACCTGAAGTGTGGGAGGTTCCTTGGTTTGTCTGGGAGCTCCCCCAGCTGGTATGTGATGAGCCAGGGTTTGAACCTAGGTTTGCTGAGCTCTCCCCACCCCCCATCTCTGTCCATCAGGCCCTTCCACAGTCTCAGTGTGCATGAACAGCAGACTCAGGTGTGTGTTCTGCCAGACCGTGGGACTTGGTCCCTAGCTTCAGCTTGCCGAGCAAGGGGACAGCCTGATGCCGAGAAGCCTCCCTGCTCCCAACATGGGGTGAGCCTGTGAGCAAGGCTACACATGCCCTCAGATGCTGTCCCTCAGGACATTCCTGGAAAGCCATAGGGTCTTGGCTTGGTTCTAAGAAGTGTCAACTCCACTGACCTCGGGCCCGGGCCCTCCCAGCATCCCCTTGCTGCCCTAACGCCATCACTCTGTCTTGTCCCTGTGCCTGGCGGCCTGTCTGCTTTCCGCTAGACGGAGGCGGAGGCCGCATCTTGCTCATCGTTGGGCCTCGGTGCCTGGCACGTTGCAGATGCTCAATAAATTCTCAGTCGGCTGAAGGGAAATTGGCAGGTGCTGTTGAAGAGTGGGTGGAGGCAGCAGGAAGGGAGTTGAAGTCATTATTACTCGGTGACAGACAAGCACAACAGCAAGACACCCTGAATTTACGGGGCCCTTGCTGTTGCCCATCACTGGGCTAAATACAAAGAAATACGCATCTTGGTCTTTGCCCTCCACGTGGTTCTCCTTTTCCCTGCATGACAAGGGTGATCCACGTGCAAACCCATAAATAACAGACCTCTCTATTTCGTTGCTGTGAAGATGACAGTGTCCCCTGGAGGGACTCACAGTAGCCACAGTGGCACTGGCTAATTTGCCAGCCGACCCGCCCGTGGTATTTCCTTGTTTCTTGCACCAGTCCTGGC
>NW_006159542.1:5087039-5089659 GCF_000334495.1 Tupaia belangeri chinensis
TCTCCACGTGTAGCCACAGTGTCACTGCCTCCTTTGCCAGCCGACCCGCCTGTGGTATCTCATTGATCCTGACACCAGTCCTGAGATGCAGGTGTCACAGTCCTGTTTTACAGCTGACAAAGCCAAGGCCCGAGCAGGTAGAAGGACGGGTCTGTGGTCGCACAGCCAAGCTGACGGTCAGGCTCCATGTCCACGCTCTACTGGCCGATCGGCTCCTCAAGTCCACGCCCAGTAAATGAGCCTCTGCTTCAAGGCGAGACCAAAGAGAATTGAAGTTAATGACCTTGCAGCCCCGCGCGTCCGCCAGTGTGCCGGGAATGCTGTTCCCACTCTCGCTGTCCCCAACGCAGTACTCCTTATCACCCACATTTCCCCAGTAAGGACACGGGTCCAGCCAGTGGCAGAGCCGGCTTCCATCCCAGGGCTTATTCTAAGCCAGTGGTTCCAACACCTGGATGCTCAGTCTCAGAATTTCCCAGGACCTTTTTGGAAAAGGCCAATTTCTAGGCCCCGTTCCCAGCCCCTCTAGAGCCTAAGCCTAAAGAGAAGCCATGGCCTCTGGACCCGCACAAGCCCCTTGGTGTCCTCTTAGGTGTGGCGCAGGTGACACCAGGTTCTGCACGAGGGCTCTTGTGGGTGGGATGGGCAGACTGTTGTCCCTGGGGGCCTGGGTGGGCAGGGTCTGCTGGGCTCTGCTTGGCTTCCTGCCGTGGACGCTCACCCTGTGCACTGCCGGATGGGCTCCTCTGTCTGAACGCCCACAGGGAGTGCAGCCGTCTCAGCCCACCTGTTCCCAGGAGAAGGGCACGGCAGGGGCCGGAGTCAGGGTTAACGCTGTGTTGGTCTCTGTATGTCGGCCAGGGAATGGGACAGCCCCTCTGCGGGTGTTGGGATGTCCTCTTGTCACACATGTCAGTAGCTGGCCTGGGCACCTCCTGGGGAGAGCGAGGTCAGTCCTGTGAGGCAGGCACGTCGGGCTCCACTCTACAGACGAGTTGACTGAGACGTAGCGTGTCTAAGGAAACGGCCAAGGTCATGCTGGTAAGTGACAGAACAGGGACAGAGACCCAGGCACATCTGTTTCAAAGTCTGTCCTCTAAGCTCTGCCCCATCCTGGCAAGGAAAAGGAGTGGCTGGAAATGCTGTCATGCACGTCAGTGGTCGTTTCCTCCCGTGGAGGCGTTCACTCTCTCCAGAGCATGTTGACATTCACCCCTTTTTTCTTCTCAAGGTGTTCGTACGAGAGCTAGCTGCAGACGCTCCCTTCTCCGTCTTACAGATTCGGAAACTGAGGCCTCAGGGTCGGGGGGCCTGGCCTGAGATCACCCAAAGAGTTGGAGGCAGGCTTCCTGGCTGCCAGCTCAGGGCCACCGCCTTGCTTTCCGGTGACCGTCGTGCCCCGTGACAGTCTGCTGTTCCCGGAGGCCTTGCCCGGGGTCGCGGACCTCAGGTGTGACTGACCTGTCCTCTTCTCTCCTGTTTTCCAGGCTCCTATGAGTGTGGAATCTGTGGCAAGAAATACAAATACTACAACTGTTTCCAGACCCATGTGCGGGCGCACCGAGGTGAGTGGGTGTCCCTGGGGAGAGTCGGTGGGGGGACGTCTTCATTATCTGCCTGCTTCCCGCCTGGGCCCTCGTGGTGACCCAGAGACCCTGGATGCTCCAGTGTCCCTCTTCCTGACAGGGAGCCGGGGGGAGAGGAGCAGCATCCCTGATGTGGGCGAGCACTGGGGGAGGGAGCCCCAGGACAGGCACCGTCCCCTGGGGCTGGGCTCATGCTCCTGGCTCTCGTGTGCTCCTGTGGCAGCCTCGGGAGTGGGGCCTGTGGCCACTTCCCGTCCCAAAGATGACGAAACCGTGGCTCCTGCTCCTTCCTGAGCCTGGCCAGCCGGGGACAAAGACCTGGCTGACACTAGGGGCCCCTGGAAGGACTGTGAGACTGTGTCCCCAGCATCTTCCCAGGTCTGCTTACTGCCAGCTGCCCCTGCCCCACCTGTGAGTTCGCTCTCTTCCTCTCTCACTTTGCCCTGGTCCTGCCATCGGCCCATCCTTGGCTTACCTAACTCTTCCCCGCTCTCTTACAGATACCGAAGCCACCTCAGGGGAGGGAGCCTCCCAAAGCAGTGAGTACCTTTCCCTCCTTGTGGGCTGGTGGGGGCCGAGGACTGGAGTAGGAGGAAGAAACTCTCGTCCCCTCCCCCAGCGTGTCTCTGGTGGCCTCTGCATGACATGTTGCTGGGTCCAGGCTCTGGGATCAGAAGGTCCTTATGAAATTGGGACACAGTTCTTCAGGGCAGCTTTTCTCAGTCTGTTCCATGGCGTGCTTGTTCTGGGGAGCTTTGTCAGCAGAGGGTTCTCTGGTCAAATAACTTTGGGGAGACTTGCGTCACATGAAGGTGACAGGATTCCATGCTGTAGACATCCAGGCCCTCCATGGCAGAGATGCCTGTACATGTGCAGAGGAATCCAGCAGGTGCCCTCTTAAAGGTCCTGTGTTCTTCTGCCTCTGACAGGTGGGCCTGGGGCTTCGGGGCTGGTATTTGAGAAGCGTGACGTTTAGCTTGGCTCGTGAGGACCCACGGCCACAAGCCCTCACCACCTCCGAGGCATTGGCAGCA
>NW_006159542.1:5090132-5094733 GCF_000334495.1 Tupaia belangeri chinensis
TTGAGCTTGGCTCGTGAGGCCCCACGGCCACAAGCCCTCACCACCTCCGAGGCGTTGGCAGCAGGGACAGCATCCGCTGCTCTCAGGCTTTGCCTGCCCTCCCTCCAGCTGTCAGCCTCGTGGGCCTGGTGGTGGAAACTGAGGTGGAGTCTGTCCCCATCCCAGAACACTGTGCTCTGGAAGTCCGCGTTCCACCCTAAGCGTGTCCATCAGGAGCGCATGTGCCTGTGTCCTCCAGGAGCTGCAAGCTAAAATGTTCTGAGCCTGCTCTTCCTGATAGTGCCAGACTCCCATGTGCCCGGCGCTAGTGCATGGATAAGTAAGGTGTCATCCTCACATGCAGGACCACTGTGCACCTATAAGAAAGAGCGACTCATAACCACGCTCTGCAGCACAGATGATGCGCAAACTTAATGTAGAGCAGCCAAAGCCAGACACGAAAGAGCCATAAGATCTGTGTATGGAAAGGACAAAAGTAGGGACAACCAGCTGATGCTGGCCGAGTCAGAAGAGGCCACGCTGGGAAAGGGACTTCTGTGCCTCTTTTTTGAGCTGGGTACCTGGGAGTTGTTGGTTTGTGAAACTGAACCAGCTGTGTGCTCCAGACGTGTGCACTATTCTGTTCGGTGTTAGCCGGCTGGTTCTGCAGAGGTCTGCATGGTCGGTGTGTTAGACTGTCAAAACTAGACGTCTCAGTCACTGCTGCCTAGCCCTGCCCTTGTAGGAACACAGCAGGATGTGTTCATGAGTCCTTCCCAAACAGATGGTGAGCGGGAGGGACCCGAGCCACCATGAGCCAACCCTGTTGTATGTGTTTGTGACACGACCATAAGAAGTTTTTTAAAGATAATAAATAAACCTTACCTCTCAAGAAAATCCCACAAAACATTACAGTTTGAGATGGTGCCTTGGGATCAAGAAGGGCCTTCATTGGGCTGGATTCTAATAGCATTTCCTCTAAGGCAGGGGTCCCCAACCCCAGGCCATGGACTAGTCCTGGAGGTACAACCATATACTTACCAGGGTGACAATAAATGCATCGCTCTTGAATCATTCTCAAAACCATTCCCCACCCCTCCCAGTCCATGGAAAAATTGTCTTCCCCCGAACCAGGCCCTGGTGCCAAAAAGTTTGGAGACCTCTGTTCTAAGGCACAGCTCCATCTACTCTCTACTTGGATTCTTTTATTTATTTTTAAAAATTTATGTATTTATTCAGAAAGAGAGAGAGAGAGACCCTCATTGGGTCTTTACCCTGTGACCCAAACCCAGCCTTCAGCGGCTGGAGCCCAGGCACATGCGTGCACCTGTTGTTTACAGGGAGGCCCCGGGACACCAGCCTGGGTCCTCCCATGTGTCCAGTTGCGTTACTACCGTGCTACTCTTTGGGCCCTCTGCTTGGGTTCTTACACTCCAGCAAGAGGCAGGCAGGCTGGCAGGCTGAGCCATTCCTCCCTAAGGAATCTGAGGCTCAGAGCGGTGGACACCTGCCGCAGGGCCTGCCCCTGGGAGGAGGCCGGAGCCTGCCCTTTCTCCTTCTCCTGCTCCACCCTGCCCCAGCCCGGCTCTAGACTCCCTCCTTCCTCAATAGGTCCCTTATTTTCCAGCTCGCATGGTCTGCCTGTGGTCAGCCACACATTTAAAGAACTTCCCTATTTATCTTTCCTTTCTCAGCTATTCTGGGGCCTTGGCCTCTCCGGCAGCCCCTCAATGATCCGTTGTGTTCGTCTGGCTTCCGCTGCATGCGGGTTTGCTGGTGTGGAGGGCTCTGAAGCTAGGTATTTTTAGTCCTTCCATCACTCTTCCCTTCCTCCTTGTGGAGTTTCCTCCCTGTGGCCAAGTGCTCTATTTTATTCTCAGCCCTCCACTCCCACCCTGATCCGGGCTGGCAGCACCTGCTTGAAACACCTGGCGTCTTCCTCTACCAGCTTCTTTCCTGGGCCCTGACTTTGGAGTCTTGGAGCCCAAAGGGTCCTATCGAGAACATCAAGCTCAGCCTACCCATTTTGCAGGGGACACTAAATCCCAGGAGAAGATGCCATGCAGCTTGTCAGTAGGGGATGTGGCCTGGAAAGCTGGCCTCACACATCCTAGGACCTTTCATGTATCTATTAGACAAAGAACCACCCTACATGGAGTCACGTATGCCCCCCCACCTATCTTTTAGCTAAGGAAAGATGAGCTTCACACGCCGTTCTCTGGACCAGCTCCAGGGTCCTCCTTGAGAAATAATAGTAAGTAGCATTTACCGAGTATTTACTGGATGTTAGAGGCTGTGCTCACTTATTCTTTATGACAACTCTTTTTCTTTTGTGATTATTTATATAGCTCATCTCTTCTGCATTACAGCCCCAGGAAATCAAGAAACTATTGCTGCTCTCATTTTACAGATGAGCAAACTGAGGTCCAGAGAATAGGAAGCATGTCTAGGGTTAGTAGCACCTGCAGTGGGTAGAAGCCAGCTTTGGGCTCAAGCAGCCTGGCCCCAGAGCCTGCCTTCTAAAATGGATTCTCAGCGACATCCTTGGAGACACTGAGCTTTCTCGGGGTTCTGAAAACATGATTTCAGTTCAAAGAGTTTTCCCTCCACCTTTGGGGTATTTCTCTTGCCCTAATCAACTCCTGCATTAGGAGTTAGGCACGTGGTCCCATCAACGTAGAGGGGGCATTATGAGATTTGGAAGGGCAGGATGCTTCTCAGTGGTGGAAAGCTGGGAGGGTCACACTTACTGGAGGACCAGACATGGCCCTGTAGTGACAGGGGTGGGCCTGGCTGGCATGGGAGGCTGTTGGGGCTGAGGTGGAAAAGGAAAGTTGGGAGCGACCAGCATGGGTCCGTGCAGCAGAGGAGCTGCAGGGGCAGAGTCTCTTCTGGAACTAGACCCCTAGTGGCCTTGACTTCTTAATCTCTTTGCTCCCAGGTGTCCAGCACTAAAGGTGGGGGTGGGGAAAACAGGGGACTTGGGTCTGGATGGGGCACAGTGGGGGAGGTTGCTGTCTGAGCTGGCCTGTTGGCCATGGGAGAGGTTGAAAGCCTTGGAATCCTGGAATCCAGCGTGGCAGAGGCCCCAGGACTCAACTCATCAGCAGGTCACTTTCCTGCTCCTCAGATAGGGGGAAAAGTAGGAGGGCAGGACAGGCCACTCCTCTTCACACCCGTCACCCATTTTTGGTTGATTCTGATACCCTCTACCCTCACACCCTCTATTGAGGCCAAGGCTGCGAGCGTCTCATTCAGGACCTGTTCAACTCTGTGGCCTGGGCATCTGCTGAGGCCTTTCAGAACCTACCAGTGCAAGAGGTGAGGGCAGAGGGGAGAGGGGAGATGGCTAATGTCATTTGCGTCCCTAAGTTTAGCAAAGAGGAAGCCAGAAACCTTTCCACAGGATCGCCTGGCAGCGTGACCTGGGGATAGAGGATCCCATCAGAGCCTCTTTGAGTGTTCAGGAACAGAAGTGGGGATAGGGACTGAAGGACTACAGGCAGCTCATCTGGACAGAGAGGGACCTTGTGCTCTGCCACAGCTAGGACTTGGGGTTCAGTGAATGAATCCTGCTTCTCCCCTTCCCATCTCTTCAGAGAGATGGGATTGCAGGTTCCTCTCTAGACCAGAGGAATGTGTGTACGAGGTCCATGCCGTTGCCAATGTTGGACAGTTCCCAGTGTGGATAGGGTAACATGCATCCTGTGTGATTCCAGTCCCAGACTTTAGATAGATGAGGTGGTCATCGAGACTCAGGTGCTGGGTTATCTGTTGCTGTGTAACAAGCACCCCTCTAGCTTGAAGACTTAAAGCAACACTATTTCCCAGTCTGTGCTCAGGAATCTGTGGCTTCCTGGGTCCTCTGGCTCTGGGTCTCTCACTGGTTGGAGTCAAGATGCTAGCCAGGGCTTGTCTCCAGGCTCAGCTGGGGAGAAGCTGCTTCTGAGCTTCCTCACGTGATTGATAGCAGGACTCTGTCCTTCCCGAGTGCTGGAATTAGGGCCTCAGTTCATTGCTGGTTGGTCACCAGAGCCTTGCCACCTGGATCTCTCCATGGAGCAGCTTTCAGCACAGCATCTAGCAAGAGAGAAAGATGTGCTCGGGACGAAAGCTGTTATCTTTGGAGACCATGTCTCCAACATGACATCCACCAGCTTACTGTATTCGGTTCCTAAAAAGCAAGTCCCTGGGGGCCAGCAGATGGCATGGAGGTTAAGGTGGCTGGATCCCTCATGGCTGACTGCATGGTTCAAGTTCTGCACTCGGCAACTTGAAAAAAGGTCCAGTCGCCTGTGCGTGTGTGTCCAAATCCCAAGAGGGGAATGAAGGGGAAGAGATTGTGGTGTGGCCACAGCCCCCTGGGGGTTCTTTCTCACTTTCCCTCTCTCTCCTGTCTCTGTCTATCTTCAGCATGTGCACATGCCCTACAGCAAAAGTTTTTAAATTTTTTAAAAGAAGGAAATCGCTCAGTCCAGCCTGTTCTCACAGGGTGGGGGTCGCATGGGTGTGAACACCAGGAGGTATGGGGATCGTTGGATGCCATCTCCAAAGCTGCTTACCACAGGCCCTCCTGGCTGTGGGACATGGGGCAGGTCCTTTTGGTCCTCAGTTTGTTCGTG
>NW_006159542.1:5094764-5097317 GCF_000334495.1 Tupaia belangeri chinensis
TGAGAGACTACTTCCTTCCTCTGTCTTGGTCCTGAGGCAATATAGGGGAAGGGCTGGCCTGGCCCCTTGCTCACAGAAATGCCTCATGCACAGTGAGTGCTGTTCTCACATGACTCCGGGGGAGGGAGGTAGAACCAGTGGTGAGTCAGGGCCTAAGGAATTCAGCTCACTTAGGGCAGGTTTAGGGGTTGGCTGGGAGTCACCTCAAGGTTCCTTGGTGGCCCTGTGTGATTTGGATTGCCACAGAGAACCCCTTCTACTCCAGCTCAGACCCTGTGGTCCCAGGAAGTCATCTAGGGCTGGCCTGGAGGGGAGGGCTGAGGCCAGCGCCAGGGCACCATGGGCGCCAGAGCTGCTGCCCCGTGAACTCATGCACTAGAACTAGAACCCAGCTGGACTGGGTTGTGGCCCCATTTTGGTTCCTGAGAGGGCCAAAGAATCCCACCCTGGTGACCAAAGCCCTGGTAACCACGTGTGTCTTTCTCACCTCCGCAGACAATTTCAGGTACACGTGCGACATCTGCGGGAAGAAGTACAAATACTACAGCTGTTTCCAAGAGCATCGGGACTTGCATGCAGTGGATGGTGAGTCAGGCCCCTCACTCCTTGCAGTCAGGTGGACTGGTGCCCTCCCTCAGGGATGCGGGCACTGCCCACCAAGCCCCAGCCCACCACCCTCCCTCCTCCTACGCAGAGAAGGTGTCGTTGGCAGCTGGCTCCGCACAGGGAGTGGCTGACCCTGGAGGATTCTGGGGGAGGAACGTCCCCTTCACATTCCACATAAACGTCTATGTAGGTTAACCTGAGCAAAATTGCCATTTTTTTGTAGGTCATAATCAGTCGCGTATCTTCACTTCCGACTGGAATCATTTTCTAGTTTCATATTCTGTATTCACCTGCTCTGGTGAAATTAAAACAATTTTTAAAAATGAGTGATGGCATTTTAGCACCTTAGGTTAGAGAGTTAGAAATTAGAACAGTAAATTTAGCTAACATGTGTAGTCTTAAGGTTCCTAGAAAGAGGGTTTGGGGCCTAGAAAGGCCTGCAGGGTCCCCCTCTCTCCCCACCCCCACCCCCATCATCTCAAGCCGTGACCCCCAGGCCTCCACGAGTCCTCTGGCTTCTCCCCTCCACTTTTTCTGTCCTCCCATGTTTTCCTCTCTCCTGCCTGGGCCTGCAAGTGGATGCTGGTGATCTGGAAACGGGTCCATGCAGAAAGCGTCCACCCGCCCCAGCCTAGGGTGGGCGCCTGTTTGTAGCAAGAACAAGGACTGAACCACGGCTGCCTCCTGGTTGGGCCGTGCCCTGATGTGGCCCCTGTGTTCGTGGGGCTTCCATGCTGTCCGAGATGGCCCTCCTGGGCCCCAAAGGCAGACGCCCTGGGACCGAGGCTGGGCACTGTGGGCCGGGACTAACAGGGTCCCGTTTGCTTCTTTCCTCTGCGGCTGCCTCCTCCCGCCTGGGCGCAGTGTTTAGTGTGGAAGGGGCCCCCGAGAATCGGGCAGGTAAGTCCTCGGTGGCTGCCCATCTCCCCTGTCCCCAGCTGGGTCCCTGAAACCTGGCTGACCAGGATGCTAAGGGCCATGTGTTCTTCACAGACCCCTTCGACCAAGGCGTCGTTGCCACTGATGAGGTGAAGGAAGAGCCCCCGGAACCATTCCAGAAAATCGGGCCAAGTATGCGGGCCTCCCTCGGGGGTGGAGGGCCGGGGGTGGGGGGAGCCAGGGTTGGGTCTCACTGCTGAGAGGGGGTGGTGTGACTCACCTGAAGCAGGAGTGCACCCGTCAGTCAGCCAGTCAGTCTTAGGACTTTAGCTTTGAGGAGCTGCGGGACAACACAGGTCAAGGTCAGGGTGGCAGAGGCAGCGAGCTGGGGCGAGTCCCAGCTCTCCTGCCTACATGCTTGCAGCCTCGCAGTCTGTTAGCCATCCTGAACCTCAGTCTCCCCACCCGTGGAGTGAAGGGGACACTCCCTAACAGGTTTGTTGGGGGATTAAATGAGATCCTGGATGTAACCCCCTTGTTAGCACAGTGCCTGGTACATAGGAGGTGCCCGGAAACTTGCTGGTGTTAGGTCATCTGAAGGGCTGATCCTTGAATGAGGCTGTCCAGAGTAGCCACTTGCAGTCTCTCTGTCACTGTCCCAGTAAATCTCTTGAGGGCAGGAGCCACACTCATGACTTGCCTGTTTTGGGCAAACTTGCGTGTGTTATGGGAACATAGTGGAGCAGGACAGATGTGGCCCTGCCCTTGGATAATTGTCCCCGGGACCTTAGTGTGGGGAGAGTAGATAAGTGAACAGATAGTCACAACACAGGAGAATGCAGGGAGCTGCAGGGTCGAGCGGCACCCAGGAAACTCATTCAGGGTGGGGGACAGCGGGAGTTGAACTGCTGTGTCATATGCGGAGCAGGAGAGCAGCGCTGGTTCTGAGAACTGAACTTAAAGCAATGGCCGGCTCAGGCCATAGAGAGCCTTGAATGCCAGAAACAGCATCTAGATTTCATCCTGAAGGGCCAGAGCCAGAGTTTATGCAGAGAGAAGGCGCTTGAT
>NW_006159542.1:5097730-5127708 GCF_000334495.1 Tupaia belangeri chinensis
GAAAGAGCCAGAGTTTATGAAGAGAGAAGGAGCTTGATCAGAACAGCTACAGGGAGGAGATTAGATTAGGATGGACCGGGTAGCCAGCCTAGGGCAGGTGTGGTGAGACCGCGGGTGAGAGACACTTCCGTTGAGTCTGAAATGTACATGACTTGCTTATCCGTCTGGTCCTGCACCTCACTCACCCCCAGGAAGGGGAGTTCTTTATTGTCTCAGCCTCATTACCACAGGGATCTAAGGCAGTCTGCAGAAAATGCATAGGAACATAGAACAAGCAGATGAGGAAATCTGAGTGAAGGAAATCAGAGGAGCTGAAACTTGGAGCTGGAGGAGCTCTTTGGAGGGCAGAGCTTGGTCTGGGCCCTTGGGAGGTGTAGGATGGGTCTCCCAGATGCTTTTTCTAACTTTTCCTGCATCTGTGGTGAGAGGATGATTCTTTGCTTGCTTTCTCACTCTTCTTAAAGCATTCGGGAAACTGAAGATGAGATCATGTCTCTAACGTGGTTAGCACAGTGCATGTACATGCACAGTAAACATTCAGTAAACAGGAATGTTATGATGAAGAAAATGCTGGAATCCTTAGCACTAAAACTGCTGGAAGTTAGGCTTCACAGGAAAAGCACGGATGTGTCAGGCATGTTCCCAGCATTCAGATAAGTCATGGTCTGGTGAGAGAGACGGACCTTCGTAGACAGGTATAGGACAGGGACAGAGGGGATCCATGATCCCCCATGTCACTGTCTTATCTGCTCTTTACCAGCAGCCCCCAGCACAACCTTGCCCTTCCAACTATGGCAGCACCATTGTGAAGTTAGGCTTTGGATCAGTCAAGCTTGGGTTTGAATGCCAGCATCACCAGTTCAACCACTCAGCCCTTCTGTGCATCCCTTGACTCATCTGTGAGTCAGGACAGGAACGTTTCTCCAGGGCTGCTGGAGTGCCCAGCCCACTCCTGGTCATACTCAGAGCATGATAATGAGAGCTGTTACCCACAGAAAGTCAAGGGCAAGAGTTTATGAGCTCCACATCTAATAGCTGCATGCTATCACACCCATTTTCTGACGTGTCTAATCCATAGTTTCCTTAACTCTGCAACAGGGTGATGACAATGAGACTCACCTTTTAGGATTTGTCATGGGGATTAGATGAGATTATATTTGTAAAGGAATTAGTGTAGCCCTTGACACATGCATGAAAAGCACTAAACAAGTGGTATCTGTTAATTACCCAGGAATATGTACAGCAAGATGAAACTTGTTCTGTCTGTAGCTAAGTCTGATAGACAACCAGTGCTAACCTGGAAGGAATGCTCCCAAATTATAAGGAGTATGGAATTGCATTGAGAAAACCAAATGGAACCTGGCTGCTCCCAGCCTGACTGAAATTGCTGAAGCAGTGTGAGGCCACTCCTGTGACCACTCAGGAACTGCTCTGTGGGATAAGAATGTTTCCATCCCATCTCATAAGCGAGCTGGTGCCACTGGATCCCAAAAACGACAATGAGACTATGGAATAAGGGGAGCAGGGTAAGGCACAGTGCTTTCTGAAGGGACGAGTCCTCCAAATAAAGCTCTGTAGGTCAGGGGAAGAGGAGAAACCCTGGCCAAGTATGCCTTCCACATCAGCATCAGCTGAGCAGATTTGAGAATTAGGTATCCAGGTAGGAGGAAGCAAAAGCCATAATAGAGCAGAGAAGTCCTGCAGGAGTGTGTTAGGTAAAGTGCCCAGTGTTTCAACATGCTCTTAAGCTGAAGGTCTGAGAATTACTACTGTGATAATAGGCAGAGGGAAGATGAAGGAACAATTCATTCATGTTTTCTTTCTATTGAGGTAAAACTGGGCTATTTCTAGGTTACTTGATTTTTTATTTTATTTAAATTTCTTTCATCTACCTTCCTGCCACTCCCTTCCTTCCACTCTCTTCCTGCCTTTCTTTCATACTGTCTTTCTTTCTTTCTGTCTTTCTTTCTTCCTTCCTTCCTTCCTTCCTTCCTTCCTTCCTTCCTTCCTTCCTTCCTTCTTTCTTTCCTTCCTTCTTTCTTTCTCTCTCTCTCTCTCTTTCTTTCTTTCTTTCTTTTTTTCTTTCTTTTCTATTTGACCAGAGAGGGATGAGGGGAGAGAGAGAGAATGAGAAAGCAAGCCACTAGATCTGAGACTGGAACCATAGTCGGCCATGTGGTAGTCCAGTGACTTCAACCACCACACCACCTGCTGGTCCCATAGGTTACTTGATTTTTATGCCCAGGTTTGGTTGAAAAATATAACAAACAAACAAACATGGGGACTATGAAAATCCCACATTAAAAAAAAAAATAGGAGACTCAGGAAGAATACTTCTCTGAAAATGATAGACCACAAAATCTAGAAGAAAAAAAAAATTGACAACTTTAGCAGACTGTAAGAAAATATGATCTGTCTTAGTTCACATGGGCTGCCATAAGAATGTACCACAGGATGGGTGGCTTAAACTATAGACATTTGTTTCTCACAGTTCTGGAGGAAATTAGGGTGCCTTCGTGGTTAAATTCTGGTGAGGTCTTTATTCCTGGCTTGTAGACATCTACCTTCTACTGTGTCCTCACAAGGCAAAGAGAGATTAGAGGGAGATCTCTGGTGTCTCTTCTTATAAGGGCTTTGGTTGCATCATGAGTACCCCACTCTTATGGCCTCATTTAAACCTAAGCATCTCCCAAAGACTCTTACCTCCAAATACCATTGCACTGGGGCTAAGGCTTCAAGAGATGAGTATCGGAGGGACACAGTTCAGTTCATAGCACGCTCTATGAAAAAGGAGCCTGGAGTTGCATGGCAGAAAAGCAACAAGATAAGATAAAAAAAAAAAAAATAGAGAAGAGTGAAATGAGAAGATTATAGGGAAGCAGAAAAGCTAAGACCAGAGTGAAAACCTACATGGTAGATAGTAAAGAATAGAATTGATCTGCAGAAATGGAATTAGTGATATTAAGGTCAAACATGAACAGATGAAGATAAGAGGAAAAACATGATAAATATAAACAATAGGGAAACAATTTCAGGTAAGTGGTGGTGAAGTACCAGTGGGCTAGAAGCCATAACTCAGAGATGTAATAGAAGAAAAATTTGCTAAACTAAAAGGAAGCCTGTATACAGAGAGTGTCAATGTGGATATACTTGTACCTATATCTCAGTAGCATTTTAAAATTATAAACCTGAAGGAAAAAAGAAAGCAGCAATGATATAGGCATCCAAACATAAAAAAGCAGGTTACCTACATATGAATTCAAGATAGATTTGCCTCAGACCTCTCTACAATGTTAAATCCCAAGAGATAATAGAAAGCTTTGAAAGGGAAAGGTTGTAATGTAAGAATTTTATATGTAAAAAAAAAAAATTGTGATCTATGTTTAAAGAAAAATGAGGCCACAAAAGCATACTAAATTTCCTATGCACTCATTGTCACAAAATTATTTGAAGATTTACTTTGATGAATGGAATGGCAGAGTGCACTCAAAGGTTCAGCTATGAGGAATTCATATCATAAGAAGACTTGTGACTAATAAAACCAGATAAACTAGAACTAAGTTTAAAGTGTTACAGATCATTATAGAATTAAATGTTAAAGACAAAGCTTATTCTAAAATACTGAAAAGGAGGGTTTCTGTTTTTTGTTTTTTTAATGCAGGGAGGTATTGGTTAGGGATACAGTAAAGTAGGTTAAAGCCAGCCCTACTCTTAGTGTGGTCCCAGACCAGCAGGATCAGCATGTGCTAGAAGCTTATTAGAAATATATATTCTCAGATCTCTCAGAATTATGGGATAGTCTCTGAGGTGGAGCCTAGCAATTTATGTTGTGACAGTCTTTTTTTGGTTTTGTATGAATTTTGTAAAGAATTATTTATTTAATTTTATTATTAATATTATTTTTAAAATTTGCTATAAGGCACATATGCTCTCCAGAGAAAGCGGGGGTGGGGGGAGGGTGTGTGTGGAGAGAAAGCTGCCAGGTCTGGGACTTGAACTGCAGTTGGCCATATGGGAATCTAGGGACTTAACCACCATACCACCTGCTGGCCCCGAAACAGTCTTTACTGAGAAGCACTGGGTTAAACATCCTTTCTCAATAATGATAGACTTCAAAATATGACCTCCCACAGACTATGAAGAGAGAGCTATATCTTGTCTAAAATAAGAGAATGTAGGAAAATAGTGGAATAGTCAATATAATGGAAAAACAAGAAGAGTTCATATGCCAAATTACTGAAAACTGGGCTATAGGAGGCACAGTGTTTAAGGCACTGGACTCCAAAATGGCCAACTGTGATTCAAACACTGTACTTGGAGGCTTGAAATTCACACTGGGTGCATGTGCGTGTGTGCCCAAAATCTCAAGAGGATGATGGAGGAGAAGGGATTGTAGTATGACCATTTTCTTTGGGGGGGTGATTTCTCACCTTTCTCTCTGTCTTTTTGACAAGCTCCCTATAACAAAAATCTCTCTAAAAAGAAAAAATACTGAAAACTAAGGGAACAAATCAGAAAGGGTGGAGCATGAAAAACAAAACTATAAAACTAAATCAGTTATAGCAATAAAAGCAAATGGCATAATCTTCTTTATTAGAAGACAAAGACATCAGGTTAATTTAAAATAATTCAATTATTAATGGTTTTTTAGAGATATACCTAGTTAATTTTTTTAATCTTTTACTTACCCTGAACTTCAGTTTCTCCTTTGTTAATTAGATGAATTCTTTCATGGACTTTCATAGTGCTGTATGTGTCTCCTTGAGAGCACCGCATTTTAAATTTTTATGTGATTATTATTTTTTTTTATTCCTCCTTTTACAGACTGTAAACTCCCTGAAGACAGTAACCACAACTTTACTTAGCATTTTAGGCTGGCATTTAGTATAGTACTTATTTAATGAATAAAAATACAAGAAAATTTAGAGAAGTGTCTTTAGGCACATGCAAGCAAATTGAAAGCAAGGCCTGACAAAATAATTATCAAGAAATTCATATTGGTGCCAGGTGAACTAATAAAGCAGTTTAATTAAATGTTAGAGCACTGGTTCTTAAACATTCCCATGCATCAGAATTTTCTGGAGGGCTTGTTAAAACAGGAATTACTAGGTTCCACCCCTAGATTTTGCCCTTCAGTAAGTCTTGGGTAAATCCTGAGAATTTGCATTGCTAAAAGGTTCCCAGGTAATTGCTGATGCTGCTGGTCTTGAGACCACACTTGGAGAGGCCTCGTGTTACAAGATAGTTTCATGTTAACAAAGGATACAGTTTACAGTAAAGAGTTTGATCTCATGAAACTTCATGCATCAACCACATCATAGCTAACTACACAGACCGGATTTAGAAATGCAAGGAAATGGAAAGATTTATCACAACATTAATCTTTAACAGAGCAAGTAGACAAGGTTATATAGGATTTGAGTAATATAGTTAGTATAACTAATATATTAGTAATATATTATCTGACCAAATAACGTTGAAGCCTACAAATAGCAAATAATATGTATACATTTTCCAGTATTCATTCATCAGTTACAAAAATTATTTAACAACCAACAATTCTAAAGCTTCTACTGGGTCATTGGAAAAGTCATGACATTTTTTTCTATGCTTTTCTATGCAAAAAATGTATCATGACTTTTCTAACAACTCAATATATTGGGAGAGAAAAAAATATATGAACAGGCTAAGAAACCAATTAAGGAAAAAAATTACTTATAGCATGTATAACAATATGTTGATGTCCTTAATCTGCAAAGAGTTTAGCGATTTTAATAAGATAAATACGCCTATAGAAACACGGGCTATACACACAAAAAGGAAGTCACAAAAGAAAAATTGTAGTTAATTAAACATAGGAAATAGTCAGTTTCCATAGAAATCAAAGAAATGAAAAATAAAACCAGGAGTTTCCTCTGTCAGGCAATTTTAGGAAGATTATAATGCTTAATATTGGTGGCAGTGTGTAAAAACGGTCATTTTCACACCTTTCTGGTTGGGGTGATGGTGCTGGGGTTATCAAAAGACAACAAGGCAGATCTTTTTCCCATCTCTTGGAATTTATCCTGAGGAAATAATGTCCAAATATTATGTACAATAATCTTTATTTTGTATTAATGTGGAAAACTTTCTGTAAGGATGTGGATTATAGCATTATTTTAATAGAGAAAAAAATTGAAACAATCTAAACGTCCTATGGGGCAGAGGACTGGCTCAGCAAATTCCTAAGTCCAGCAGGAACTGTGTAGCCAATAAATGCAGTAGAGATCGATATTTATTGATTGGGCAAGATGTCCACAAAGTACTGTCGATTGAATACACAGGGTTACAAAGAGGATATTGATCAGGGCTGGCTAATTCAAGGCCACAGGAGCCAGACAAATGATACAAGCGAGATAAGCACACCCAGAGGAGACAGGAGTGAGGGGTGGGACTGGGTCAGATGGCAAGGCACACACCCCCTACCCCAAGGGGGTGGGTTCTACTCTTCATTTGGGGATTACAGCTAATTGACATTTCTCTTTTATTTTTTTTTTTAATTTTATACATGTATTTATCAGTATTTTATAATTTTCCCCCAGTGAACAATATTACATCAGACATTTTTAAGAAGAAAGAAGTTAGGCAGTGCCAGAAGAGAGGTAAAGATAAAGTCTGGTGGGACCTGAGAGGAAGAAGTGACCCCTGCTGCCAGCGGGTGGGGGGGTCCTCAGGGGCAGGGCAGGTCCTCGAGACAGACAGGGGACCCGGGTGTGGCCATGACAGAGGGTAGGGCTTGCAAAGGGGCTGATGGAGAGGTGGCAGTGGAGGTCAGCCTGGGTCACCGCCCGTTACTGAGCACCAGGACTGGGGGTAGAGCAGTGAAGGAGAGCGGCATGTGCCAGGTACTGTTCTAAGCACTTGACAGAGACATTTAATCCTCACAGCAATCCTGGAAGGTGGTCCTCTTGTTACCTCCATTGTACAGATAGGAAAACTGAGGTACAGGAGGGTAAGAGACTTGCCCGAGGTTACACAGCTCAAAATGACCCAGGTAGGACTTGAACGGAGACATTCCAACACCAGCTTCAGGCTTGATTCTAGTTGGTGGTTCCAGAATGAGGAGGAGTTTGGGGAAGGGGGGGGGGCGGAAGAGCACGCTGATGCTTCTGGGTGGGGGTCAGATGCCCGTTTTCACCCCCTTGCTCTCCTTCTTGGACAGAAACGGGCAATTACACCTGTGAATTCTGTGGCAAGCAGTACAAGTACTACACACCCTACCAGGAGCACGTGGCCTTACACGCCCCCATCAGTGAGTAGGGGTGTGGGGGACCGGGGAATGAGTGGGCCAGCCATTGGCCAGGGCTCTGGAGCTCTGCCAGGGGAGGGTGAAAGCAAGGTGAGCATGGTGCCAGACCAGTCTGTAGGCTGAGGTCTGGTCGGGGGCCACCTGGCTGCAGTAGCTGGAACAGCTGCGAAGGCCCAGTTCTTAAAGCCAGTAGAGTCTGAGTCCTCCCTTAGTGAACTTGGAGATCTGGATGTCCTATGGATTTGGGGGAAGAGGGCATCTCTTGTTTGAGTCCTCCAGTGGCCCTGTTCCCACCTCCTCTAAGCACCTCTAAATCATGTGGTTCCTGAATCTCTACCCCCAAAGCCCAGTGCCCTGGGACTGGGCAGCTTCCATGTGAACTAACGCAGAGAGTAAACCAGGCTAGGACTGTAGGTAACTAGATGAGACAGCTCCTCTTTACCCTGGTTGGTGGAAAGCTAAGTAAGTAAAGGGAACATTGAGCTAGGAGTCGGAAGTCCTGGGTGTTAATCCTAGCAGGTCCCTGGCCTGTGACCTTGAGCAGGTCCCATCCTGACTCTGGCCTGCAATCTCTCACTCTTCCCCTGGCAGGGAAGGGAAAGGGCTCTAAGGACCTTTCCCCCAGGGTCATCCTGGCCTTCCATTCTCCTGATGCCTATGGGACACATGCTGATTTCCCAGCTGCTCTCTCTCTGGGTGTCATAAGGGGCTCCATCCTTAGATCCTGAAGTATATGAGTTAGGAGGGACCTCAGGTCTCCAGCCCTTCTTGTTTCTACTCGGATGGTTTTTAGGCAGTCTCATGGAGTAGGGCAGGATGTTTAAGAGCCTGTTGGGAATATGACTGCTTTCGTTTCTCCCAGTGGAGTCCTGGGGTTCCATTCTCCATTCTACAGATAGGAAGACATAGGTGCAAAGAAAGCAGGAGGGTTAATGCAGGGGTTCAAGCCACTCACAAACTGGTGCAGCCCCGACTCCCCTAGATCCCTGATTGTGGCAGGGAAATGTGTCTGGAACATGAAGGATGGTGTGGGTAACTTCTCCAGGAACTCCTACCAGCTGGGCAGAGTGGCAGGGGGCAAAGGAGTCTTCCTGTAGGCCAGAGCTTCAGGCCTGAGGTTGAGCACCTGGCTAGGATTCTCATCTTGGCCTGACTCCTGACTGCTGTGTGACATGTGCCTGTTGATTTTCTTCTCTGGGCTCAAATTTCGTGTCTGTGAGCTCTTGAGATCTTTCTAGCCTAGGGTCTGGATTCCAGACATCCCTGACATGTGATGACCCTCAGGCAGGCACCTGCTGAGCCTGTCCAAGAGAACCCATCTCACTACTCAGGCTGGGAAGGTCTGGGCCATCCAGTGCCCACACCATAGCCAGATCCTAGATTGGGAGAGAAGATGGAGGTTCTGCTGGGTGGATATTTGACCAACTTGTGGTGCTTCTGCCCAGTTACTGGGGTTGTGGCTGGAATAGAACTTCCTGGCCTGGGCCCCACTGGGAAATCTAGCTTTCCATGGGCAGGAATGGGGCAGGTGTGTGGGGTACCTGCCCACTTATGCTTTCCAGTGAAGCAGTGACTGCTCTGCTACCTGGCACCTAGAAAGTTTGTTATGCTACCCAGAATGCACTTATAGTTAGAGATTAGTTACAAAGCCAGCCTGCAGCCATTGGAGAATGTCTTCAATGCTGCTTCTACCCTTTTTGGAGCAAGTTGGATAAGGTCATGGAGTTAGTAAGAGACAGAGCTTGGCTTTGAACTCTGACAGGCAGATTCCAGGCCCACATCTGGCCATAAAGCTGCCCTACAAGCTATCTCAGATATATACAGCAGAATGGAGTGCTTTGCTTGCACCCTGACTTCTCCCTTATTTTGGTGCTTCTATCCTGTTGGATTGTCTACTTCTGTTTCTCTGTTCCTCATTTCCTTTTTCTCTCTGTTGTAGACACTGTCTTTCTATATCTGTTTGTTCGGTGAATCCTTCTATTACTTAACTGAAATCTGGGGACTTGAGGATTATCTGTGTTTAAAACATAGCATGAGAGATTCAGTCTAGTTCCCATAGTGGATTCATTCTCTGAGGCTGACCAAGAGACAACTTATCTGGTAGCCTCTGCGTCTAGAGAATTCTAGGCCAACGAGTTAAATGTGGAGGCAGGGGCTAAATTTGATGGTATCTGGGGCCAGAGCTTGAGACCCTCTGTCTAGTCAGAGCATCCAGAAAGACTTGGACTGACTGCAGAAGAACTTAGGAGTGGTGTCAATAATATGTACTCAGATTTTGTCTCTGTCTTCTTTCACTCAGCAAAATGTTTTTAGGACTCAATAAGTTGCTATATGTATCAGTTCATTCTTTTTCAATGTTGAGCAATATTCCATAGCATGAAAATACCACAGTTTAGCCATTTACCTGTTCACTTGGGTTGTTTCCAGTTTTAGACTATTGAAAGTAAAGCCACTATGAAAATAGTTCTCTCATGCTTTGTGTAGACATAAACGTGTTCATTTCTCTTGGATAAAGATCAAGAGGTTTAATTACTGGGTCATGGGAAATAGTGTGTTTGACTTTTTAAATTTTACACCATTTTGTAAAATGAGGCTATAGCATCTTATGTTCCCACCAGCCACGTCTGGGTGTTCTACTTGCTCCATGCTCTTGCCAGCGTTTGGTAGCATTGGCATTGAGCTATCAAATTCTAGCTATTCCAGAGAGTGGGTAGTAATATCTCATTGTGGTGTTAATTTGTATTTTGCTGATTATTAATGATGTTGAACATCTGTGTTTGCTTATTGACCATTTGTGTATTTTACTTTGGAAATTATCTGTTTAAGCCTTTTTGCCCATGTTTTTGGTTGGGTTGTTTGCTTTTTTATTACTAATTTGTAGGAGTTTTTTTTATGTATTCTATTAGGTCTCAGTTCTTTGTTAAACATATGTATTGTACATATTTTCTCCCACCCTCTAGCTTGTCTGTTGATATTCAAACAGTATCATTTAATGAGTAGGTGTTTTTATTTTTAAGTTAATGTTTTTCTTTATGAATGAGAGACAGAAACAGGGTCTTTCATGCTGCTATCCATCCTGGCTTCAGTCAGCCCTGGATCATGGGCATCTTCAGACACAAACCAAGAACTTTTCTATGTGAATCATCACAGAGTGTTGCATTACCTCTGCACCACCATCCAGCTCCCTGTTCGTCATTTTTATGAAATCCAGTTTCTCTTATTTTTCTGTAGTTAGTGCTTCCTGGGTCCTACCTCAAGAATAATCTTGCCTGCCTCAAGATGGAAATATTCTCCTTTATTACCTAATAGAAATTTTGGCTTTTTCATTAAGATCTTTGATTCATATTGAGTTAATGTTTGTGAATGGCATAAAGTATGAGTTGAGATTCATTTTATTTCATATAGATACTTGGTTATTCCAACACCATTTGTTGAAAAGATTACTTTCCATATTGTATTGGATTGGAACTATTGTCAAAATCAGTTGAATGTAAAATGAGTTTATTTCTCTTACAGTGATCTGTTCGTCTTATCTTTATGCCAGTTTCACTTGGTCTTATTTACTATAGCTCCATAGTAAGCCTTAAATCAGTTACTCTGAATTTTTAAAATTTGTTCTTTTTAAAGAATATTTGAGGGACCAGCAGTTGGCGTAATTGCTCTGTCACTGGACTCCCATGTAGTTGACTGTGGTTCAAGTCCCAGACCCAGTGGCTTAAACTCACACTAGGTGTGCCCAAGATCCTGAAAGAAGAATGGAGGAGAAGGGATTGCAGCATGGCCATCCCCCCTGGGGGGTAATTTCTTGCTTTCTGTCTCTGTCTCTCTCTTTCTGTCTTGCACACGCACCCTATAGCAAAAAAACTCTCAATAAAACAAAAAAAAAAAGAAGAAGAAGAAGAATATTTGGCAATTCTGGGAACTTTATTTTTCTATATAAATGTTAGAGTCTTCTTGTCAGTGTCTACCAAAAAAAATCAAACAGATTTTGTATGAGATTACAAATAAACTTACTGACCAATTTGAGGAGAATGAACATTGCAGTAATATTGAGTCTTCCAATCCATGAACATGGTATGTCTCTCCAGGTATTTCAAGCTTGTTTAGTTTCTTTCAACAACAATTCATACTTGTCAGAATAGAGGTCTTGTTCATATTTTATTAAATTATCTCTTTTTTATTTTTTAATGCTAGTATGATTTTTAATTTTACAATTGTTGCTATTATATATGAACAATTGGTTTTTTATTTTGAATGTGTATACTGCAAATTTGCATATTAATTTAATAGATTTTTGGAGATTTCTTAGGATTTGTCAAAAATAATGATGTCATCTATTAAAGACAGCTTTACTTCTTTCTTTCTGATCTATGTTTTTACATTTTTTCCCCTTACTATCCTGGTTATGCCCCTCTAGTACATTGTTGAATAAAAGAAGTGATGAGTGGCTGGTCTCTGGCATGTTCCCAATCATAAGGTTCAATTTTTCATCATTAAGTTATCATTTTCATCATTAACTATTGTATTGGGTTTCTATGGAATCTTTTATCAGTTGAGGAAGTTACTTCTATTCAGTTTACTGAAAGTGTTTATTATAATTGGTGTTATGTGGATGTTTTTCTACATTTATTGAGATGAGTCTTTGGATTCTTATCTTTTCTTCTGTTAGTGTGATAAATTATATGGATTTTAAAAAATTATTTGTTTAATTTTATTAATTACTTTTTTTAATATTTGCTATAGGGCACATGTGCTCACCAGAGATAGAGAGGCCGCAAGCACCAGGTCCAGGACTTGAACCATGGTTGACCATGTGGGAATCTAGTGCCTTAACCACCATGCTACCTGCTGCCTCCTACATGGATTTTTGAAACAATAGGGAATAGCAGATGGCATAATGGTTACGTTGCTGAACTCCCACGTAGTTAATCGTAGTTCAAGTCCTAGATCTGGCAGCTTAAAACTCACACTGGGCACATGGGTGTGTGTGTGTGTGTGTGTGCCCAAAATCCCAAGAGGAGAATGGAGGAGAAGGGATTGTGGCATGACCATCCCCCCAGGGGGTGATTTCTTGTTTTCTGTCTCGGTCTCTCTGTGCCTTATAGCAAAAATGACTTGGAAAAAAAAAAAAAAGGGGACCAGCAGTGAGCATAATGGCTATGTCGCTGGAGTCCCATGTAGTCGACCGCAGTTCGAGTCCCGGACCTGGTGGCTTAAACTCACGCCAGGCTCGTGTGCATGCATGCCCAAGATTCCGAGAAGAGAATGGAAGAGAAGGGATTGCAGCATGGCCATCCCCCTGGGGGGTGATTTCTTGCTTTCTGTCTCTCTGTCTTCTCTCTGTCTTTCTGGTGAGCGCACGTGCCCTATAGCAAAAAACCTCTCCAAAAAAAAAAAAAATGTCTGGGACTGGCAGGTGGCATGGTGATTAAAGGTGCTGGATTTGCTCAAGACCAATCACAGTTCAAGTCACCGACATGGTAGCTTGCTTTCTCCCTTCCTCTTTCTCTCTCTCTGTCTCTTTCTGGTCAAATTGAAAAATAGTAACAAATAGGATTAAATAAAAAATTTTAAAGCCACTATTTCTATATTTTATTTTAAAATGTTGAGAGTAGCAGAAAGCCAAACTGCTTTTTGTTTGTTGGTTGGTTTGTTTAATTTGCTAGAGGGCTTGCCAGAGGGTGTAGTCACATTGCAGTCCCATTTCTCCCTCCTTTAGTGATTTTGGGAACTCATGCACACATGCCTGGCATGTTTTCAAGATCCCAGGTCTGGGACTCAAACAGCATAGTTGACCACATGGGATCTAGCCACTTTAACCACTACACCACTGGCTGGACCTTACCTGCTTTTACTACTACTCCAGAAACTGTCCCTTCAAGGGCAAAGAACTACAGTCCTAGTATTAGCAGTTTCTCATATTCAATCAATAATGTGTTAATGATGGTTATAATCAAGAAAATAATATTTCTATGAAAGTCGAAAGAAAATTAAACATATATTGAGGTATGTTGTTATGGGGCCAACCTGTGATGTAGTGGTTAAGGCAACTGCATCCCACCTGGCCAGCTATGTAGTTCAACTCCCATACTTGGCAACTTGAGAAACATACAGGGTATGTGTGAATGCATGCTGAAAATCCCAAAAGGCGTTCCCAGTATTTATTATTTTCTTAAGAGGTTTTTGGTATAGGGCGCGTGCGCTCACCAGAAAGACAGAGAGACAGAAAATGAGAAATCACCCCCCAGGAGGGATGGCGTGTCTGCAATCGCTTCTCCTCCATTCTCCTCTCGGGATCTTGGACATGCACGCACATGCGTCCAGCATAAGTTTAAGCCACCAGGTCCGGGATTCGAACTGCAGTCAACTACATGGGAGTCCAACAACGTAGCGATTACACCTACTGCTGGCCCCAGGAGTATACATTATTTAAAATGTAGAATTTGGTATCCATTAAGGCTGCTGTAACAATCAAGATAATGTTCGTATCACTCCCAACAGTTTTCTCATGCTCTTTGGAATCTCTTGCTCACCACTTTCCCATTCCCTGTTCACTCATCTGCTTCCTATTATTGTAGATAAGTTTGTGTTTTGTACAGTTTTACATATGTTGGCTCTTACAGTGCATACTTATTGTATATTTGTTTTGATATGGCTTTTTCCACTCAACATAATTATTTTAAGATGCACCTATTTTACATTATTGTTCTAATTGATAAAGTAATATTCCATTGTGTAGGTATATGTATCACAATCTGTTCACTTTGAATGACATTTGAGTTGATTTCGTTTTGGAGCTAATGCAAATGAAGCTTTCAAAAACATTTGTTTACCAGTCTTAAATGGACAAATCTTTGGTTTCTCTGGGGTAAGTAACTGGTAGTGCAATCAGTGGATCATATGGTAGGTGTATGTTTAAGTCTTTTTTTTTTTTTTTGGAGAGGTTTTGCTATAGGGTGTGTGCGCTCGCCAGAAAGACAGAGAGAGACAGAGAGACAGAAAGCAAGAAATCACCCTCCAGGGGGGATGGCCACGCCACAATTCCTTCTCCTCTATTCTCCTCTCGGGATCTTGGGCACACATGCACACATGCCCAGCATGAGTTTAAGCTGCCGGGTCTGGGACTCAAGTTGAGATTGGCTACATGGGAGTCCAGCAACATAGCCATTACTCCAACTGCTAGTCCCATGTTTAACTCTTAAAAAATACTCAAACTGTTTTCCAAAGTGGTTATGCCATTTTACATTTCAGCCAACTGTATACCCTTATTTTCTTGTAATACCTTGTCTACATTGGGTGTAAGTAGTGCTGGCCTCACAAGGAGTTGAGAGGAGTATTCCTTCCTTCCAATTTCTGAAGAGTTTGTGTGGAATTGACATGTTTTGTAGAATAAATGTTTTGTTGAATTTAACAGTAACTTTGAGCCTTGAATTCCCTTTGTAGGATTATTTAGAAATGTTTTCAATTTCCAAGTATTTGGAAATTTCCCAGATTTTTCTCCTTCTTGTTACTGGTTTTTCTTCTTGTTACTGGTTTCTAATTTAATACCATTGTGGTCAGAGAACATAGTCTATGTGATTTCCAATCTTTGGATTTTATTGAAAAATGTTTCATGGCCTATCATATGGTCTCTCTTGCTATGTGTCCCATGTCCACTTGACTCCCCCCCCCAAAAAAAAGGTATATCCAGTAGTATCAAATCAATCACATTAATTGATAATATTGTTAAAATCTTTATACCCTGGAGGCCAGCAGATGTTGTGGTGATGACAGCACTGGACTCCCACATGGCCAACTGCAGTTCAAGCCCTGGACTCAGTGGAATGTAAATCATGCTGGCACATGAGTGTGTGTGCCCACAATCCTGAGAGGAGAAGGGACTGTGGTGTGGCCACCTCCCTTTAGGGGGTAATTTCTCACTTTCCCTCTCTCTCTGTCTCTCTCTGGTGAGCTCATGTGCCCTATGGCAAAAACCTTAAAAAATAAAAACAAAAGCTTTATACCCTCTTCTTGCCTTTTTTTTTTTTTTTAATTTATCCTATCAAGAACTCAGAAGCATCAAAATCCTCAACTCTAACTGGGGATTTATCTGTTTCCTCTTTTAGATCTGTCAATTTTTGGTTTGTGTAATTTGACTTTATTATTGGGTACTCACACTTAGAATCATTATGTCTTGACAAATTGACCCCCTTCTAAATTGTGTGTTGCCTGTCTTTATCGCTAGTATTACCTATTGTTCTGAAATCTACTTTATCTAGTACTATAGCTTTCTTAGAATCAGTGTTTATACAATATATCTCTTTTCATCCTTTTCTTTTAATCTGTCTACATCTTTATATTTGAAGTGTATGCATGCATGAGTTCTTGCTTTTTTATCCAGTCTGTCAACCCCTACCTTTGAGCTGAAGTATTTACCCTATTTGTATTTAATATAATTGATTGATATGTTGGATTTAAGTTTGTCTTTTATTTTTTTCTGTTTGTTCCATTTGTTCTTATTGGTTCTTTTTTTTTTTTAATTGTTATTCTAAACATGAATCTTTATTTAGTAGTTAATCTATGGCTTATAATATACATCTCTCCCATATTGCAGTCCACCATGAATTTATAGCATAACACATCACATATAAGGTAGAAACCTTACAGCTGTATATTTCTCATTTACTGCTGTCCTGTTATTTGTGCTGTTCTTATCATACATATAGAGCTACACATGTTATAAACCCAGCCATTACTCTTTTTACTTTAAACAGTCCGTCGTTTGTTCAAATGATTAAGAAATGAAGAAATACCTTGTATGTTTACCTATGTATTTACCGTTTCCTGAATGCCATGTGTTATCACTCTCCTTTATTCCTGAAGAACTTCCTTTACCATTTCTTACAGCGTAGATCTGTAGGTGAAAGAGTCTGTCAGCCGAAGGTGTTTTTATTTCACATAACCTATCAAAGGATATTTTGTCTGGATATGGAATTCCAGGTTGAGAAATTTTTCTTTCAGTGTTTAAAAAAATGTTATTCTGTTATTGTCTGGCTTAGGTGGTTTCTCATGAGAAGTTAGAGATCATTCTGATTGTTATTCAAGGGCATGTGTGTGCTTGCCAGATAGAAAGGGAGAAAGCACTCCCCTGATGGAGTGTGACCACACTGCAGCCCTTTCTCCCATCTCTCCATCCTGGCAGGCTTGGGGCACGCACGTGCATCCAGTGTAATTTTCAAGCTGCTGAGGCCAGGGTTTGAATCTCAGTTGGCCATGTAGAATCTGACTCCCTTAACCATGAAGCTACAGGGTCAGCCTCATTTGTCTATATTTAGCGTATCTTTTTTCCCTCTGGATACTTCGAAATATTTCTGTTACTGGCTTTTAGCAATTTGATTATGATGTATAGTTTTCTTTGTGCTTATTCTATTTGAGGTTCATTGAGCTTCTTCGATCAACAGGTTTATATTTTTCCTCAGACTTGAAATTGTGTAGTCAGCGTTTCTTCAAATATTTTTTTCTCCCCCAGTCTCTCTCTCCTCTTCTATTGAGTCTTTAATTACATATACATGACATGTTTGACAGTGTTTCCGGATCAACTGATGCTCTGTTCATTTCCTCAGCTGTATTTTTCCCCTGAGCTTCAGTTTGGATAGATTCTTGTGTCATCTTCAAGTTCAGCCATCGTTCATACTGCAGTGTCTAATATGCCTTATTAAAAAGATTCATCAAGTGAGGGTTTTGTTTCAGAAATTATATTTTTCTTCTCTGTAAGTTCTATTTGGTTCCTTTTCACAGCCTTCATTTCTCTCTTCTTCATGTTCATGTTCTCCTTTGAATCTTTGAGCGTATATGCATACATACTAGCTGTTTTAAGGTCCTTGTCTCCTACTTTTCTCATCTCTGTATGTTTCTGTTAACTGGTTTTTCTCTTGGTTATTAGTCACATTTTCCTGCTCTACCTGAAAAATAATTGTTATTCTCTGTCACACATTGCAGATGTTGTATTGTGGACCTACTGGATTTTGTTGTCTTCCTTTCAAAAGTGTTGAGTTCATTGTTGAGATGGTTCATTTACTTACAGATCATCTTGATACTTCAAAGCTGTGTTTTCAAGCTGAATTAGGGTGGGCCTAGAATAGTTCTTATTCTAGGTTAGAATAGCTCTTCTAAGGTGTGGCTTGTGTCTCAACTGAGTGCCTGAAATATTCAGCGAAGTATCTCCTCTCTTGTACATGGGAACTCAGTCGCTTCCTACTATTATGTAACCTCTGAATCTTAACTCAGCTCCAGCCCACTCTTTGACACTAAAGTGAGACCCAACTCTCTCTAAGCCTAGTGGCCCTATCTGCCTATCCCCTTGGGGCCAATAGGAAGATAACCTGTGAGATGGCTTTGTGGCACAATTATGCCCTGGCTTTGAGCATTCGATCTTTGATATGCTCTGCTTCAGCATTTCTGAGGTCTGCTTTTCTGGCTGTTCATGAGCACTAACTGTGTTTCAGGAAATGTGCCAGGCTCTTAGTACATGGTTAGGTCAAATCAGGAGAGTTCCTGCCCTCATGGAGCATACAAGTTAATGGGACATAGACTTGGATCGAATGTCACACTGTGTGTCATCAATGGCAATCAGTTTTTGGAAGGAAAGAGGAGACTGGTGAGTGAACGGCCAGGAAGGGAGGTATTAGGGAGGAATCCCTAAAGAAGTGAAGCTAACTGTACTGTAGAGTTCCACCAGTCAAAAATGCAAGGGAAGGATATTCCAGCCAGAGGGAACAACATGTGCAAAAGCCATGAGCTTGAAAGGGTATTGGAGGATGAATGTGTTTTGAGGGGTGAATTTCATAGCAGGAATCACAGACTAGGAAAATGTCCCATCAGAGGAGCTCTAGAACGCATCCTGCAGGAGTGGAGACTGAGGCCTTAGAGGGGAAACGGCCTGCTCAGGCTGTTGTGTGGAATATCAGTTCCCTGGACCCAGGTCCCTGGAATGTGCGAGTTCTATCATGGCGTGACATGTCTCATGTAAAGGCCTCCTGGAGTAGGGGCAGACCCGAGCCCCATATCACCCCAGCACTCACTCCACGTGGCTATAAAGACACATTCCCCCAGGTTATCACAATAGCTGCTGATATCCGAAGAATAGTTCACCATTCCGGGTTCTCCGGTGACTTTCTTGGGTTCTTGCAAAGTCCCCATGAAGCTACTCAGAAGAGTCGCCCACTATTGTCAGTGGGTGGGAGGTGACAGGAACTAAGGCCACAGGAAGGGAAATGCAGAGTCCCGGGTCATAATGGCTGACAGTAACACCAGGACTCAGGTGGGTTTGCCTCACTCAGGCTCAGTGCTGGTTCCATGTCAGTGAACCGCAACTGTGGTCCCCAGACTACCTCCCACAGGGAGACGGACTGTGGACACTTTCACAGTGCCAAATGTGCAGATTTACTCTGGCTTAAAATTGGAAACTCCTAGAAGAGCCATACTTGTGGTTGGCCTCAGGGGTCTCTGAGGCCCTCGACTCAGAATGGGAGAGTGGCAGGGAGTACATGGAGGGGTCCTTCTCCACCCAGACCCTCAGTTCCTCACCCACAGAGTGGGCCGTTGGTAGCAAGGGACACTCATGTTCTTCCCAAACGGAGGCCGCGTGGATGTCCTTCTGAGCTAAGGTGAGACAGATGAGGCCTTTTTCAAAGGGGACCATGATGGAAGAACTCCTCAACTCCTGGCATCTGACCAACATAGTAGGTGGAGGAGTGAGTGGCCCTCCACCTACTTCCAGAGAGGTAAGGGGCAGCCCGGCTTCACTGAGCTCCCCTCTATGCCTCAGGGTAGTGTGAGGACTATGAAGCAACTTCCTGTTTCTGCCACTCACTTCCTGTAGGACTTTGAGTAAGGCCCTGGCATCCTGTTTCTTTGGGCCTAAGCGTTCCCTTGTGGCAGGAGTAGGCATAGGTGGAGGGGCTGGGTGGGGGGCACTTTCATTTTGGGGTATAAAGGAGTAGGTAAAGTGAGTCTCTGCTGCCCAGTTGGATGCTTCATGAGAGCAGAGGTATTTGAGGCCTCCCTTTCCCCCACCTGGGCAGGAAGCAGCAGAGGATCCCTCTGGGCGGCCCGTGCTGTGGCGAGGCACTGGGGCTAGGTGGTGCTCTCAGGGTGTTCTTAGTCCTTGGGGGCCCGAGGAACCCCTGGGAAGCACTGAAGGGTCCCTTCCTGCGTCCAGAAGAGAGAGGTGCAGTTTTGGGTGACCACTCAGTGAGAAGACCTCTACCCACTTCACTTCTGTCTGTAACAAGGGACACGGTGAAGTTCAGAGGGTGCCACCACAGCACTGGCTCGAGGCCAGGTAAAGAAGGCAGATTCGGCCCTTCCCAACCACCAGAGTTCAGCTCCTTGTTCTCAATGACTGCAACTTCTGCAAGAAATTTCAGGGAGGCAGGCAGGAGCCTGGGATTGGTCATAGGCTTCCCCTAACAGCCTCAGGGAGCTGCTGCTTTTTCAGCAAAAGAGTCAGGCACTGGGTTAAGCACTGTCACCCAGAGTGGCAGTTCTCAGTTTGTACCCCGTCCCCCAGTACTGTCGAAGCTCTTCTTCCGAACCTTGGTGGGGGAGCACAGGGGCCTACCTCCTTCCTTCCCCCCATCAGCCAACCCTGGTGGGCTCCTGTCTCTCAGCTTTCTATCACTGATGGAAAAGGAGCTTAGAAAATGTGTTCTAGAAAATGCACTTGGGCCTGTGTTAACTAATTCAAGTGCCCTAAGGACAGATCACAGGCTTAGTTCATAGACACTCTGAGCCTGGACTGGTTGAGGGTTATGGGTAACCTGTACACTGGGCTGCTCAGTGGTTTCGAGGTAACTCTGCACATGAGCTAGCGGTCAGGCTTTCCTTGAGGAGAAGCTGGGAAGGTTCTAGAGTCTTGGACCTTGTTGTGCCCTGGGTGGGAGCGAGAGTCCTTGCTCTCTGTGGAATGAGAAGAGGTTGGGCAGAGATGGTCTCGACTCTCAAGTGTGGGGGCCTGTGGCCCAAAAGGCCACTCACCCGCCAGTTCCAAGGGCCGTCAGGCACTGAGAGCGTGACCCTCTCAGGTACTGCCCCTGGGTGGGAGCCGCCGGACGATCCAGACACGGGCTCTGAGTGTTCACATCCAGAGGTCTCCCCGTCTCCACGCTTCGTGGCAGCCAAGACCCAGACGAACCAGTCGGGGAAAAAAGCTCCGGCGTCCGTGGTCCGATGCGCCACCCTCTTACAACGCACCCCTCCAGCCACCCAAACCCAGACGTTCCGCACTCCAAATTCGGGATCTCCAGCAAGCAAGGCAACCGCAGGTATCAGTGGCCAATGGCCTACGTCATCCACACTTCCTTCACTCCCTGTCCTTCCCTCCATCTGCCACAGCTGTGCCCGGGGTCTTTGTTCCTTTGCAGGAACAGGAGTTGAAGTCCCATAATGCTCTGGGGGCAAATCTGGCTGCCAGCTCTGCCTCTGGCGGGCTCTGTGACCACGACAAGCCTCTCAACCTCTTTGGCCAGAATTTCTCACCCTAAATCAGAGGCCATATGAGGGGATGTGCAAGCTTTTTGTTTTGTTTTGTTTTGTTTTTAAGTGGTAAACTATTTTTTCCCAAATCATGACCTATGGAGCTTGTTCCGTTTGGTCTTAAAATTTTTAAAAATCAATTGCTGATATTCGAATGTTAGGAGATTTTGCACAAAACTATTGATATGTAGTTGTCATCAAAGCATCAGACTAGGTGGTCCTGGGCCCAGTATCCTGCAGGGAAGCAATTGGCTGCCTCCTTTAATAGGGCTTGTGCTCTCCAGTTTTCCACAGTCCCCACCACTCCCTGATGCCTCCCCACATAGTGGCCACGTGGCAGGTGTCATTTCTCATTGTGCTCATGCTGTTGTCTGTCTCACATCCAGCCCCGCTCATCCATTTATGCCACTTACATGGACTCTGTTGGCATGAGTTAACATCTCCCCACTTTCAGAAAATTCAGACTGAAAACTCATTTCCACCAGGAACTGGTTTACATGAAGCGGGATAGTTGACCTCGAGCTGGATTCTCTCAGCGTCCTCCTACCTAGCCCTATCTCTGAAACTCCTCCAGGAGATGCAGGCCCAGCAGGAAGCTGGTGAATACTAGTTCTAGCCTTTTTGGAGTCCATGCAATAGAGGGTTCTGGCTCCAGAGGGTGAACAGGCAGTAGAAGTTTTGTGGCTGTCGTGTGTTCTCCAGGAAAACTTAGCAGAAAGACACTGCCCACTGAGCTCCAGCTGTCAGGCGTCCTCAGGTTCATATTTAGAAAGACCAAGCTCTGACTGCCTGCCTGAATCAGTGAGATGCAGGGTAGAGAGATAAAGTGATGCTTCCGGGACCCTGGACCTTCCCGTTACCCTCAGAGGCCAAAGCCATCCGTTAAAGATAGGAATGATCAAGTTGAGAACTCAGGAAAGCGAGCCCGCCTGGTTCATTTGGTGGCTTATGGCCAACCTGGTCGAGGCCTCGGCTCTGCTTGTTACTGGCCAGGTAAGGAGTTTAATCGTGAGCAGGGGTGCAGTCCTCTGAAGAGGTATTGATTGTGTTTCCATTGTCTAAAAGAAGAGTAGGAATCAACTTTGGAGCTGATGGCTTTGCAGGCACATGCTGAGAAAAAAGTCACTGTTGTGGTTCTGCAGATGAGCGCTGACGTTCCAGTCGATGACAGATCGCGTCTAGCGGTGGTGGCATTGGCTGTACTGTGCAGGTACATGCAAGTCCACTCTGTGATGCTCACACGGCAGAATCACCTAACAGCGTTTCCCAGAGCAGATCCTGTTGTTAAGCAGTACATGACGGTACTTAGAGATACGCTAGCCGCCACGGTCTCGTTGGTGGTAAATGTTGGGTCAACCATATAATGGAACCATGGCTTTCGAATCTAACGTCCACTCTTGAACTTCGTGGCTGGGAGTTCGTACGTCCGCAATTTCTGACGAGAGCTGCCTTCAGGGGCTGGTGTGTGTGGCCCTTGAACCTTCGTGTCTCGGGATATGCCTCAGGCTGCTTCTGTGTGACTAGGGAGACTTATAGTGGGGATGGCATTTGGATTTACCAGCTGGGCAGGTCAGAGGGCACAGGTTGGGAGCAGAGATCTGCAGGGGCTATAGACCAGGCGAGTTTGAGGTAGAAGTTGTCACTGCTCTTATTATCCTGCAGGAAGTGGCTCCCTGGGTTTGTGTGAGATGCCTGCAGGTGACACTTCACTTATAGGACTGCTCACTGGTGTTCAGCTACAGGTGCTTGAAGCAGAGAGAGCTGTTCAGAGTTTGCATGGTCACCTGAGCAACGGAGGCCAGTCACTAGTACATAGCCTCAGTTGTGCTCAGTTGTGCTGGTGTGTTGGTCAGGACAGAAACCCTCCAGATGTGGAGACCAGGCCCCTAAGCACACGAGGTTGAAGATGGAGAAGAGGATCCTGTCCCTTCCCCTTATCTTATCAAAAAGGAAGTGTCTGGCCCAAGGTTGATGTCTGTTCTACCATCTTACAGGGTTGGGAACACACCCCGCCCCAGGAACTTGGCAGTCTCATTCTTTCCTTTGTCTTCACCTGTGAAATGGGATGACAGTGTAGCCTTCGTACGGGTACTGGGAGAATTAAGGGAGCCCATGGATGAAAAGTGTCACACAAGTCGGTGCCCAGTAGATTAGAGTCCCCTCCCCTTTCCCTAGACGGGGAGCTGGGGGGCCTTTTGACCGGTCTGCAGTTGCTGTCTGGAGGCTCTTAGCCCATGCATTTTGCAGACATATTTTGTTGGGTTGGCCTTGTGGTGTTGGCAGCCGCCTCTGCAGCAAGGAGGTGATAAGAGGTGCCGTTGAGGTGAGTGAGTGAAAAGGAACTGAGCACAGCCTGCAGGAGCCGCCTCTGGCCTCGCCATCCTCCCAGGACCATTGGACACCCATGCTCAGTCTGAGTACTTGTCCTTCTGGAGCAGGGTGGACCAGTGAGAGTGGCATTTCCCAGAAAGGGTTCCTAGGATCACCACTTTGGTGGGCTATGGCAGGATCTGATGTTTTTAAGACTGGGTTCTGTGGGGACCCCAGTGTGTTTGGGGAAGACTGGGTTAAATAACGCCTTTCCCAGTCACACTTCTGTCTTTGATAGCCTCATGTGTGTTTCTCCCTAAGGAAAGGTCCAGGTTTCTGCACATCCCAAATGGGTCTATTCCCTGAGGCCCATATCTCTGGCTCATCTGACCTCCCTACTGTGCCAGGCCCGCCTTGGAAGCATTAGTAATCTTCTATCTCAGATACTCTGTGTCTATAGGTGTGGGTGTGCAGAATGTGTGGTTCTCCCCATCCCTGTACTGTGAGGTTTCCAGGGGCACCTGGAAGTGAGAGGATGAGACACGGAGGGAGGTGCCAGCCTGGATGTGGAGACACCCTGGAAACCAGGGAGCCAGTCCCTCCCCTGGGTGGTCTCTGGCTAGATCCCAGGAGATAAAGGCCTCGAGAAACAAACCAGTTTGGGGTGTGCAGAGACCTGGACCTTTTCTTTCTTTGCTATAGGGTGCATGCACTCACCAGAGAGACAGACAAAGACAAGAGAGACAGAAAGCGAGAAATCACCGCCCGGGGGGATGACCATGCCGCAATCCCTTCTCCTACCTTCTCCTCTGAGGATCCCGGGCATGCACACACACACACACACACACACACACACACACACACACACACATCCAGTGTGAGTTGTAAGCCACTGAGTCCGGGACTCAAACTGTAATCGACTACATGAGAGTCCAGCGACTTAACCATTATGCCATCTGCTGGTCTCCCTGGACCTTTTCTTAAGGAGAAACTTACGTGAGGGCATCAAAGGCTCTAAGTTCTGCCCGGAACTGGGAAGAGACCCATCTGGCTTTATTTAACCCAGCCTTCCCCAAACATGCCGGGATCTGGCCTCCTGGGGGTGGAAGCTGCTCCAGCTCTCTGCTGTGCCTCTGTCCCAGGGTTCCCTCCCTGCGACCAGGGACCACACATCCTGTGGACAGCACTAAGCTGTGGGCCCTTCTGCTCTGCCAGGGCCACCTCCCGGAGTCAGACTGTTGTCCTCTCTGACTGTCAGCGGGCTGTGGCTCCACAACCTGACAGGGCTGGGTGGCAGGTCTGGGTGACTTGGTGGAACAGATGTGGCTCCCAGGGACCTGGCCATCCATTTTCTGCTTGTTGGCTGGATCTCATTTGTGTGCTCTTCATGGGTCATTCCCCCCACCACGCCCCGGCCTTTTGAGCACTTCGAGGTGGGTCTCTGGGGGCCCTGGTGAGGTGAGCCTGAGGGGCTGGGTTCGGCCTGTGGTCCTGCAGCCCCTCCTCCTGCTGGCTCCCCCAGCCCAGGGGCCTCCTGCATGCCCTTCCCTGAAACCTAGTGCTGACAGTCACGGTCACCATGGGTCACCGTTCGTTTCACTTTCTCTCTCCCTTCCCCGACCCAGCAGAAAGCGCTTTCAGTCGGAGAGTAGAAGGCAAAGCACAAAACCACTTTGAGGAGACGAACAGCAGTTCGCAAAACTCCAGCGGTGAGTGTACCATGGGACAGCCGCCCCGCCGCTCCCGTCCCGGGCAGGGGCAGCGGGCGCTCTGTGGGCCGGGGTCTCTGGTGCATGATGGCCCTTGTCGGGAGGAGGTTGGGGGCAGGAACTTAGAGGGAGATCAGGGCCAGGCAGAAGCAGGAGGGGCCTTTTCTTCCAGGGTCACCCCTCTGGGTCTCGGGCATCACGGGATCGTGGCTCCTCTTTGTCTCTTCCCCACGGAGAGAGGAACTTCCCTCTCCACGGTGGCATCAGCTCCGCCGGCCCCTGATGGTTGGGCCCAAGAGAGCCACTGCTGTGTTCTGAAGGTAAACGTCACAGCCAGTTTCTTTTCAGGAGCAGCCAAGGGGGTGCAGTAGAGCTCAGAGAACCAGAGGCCCCAAGTTCTGGTTCCACTTTGGGCCTGGGACTGTGGAACAAAGGTTCCCTTCCAGCCCCTACCAGTTTGCCTGAGGTTCCCGGTGGTGTTTGGCGCCCCCTGATGGTCACCTCGTGCAGAATTCTGACGGAACGCGGAAGCCTCCAGAACTGCCAAGGATCACTCTGACCAATCCATGTGCAGCCTGGTAGGGGCACAGGCAGCCTGTCCGAGAAAGGCACAGCAAGCCAGGCTGAGCGCTGGCCAGGACAGGAGGGAGAAGGACTTCTGACACTGCTTCCACAGGAGAAAGGTGCCCACTCCACGCACTGCCTTGCACAATTCAAGTTGGATGCACCAAATATTGGGTGTCTGTCTGTGCTGGCTTGTGCTGGGCCCTGCCTGGTTACAGGCAGGTGATGGGCACGGCTCAACCACCAGGGACTTTATGAACCAACCAGGACACAGACGTGCACAGCGAGGCTCTGACCAGGGCTAGGAACTCCAGCCTCAGTCTCCAGCCCAGATTCGAACTCAGCTCCACCACTTACTGGCTGGTCTCTTCATTTCTCCTCTATTGCAAAGTGGCCTGAAGAACATACCCAGTCCTGTGGTGGCTGTGAACATTCAGCCAGTGCCCAGCACAAGGGTGGTTGATTTTCTTGGTGTTTGGAACCAGTAGATGGCATAATGGTTATGTTGCTGGACTCCCACATAGTCCACCGCAATTCAAGTCCCGGACTCGGCAGCTTAAAAGTCAAGCCAGGCACGTGTGTGCATGTGCGTGTGTGTGTGTGTGTGTGTGCGTGTGTGCTCAAAATCCTGAGAGGACAATGGAGGAGAAGGGATTGTGGCGTGCCCATCCCCCCTGGGGGGATGATTTCTCACTTTCTGTTTCTCTGGTGAACGCACATGCTCTATAGCAAAAATCTTAAGTAAACAAACCCCCAGAAAAGTGTTTTTTTGTTTGTTTGTTTGTTTTTTAAGTAAACCAAGTGACTTGATGAGGGTCCTGCAGAAGGGGTGGAGTTTTTAACAATGCAACCCACACAGTATCTCCCAAGGCTGACCTAAAAATGATGTGACCTGCTCAAGGCCACATAGGAATAAGTAGTGACTTCAGGACTTGAACCAAGGTCCCCGGGGGTCCCCTGTGCTCTCAGCCAAGCCCTGCTGCACCCCCTGTGCCTCTCCTGCCCACAGCTGATGTCCACACTGTGGATGACACTGTCTGAGGCTGTGGCTGCCGGCAGCCACCATTTATTGAGCGCTTACGATGTGCCTGGCATGTGTTCAGAGCTTTCTGTGTCTTACCTGTCTTCATCCTTACCACACCCCATGTGGGTCGGTGTTCTTGTTACCCCCACTTTCCGAAGGAGGAAACTGAGGATCAGGAGAGGTCAGTTGTTGCCGCAGGTCCCCCCGACTGTCAGTGATGGGGCCGGGATTCCCTGTCTGGCCCGCCTGGCCCTGCTTTGCTGCCTGCTGTGTTTGCGGCTCACCAACCTGTGGCTCTGGCAGAGCCAGGAAGCATGGGTGACATGCCAGTGAGCAGAAGCCCTCAAAAGCCCGGCCCCAGTCTGTGGCTGCTCTGGTGTTTGGTGCCAGACATTCCCATCCCGCCGCCAGATCCCAGAAGCAGCTTCCAGCTCCCTGTCCTGACACAGGCTGCCACATGCAGGCCTCCTGTCGTGAGTGCTCGTGGGGCCTCACTTTCAGAGCTGGGAGTGTCCTAGAGGGATGGTCCTGCCCATGGCCCTGCGCGCGCAGGAAGGGCGTGGCCCCTGTGTCAGGCATCTCCAGTCCTACAATAGTTTGTGAACCTGGCTCTCAGATGCCCGTCCTCCGCCAGGCACACCAGCTGGCTCACTGGTTATTAAGGGCAGAAATAATGACAGTCATCACAGAACAGCAAACTGGAAGAGACCTAGCTAAACTGTTTCTCTTTTGCAGAAACTGCAAGTCCCCTGATTTCCAATCCTTTCCCTCTCCTGAAGAGTAAGTGATGGTCCCATGGGGGGCTGGAGAGGGCAAGGCAGGGCAGGGAGGCAACTCAGTGGCCACTCAGGGCCTCCCCAAGGGCCTCTGAGCTGGGCTGTGAGATGAGCCTGGACCGCACCCCTGGGCAGATCTGGCAGCAGGCAGAGACAGACAGAGGGCCTGGCTTCAGGTGGGTGGAGGGATTTTGGACAGGGTGGGACAGAGCCACCCAAGCCTTGACAGGAACACAGGCTCCCCCTTCCTAGTCACCAGGGCAGCCTCAGGAGACCTCTCCCGAGCCCCATCTCTGCTATTCTGTCCCGTCTTCTCCCTCCTCTCTGCCAGGCACAGCCGTGAGTGCTGGGAACACAGAACTGAACCTTGAAGGCCGCTGTACCCTCGTCCCCTGCTCCTCCATGCCCTCCCCTCACCATGCCCATCTTATCTCCAGTTCCTGGTTCTTCTCTGCTTCTTTTTTTTTTTTAAGTTTGTTGATTCACTCCATCAGAGAAAGAGAGGCAATGGTGGGAGACTCTCAGCAGGGTCTTGGCTTTTTGACTCGTTCCCAATCTCAGCCAGCTCCGCTCACAGGTGTGCACGTGTGCCCTGCGTGCTCAGAGAGGTCCCAGGATGCAAACCCAGGACCTTTCCCATATGGCTCTCGTTGGTCACCACTGTGCCACCACCTGGCCCTGGCTTTCTCCCGCCTTTCACTCCTTTCTGTTGCTACGTCTTCTCCCCCTTCACTGCCCTCGCGTCTGTTCCCTTGTTTTCTGTTCGTACATGGATTCATTTGTTCACTTGGCGAGCAGGGCCCTCCGTGTGGTTCTACAGGCAGAGAGCTGGACAAACCAGGCGTGGTCTGTGCCCTCACAGGGCTCTCTGCATCGGTGCTGTCCTCCCCCATCCCGTCCCCCGTGCCCAGAACGGTGCCTGGCACGCAGTAAGCACTCAATAAATATCTGCTTGGTGGGATCAGATGGTCTCTGTCCACGCGTCTTCCTCTGTCCATCGCTCCTTCCTGCCCCCAGTCTCTCCCTGGCTGGTGTACTGACAGGAGGCAGACAGGCTGGGCCCAGAGCCCCCACTTTGTTGGGTTCCCACATCTGCCAGCAGAGGGTGCCCAAGTCCTCCTGCCGCTCACGCTGCTGCCTCCTGTCTCCCTAGAGCCCTACACCTGCGGCGCCTGTGGGATCCAGTTCCAGTTCTACAACAATCTGCTGGAGCACATGCAGTCCCACGCAGGTAAGGGCCCCACACCATCCCTTGCCTTCATTCCTGCAAATGGAAGAGATGCCTGAGCCCAGCCCGGAGCTACTGGGAAGGCTGATCTTTCCTAGAAAGTTGGTCTCAGAACTTGGAACCAGCCCTCGAGAGCCTCAGCCAGTTACAACGCAGCACGGTCCACACTTCATGGGGACAGTTTAGGCACTCTGGAAGCACAACTGGGATCAGAGGGAGGTTTCCTAGAGGTTGGACTCCCAAGCTGAGCTAAAAGCCAAGTAGGATCTGACCAGGAAGAGGTGTGGGTGGAAATGGGATGTGGTTTGAGATTCAGGTCCCCTAGAGGTGGAAAGAAGGAGGAAACGAAGAGGCATGCAGCGTAGGGCAGTTGAGCGGAAGCCCCGTCTCAGAACTGAGTGTCAGTTGTCGTAACACTGCACATCCCATGAAGCAGTTACCCATGCGTCACTTCACCAGGAGGGCTGTGAAAACACAGATTGCTGGGCCCCCATGCTGAGCCCTTGGTTCTGTAGATCTAGGATGGGGTGCAGGATTTGTGTTTGTATTTCTGGCCGATCCTCAGGCAGTGCTGAGGCTGCTGGTCCAGCGACCACATTCGAGAAGCTCTACGATAGAAGCACAGGCTCAGTGGAGGCAGCTTTGGCAGCACATCCGGCCACTGTGTAACACGACTGTGCATCTGACTTTCCACCTTGCAGAATCAGTTCCCTGACTGCATACCACCGTCCTCTAAACCCGTAGTCATGGTGGTACCTTCTTCCAGTCTAATTTCTTTCTAGTCAGGGTGACACTGTTTGCTGAAACAGGCCAGTAACACCGTACTGTCGATGGTTAGCATACAACACATTTATTTCTCACTCGCATTATAGCTAAGTACAAGTGACTCTGTGTGAGCTTCCATGTGGTGATTCAGGGACCCAGGCTCCTTTCTTCCTGTGGTTCTATCTCCCTCTATTTCTTCGAGTCCTGTCTCTGATGCAAGAGAGGCTGTGGAGAAGGCATGCTGCTTTGCCAGTTCAGCCCACAAAGGACATAGCATAGATGCTCAAATTCCAGTGCAGGAACTGGTCACGTGACCAGATGGAATCCATGAACAGAAGGGTGCCTGAAGGCACCGGCCAGGGACAGCATTCTGCAAATGGACACACTACTTTGGGGAAGGCTGCTAGCTGTCCCTCCACCCTCTCCCCCAGAGCAGTCCCCTAGAAGCATTGGAAATAATATGAAAAAAGTACTTAACACATAATGGTGGCTCAGTAGTTGGTAGCTGCTGTTATTATTATTATTATTTGCATCACTCTTAGGTTTTCAAATCCTTCATATAATCCTGCAGGTCTGGCTTGACAAGCATGAGTATTACAGAACTGGAATCTCCTTTAGGCTAGGTACTGTTTTATTAGTATAACCTTTCATTCACTCAATCAGCATATATTTATTGGGTTTCTGCTACACCCTAGGCACTAATTCGTGATATTTGGGGGGAGGTCTGTTTTTTTCTAATGAACTTTTTCAAATCAGGGCAGAACTCCAGAGTGACAGCCAAGACGTTTGAGTTCCATTC
>NW_006159542.1:5127739-5128987 GCF_000334495.1 Tupaia belangeri chinensis
TGCTTTAATTGGTGTGTCTTGCTGCTGTGTGACCTCAGGCAGGAAACTCTGCCTCTGACTCTAAACCAGGGGTGCGTGAACCTCAGATCGCCAGCTGCTGTCCTGTGTCTCCTGCCCCCCACTTGTCTAGATCAGCAAGCATCTCTTACCAGGAAAGCATTGAAGGCCTTTAGATCTGACCCCTGGGGAACAGGCTACGGACAACATTCAGAATGCTGCTTGGGTACCACTGAACATACCTCTGGGTCTGGGGACTCACATTCTTCCGCCACTGCAGCTCCCAACACTATAGCCTGCCCCCGCCAGGTTCTGGAAGCTGAGCGGTAATTAGGGAAGAGTCTGAGAGCCAGTACTTTCTCTTCCCTCCGGCAATTGGAGGACGGAACTCATTAAAATGCAAATCGGGGCTGAGCCTTAGGTGGCTCCACCTCTCCCGGGCATCTTGACTTGTCTTCCGCGAGGAGCCCTGGGCTGCTTTGTTCTGGTCCAGCGCTGCCAGAGAATACCACCCCGGCAATCCTGTGCAAAGCCCGGCTGAATCCCAGCCAGGCTGAATCAGGATTAAAGGATTGGCTCCATAGAGAGAAATTAAGCGTCATGAGCTGAGCAGTTCACAGCTCCGCTGATAAGGAGGATCAGCCTGAATAACACCAATCTCATTAAGAGGCTGCTGAATGGCACAGGGTAACTCGTGCCAATAAAATTCCTTTCTGTGTTGTAGGAAAACCTGTCTTGCCCTGGTGACAGGACTGGCTTTGGCAGTAAGGGTACTAAATAAAGACGGCAAACATTTAGTGGGTGGGTGCTTACTGTGTGTGTCAGGTGTGGTATGTGTAGCCTCACAGAGGTTATTTCATCTTATTTTTCCAAACGAACCTAGAAGCTAGTTACATTTTTCATCCCCATTCTGTAGATGAAGAAATTCGGGCCCAGAGCGTTGAAGTAATTCAGTGTCCCACCCCACAGCTATGGCAAAGTTGGGTTCAAATCCCCTTACTCTAGTGGAAGAAGTCAGCAAGAAAAGCTGTTTGTTTTTCTTGTAAAAGTTGTTTTCTCTTCCTAAGTGTAAGATCTGTCTGTTAACAGAAATGCGTCCTCAGCATTGGGAAAAAATTAGAAAATGAAGCCTCCTCCATAATCTCACTACTCAAAGCTAACTACTATTGTAATTTAATGGGTTTCTTTGTAGCCCGTTTTTTTCCCAAGAATTATTTTATTTATTTATTTATTTATTTATTTATTTATTTA
>NW_006159542.1:5129552-5132833 GCF_000334495.1 Tupaia belangeri chinensis
GTAAGTTTAAGCCACCGGGTCCGGGACTCGAACCACGGTCGACTACATGGGAGTCCAGCGACATAGCCATTACGCTAACTGCTGGTCCCCGGACATAAGTTTTTAACTCTCTTGGGTGTGCCTAGGAGTGGAGATACTGGGTCGTATAGTAACTATGTTTAACCATTTGAGGAATTTTCATACTTTTCCTAAGATGGCTATACCATTTTTATCTTTCAGCTAATAATATATGTATTTCTCCACATCCTTGTCAGCACATTTCATTATCTTTTTGATTCTAGTACTTGTTAAATGATATCTCATTGTGGTTTTAATTTGCGTTTATTTGATGGCTTATGATGTCAAGCGTGTTTTCCTGTTCTTATTGACCAACTGTGGATCTTTTTTGAAGGAATGTCTGTAAAGATCTTCTACCCTTTAAAGATTTTTTTTCTTGTCTTTTTATTATTTTGTGGTAAGAGCTTTTTATATATTCTAGATATAAGAACTTCTCTTTCTCTCTTTTTTTTTTTTTTGAGAGACTTTTGCTATAGGGTGCGTGTGCTCACCAGAAAAACAAGAGAGACAGAGAGACACAATGCGAGAAATCATCCCCCAGGGAGGATGGCCACACCGCAATCCCTTCTCCTCCTTTCTCCACTTGGGATTGTGGGCATGCATGCACATGCGCCCAGTGTGAGTTTAAGGCATCGGGTCTGGGGCTCTAACTGTGATCAATTACATGGGAGTCCAGCAATGCTCTAACTGTGATCGATTACATGGGAGTCCAGCGACATAGCTATTATGGCAACTGCTGGTCTCTAGATACAAGAACTTCTATAAATACATGATTAGCATATATTTTCCCCATTCTGTGGGTTGTCTTTTTATTTTCCTAATGCAGTTAATTTTTAAAAATTTATACTTAAAGGATGTTTTTTGTTTCTTTATCATTGTTTGGTGTCACATCTAAGAAACCACAACCTAACCCAAGATCACAAAGAATTAATCAATTCATATGTTGCATATACAAGTTTTTTTAACTCTTTCGTTTAAGGCTATATTTTGAGTTAATTTTGTATGTGGTATGAAGTATGAGTTAATTTTCATTCTTTTACAGGAATTTGTCTTACCATCATTTGCTGAAAAGACTATTGTTTCCTCCCCAGTGAATTGTTCTGGTACTGTTGTCAAAAATCAGTTGACCATGAATGTGTTTATTTCTTGATTGCGTTCCATTCATTCATATTTCTGTCCTTGTGTCAGTACTGAGTTGTCTTGAATGCTATAGCTTTGTAGTCATTTTTGCAATCAGGAAGTGCGAGCCTTCCAACTTCGTTCTCCTGCAAGACTAATTTGACTATTCTGACTTTCATGCATTTTGATATGAATTCCGGGGTCATCTTATCTATTTTGGGGGGAAATAAAAAAAGAAAACTAGAGTCTTTGATTGAGATTATATTGAATCTAGATTAGTTTGGAGAATATAGCCATTTTAACATTAAGTCTTCCAGTCCATGAATACAAAATATCATCCCATTTTGTCTTCTTCGAGTTCTTTAAATGTGCCTTCAATTTTCAATGTACAAGTCTTGCACTTTTTTGTAAAGTTAATCCTAAGTACTGTTTTATTGTTTTGTTTTTTTTTAACTCTTCTCTGTTTTAGAAGAGTTCGTGAAGCATTCTTAACATGTGATATATTTCACCAGTGAAGCTGTCTAGGCCTGGATATATTTTTTTTGTGGTGGTGTTGGTTTTTATTACTGATTCAATCTTTTTCTGTAGGTGTATCTAGATTTTCTATTTCATAAAAGAGTTTTTTGGACACTATATAAGTGTAATTTAAAAAAATTTTTTGGAATGTTTATCATCAGTGTAAAAAATAGCAGCTTTAGGGTTTGTTTTGGGTTTTGTTTTTTGTATATTGATCTTATATCTTACAACCTTGCTAAACTTATCCTTCTTACAGTTTTGCATGCCACAGAATTTCATAGGATTTTCTATATACATGATCATGTTATCTGCAAATGGAGATGATTTTACTTCCATTTCAATCTAGATGCCTTTTCTTTTTTTGTTTAATTATTCTGGCCGAAACTCCTAATACATGTTGAATACAAGAGAGTTGGACATTTTTGTATTGTTTCGTACCTTAAGGGGAAACTTCCAGTGTAAAATCACTGTTGAGTGTGTGATGTTAGCTATAATTTGGTTTGATTTGTGGTTTTTTGATACTTTCTTATCATGGTGAAAAAGTTTCCTTCTATTTCTAGATAGAGTGGTTTTATTGTGGAAAATGTGTTAAATTTAATCAAATGCATTTTCTTCATCTATTCAGATGATTATGTAATTTTTGTTCCTACTAGAATGGTACACTGCATGGAATTTGTATGTCTAATCAGCCTATATTCCTGGAGTAAATCTCACATGGTCGTAGTGTGGAATCTTTTATATATGTTGTTGGATATTTCTGCTTGATTTTATTGAGAATGTGTCTATATTCTTAAGGTGTAATAAGCTGTAGATTTCTTTTCTTATGATTTATTTTTTTGACTTTGGTATAAAGCAACACCTGCCTCATAAAATGAATTGTAACAACGTTCACTTCACTTCTGTGTTTTGGAAGTTTGTGAAGCATTCTTTTAACATATGATATATTTTACCAGTGATGCCATCTAGGCCCAGATGTATTTTTTTGTGGTTGCCGTTTTTATTACTGATTCAGTCTTCTTCTGTAGGTGTATCTAGATTTTCTATTTCTTTTCTTTCTTTTTTGTTTTTTGGGTTTTTTTTTTTTTTAGTTTTTTGTTGTTGTTGTTTTGTTGTTTTTTTGGTTTTTGTTTTTTGCTATAGGTCGCATGCGCTTGTCAGAAAGACAGAGAGAGACAGAGAGATAGAAAGCGAGAAATCACCTCCCAGAGGAGATGGCCACACTGCAATCCCTTCTCCTTTATTCTCCTCTCGGGATCTTGGGCACACACGCACACGTACCCGGCATGAGTTTAAGCCACCGGGTCCAGGACTCAAACCATGGTTGACTACGTGGGAGTGCAGTGACATAGCCATTATGCTAACTGCTGGTCTCATAGATTTTCTATTTCTTGAAAGAGTTTTTTGATGTATGTCTTTCTAGAAATTAATTCATTTCATCCAGATTTTCTAATTTCTTGAAAAACTATTGTTCATATTTTTTCTTTATAATCTTTTTATTTCTTTTTTTAAATAATTCTTTTATTTACCTTTATTTATTCATTTTTATTTATTTTATTTTGACCAGAGAGGGACAGAGAGTGAGAGAGAGA
>NW_006159542.1:5132856-5142837 GCF_000334495.1 Tupaia belangeri chinensis
AATTTTTTTTATAGGTTTTTGCTACAGAGCTCGTGCACTTGCCAGAAAGACAGAGACAGAAAGCAAGAAATCATCCTCTGGGGGGATGACCACGCCACAATCCCTTCTCCTCCAGTCTCCTCTCAGAATCTTGGGCACACACACACATGCACCCGGCGTGAGTTTAAGCCACCGGGTCCGGGACTCAAACTGCAGTCAACTGCGTGGGAGTCCAGCGACATAGCCATTACACCAACTGCTGGTCCCTAATCTTTTTATTTCTGTAAGTCAGTAAATATAAGTTTTTTTTTTTTTAAGATGGTATTTAAGAGTTGAAGCTTCCTTCTCTTTCTAGTTTGCTGAGATCGTTTTCTTTTAAATCATTAATTAGTGTTGAATTTTGTCTTATTTTAATGTATAGTAATATCTACTAAGATTACTTTTCTTTTTTCTCTCAGGATAGGAATTACAGTGGTTACTCAACCTGCATTTTTTATATAAATTCCATTGACCGTGGTGGGGGTTAATTTTTTAAATATTCTATTGCTCTATTTAGTTTGCCAATATTTTGTTAGGGATTTTTGTATACATGTTTATGAGGGATATTAATTTATAATTTCTTTTTTGTGGTGTCTTTCTGGAGTTTTGGACTGGGGAATGCCAGCCTCAAAAAAAATGAATTGAGACATGTTCTTACCTTTTTTGTTTTCTGAAAGATTTATATAGAATTTATATTATTATTATTTCTTTCTTAATATTTGGTGCAATCACTAGTGAATCATTATGAGCCTGGAGATTTCTTTGTGAAAAGTTATTTAACTATGAATTCAGTTTAGTAGATACAGAACTATTTCAGATTATCTATGTCTTCTGGGTTAAACTTTGTTGTTTTTTTACCTTTCAGGGTGTCTGTCTCACCTAAGTTGACAAATTTATTGGCATAAAGTTGTTCATAATCATTTTTTATCCCTTTAACATCTGTACCCTCTGTAGTGATGACTCCTTCATTCTTGATAATGATGATTTGTGTCCTCTTTTTTTCCCCTAATTTCTTGCTAGAAATTTATTAATTTTACTGATTTTTATAAAGAATCAGTTTTTAGTTTCATTTATTTTTTCTGTTGTGTTTGTCCATTTTCTATTTAATTCATTTCTACTTTATCTGCTATCTCCCCCTTCTTTTAGGCTTAACTTACTCTTCTTTAGACCCCTTAAATCAGAATTCTCTGATACTGATTTTAAACTTACTTTCTTTTTAAATATGATTATTTAATGCTATAAATCAGTCCTGCTTTGGATATATCCCACAAATTTTGTAATGTTTTTATTTCCATTTAGTTTAAAGCATTTTATAATTTCACTAATGATATTTTTCTGTGGCCTATGTGTTATTGGGAAGTGTTATGTTTGATATCAGATATGTGCAGTTTTTCCAAATATCTGTTATCTTTTTGCTACTAACTTTTCATTTATTTTTGTTATTATCATAGACCATATGTTATATGATTTTGATTTTTTTTTCTACCCCACTCCCTTTTTTGGGGATCTAGTGATATGTATATTAGTCTGCTAGATACTGTCCACTTTGTTCTTACATTTATATTCAGTATTTTTTTTCTCTTTTCTTAGTAACAATTACTGAGAGAACAGAGTTAAAATCTTTAGTTATCATTTTGGATTTTTCCATTTTTAATTTCAGTTTTCTCAGCTTTTGCTTTGTTTGGAAGCTCTGTTACCATATATACACGTTTAGGATTACTGTGTGTCTTGGTCATTTGAGTGTATTTATGCAGAGTCTCTTGTTATCCTTGGTAATATTTCTTGTTCTGATGTTTAATTTTTCTGAATAGTTTTACAGGCATCACTAGCTTTGTTTTCATTAGTGTTTGCATGGATATCTTTATTCATTGCCTTTTAATCTAGCTCTCTTTGTTTAAACCAATTTCTTATAGATAACACAATGTTGGGTCTTGCTTTTTTATTTTAAGTATTACAGTTTTTGTCTTCTCTTTGGAATGCATTTCATGTAATTTCAGTATTATTGGGTATAAATTTGCCATCTTGTTTGTGTTCGTCTCCTTTGGTGTTTTGGTTTCTTTTTTCTCTAATTTTTCTTACTTTGCATTAAGGATATTTTATAATTTTATTTTTACTTCCACTGTTGACTTAGTAGATTTAGTTTTTGTTTTGTTTCATATGATTTATTTGGGTTTTAAACTGTATGTTTTAATTTATCACAGTCTACTTTCAGATAAAGTTAGCCTTCCTGGGACCAGCAGAGGCTGTAGTAGTTATATCGCTGGACTCCTATGTAGTTGATCGTGGTTTGAGTCTTGGACCCAGTGACTTCAAACTCATGACAGGCATGTGTGCATGCTTACCCAAAATCCCGAGAGGAGAATGGAGGAGAAGGGATTGCAGCATGGCCATTCCCCCCACACACACACCCGCCAGGGACTGATTTCTCACTTTCTGACTCTCTCTTTCTGTCTCTTTGGCAAGTGCAAGCACCCTAGAGTAAAAATCTCTCAAAAAAAAAAAATTAACCTTCCTTTCATATTGCATGTAAACCTTTCAACAGTATCTTCTATTTTTGCATCATGGTCTTTGTGTTTTTGTTGTTATTCAGTTTCCCTTTTACATATTCTTACCACAATTCATTGTTAATTTCCAGTGAGTGGTCAGTTATCTTTTAAAGGGATTAAAAACGAGGGAAAATATGTTTTCTATTTACGCACACATACTATCTCCAGCACTCTTTGTTTCTTCATATAGATTCATAATCTTTGATATGCTGTCATTAGACCTGAAGCACTTTAGTATTTCTTATAATACAGATAGTTTGATCTTCGAAATCTGAATTTCATCTTCATTTGCAGAAGATATTATCACTGGATTTAGAATTTTCAGTTAACATTGTCTTTTAGTACTCTATTCTGTTACATCCTGAATCGCATAATTTCTGATGGGAAGTCTGTTGTCATTCTTATTTTTGTTCCTCTGTACATAATTTTTTTTTTTTAGCGGTTTTCCCTAGAGGGTGCATGCGCTCACCACACAGACAGAGACAGAGAGACAGAAAGCGAGAAATCACCCCCTAGGGGGGATGGTCACGCCGCAATCCCTTCTCCTCCATTCTCCTCTCGGGATCTTGGGCACGCACGCACACGCGCCCGGTGTGAGTTTTAAGCCACCGGGCCCGGGCCGCAACCCGCGGTCGACTACGTGGGAGTCCAGCGACATAGCCATTACGCTAACTGCTGGTTCCCGCTCTGTACATAATTTTCACCACTACCTCTGCCCCCTGGCTGCTGCTTTTTCTTTTCATCTATTTTCAACAGTTGGATGATGATATGATGCTGTGCATTAAGGACATTTTCTTTTCAGCTTTTGAATCTAGCTTTATAGTTTTAATCTAACTTGGAAATCTTTGACCATTTCTTTAAATATTTTTTCTGCTCTGTTCCCTTCATCTGGGACTTTCGTGTTTTGTGCGTGTGTGTGTTAACCTGCTTGATACCGTCTATGATCTATTCATTTACTTTCAGCCTTCACCCTATCTGTTTTTCATGTTGGTTAGTCGGTTCTGTCCTCAGGGTCAGTGATCTTTTCTTCCATGCCCTTGTATCCCATACAGTGTGTATTTATATGCATTTGAAAAATAATAACTGGAAGTTCCATTTGGGTTGGTTGGGTTGTTTTCTCCTTGCTATCCTCATGTTCCTGTTTTCTTTCGTATTTGAATGTATTTATGATAGTTGCAACAGCTGTTTGTAAGGTCTTTATTGGCTAACTTTATCATCTCTGTCATTTCTGGGTCTATTTCAGTCCCCATCTTTGTGTTATAGCTTGGGAAGGGCCTTCTGAGGAAGCAGGGCAGTCACAGCGCTTAGCGTTTTTCTTTTTGTCTGGGCCTCTGCCCTAAGCATCTGAGTGCCTGTCCTAAGACAGTGGAGTTGTATCATGCTCGCTAATTGTTGTTTGCATCAGAAAGACACACGTCATGGCAGGTTATCCTTAATGGGTAGAAATGGAAATGCCCCTCCCCACCTATTTTTGATGCATAGGTTCACTTTATCTGAAATACACGTATAAACGGTACATATAGAATGATGACTAGATCTTTTCATTGTCTTATTTTGCTGTTAGTACAGTCTATAATAATTGCCTTTTCAGTGATTGTAAAGTATTCTGTCAAGTCGATGTTTAAGCGTTTCTTAACTAGCATTGCAGGGTTGAACTTGGGGAAGCCTCTTTTTCTAGGTACACAAAGTGCGGCCCTGGCCTCTAAGGCATAATTCCTTACTGAGAAGAATACAAGAGATCTGGCAACCCTACCTAGCTGTCTCTGGCCCATTTGTACCCTCAGTGTCTGCTTTAAGATGAAGTCTCAAAGAAATACACCCCCAATTTAAAAAATATATATATATGGCACCGGGAAACAGTATTGGGATATCATACCCTTACTCAGCCCGAACATGTCTGTGATCAAATGTGTGTGGTTTCTCCACATCAGACGTTCTCTAGTTCTCCGTGGAGACGGCCCGGGTGCCCTCTAGTGTAACTCAGGCCTGATGTTGTCTACCTGGAAATAGCCTCAGACCCCACAGGTTCAGAGTCAAAAGTCGGCCCCCACTTCAGATGCCAGTCCACAGACCAGGCTGTCACCCATGCTTCTGAAAATCAGCTCTGACTCAGAGGTTCCCACAGCCCCTCCTCAGGTTGTGTCATTGTGGAATGGCTCCCAGAACTGAGGAGAGCAATCATGAGGCGCATAGGGCAAAGGCACATGGGAAGGGCCGCAGAGTGTCCTTGTCCTCTCCAGATATGCCAACCCCATCTCCCACCCCCAGGAGCTTCCATGTGTTCCACTGTCTGGAAGGTTTCCAAACCCTGTCCTTTCAAGTTTTTATGGAGGCTTCATAAATAGGTATGATCGATTACCTCATTGGCCATTGCTGATCAACTTCGCCTGTGTTCCGCTTCCCTCCCCAGCGGCCAGCGGATGGGGCTGAAAATTCGATTCCTTGGAAAAATCACAAGGGTTTTTGCATCTGTGTGCTAGGAACCAGGGGCCGAAATTAAAATGTGTCTTTCTTATTAAATCACAATATAGCAGCTAGGCAGCTAGGTTCTTAGCAGACCAGTCACACTGAAAATAGCAGAGCCCAGGAAGCTAGGGCTTGGAGTGTGCTGTGGTGTGTCGTGTGGTGGAAGTCTGTGTGGCCATTGGCAGTGACCAGAAGGCAACTCATGTCATTCCTATCCAGAAATTATTCTGTAAAAATACCAAGAAGTAGCCCTGTACAGAGAAGAACAGGCATGGGCCAGTTCTCTGTAACTGGATACAATTGCACATGCGCAGGTGAACAAAAGCGGAGAAATGCACGAGGAGGCCTCCAGGAACTGGAGACCTGGATCTGTTCAAGCTCTGCTTCTGTTTTCTGTATGATCTTGGGCAAGTCTGTGCCTATATCTAGACCTGGTTTCTGTGTTGTACACTGAGGGGTGTGATCATTTACTTCTTTGTGTTACATAGGGCTTTGGTTTTGTCTTCTTCATTTAATAAAATTCCCAGTAGATATACTACAGAGACTTTTCTCCCCTTAAAAGTCATGTGTGCTCTCTGGAGAGAGAGAGAAAGTGAGAAATGGCCCCGCTGGGCAATGGCCACGCCACAATTCCTTCTCCATTCTCTTCTCGGGAATTTGGGTATGCATGCACATACCCAGCATAATTTTCAAGCCACCCACTCAGGCTTGAACCGCGATCTGCCATGTAGGAGTCCAACTCCTTAATCACCACACCATCTGCTGGCCCCAAAGAGACACAATTTTAAGCTCACTGAAGAAGTGGGAGTGTAAGACACTTTGGTATACTCGGGGTGTTCCCTAAATAGCACCTCCTCCCCCATTCAGAGCTCAAGCTCTGTGACAGCGTGTGGGGCCTCGCCAGGCTCAGGATAGGGTGATTCCCGTTACAGAGAGCTCACGGTACCAGGCTCAGTGCTCGGCTCTTCCCTGCATCCTCTCTTGTTAGTCTTTCCAATCTTCATGTCATGTCCATGTGATTATCTTTTCTCCCCACATGATTAAAAGCAGACACTGCAAGCCTCGGTAGCTGTCTAAGGAGGAGCGTGGATTTTAACCCAGGCTTGAGTGCCAAAGGCCACCTTTCACTTCCGCCCGCCACACTTTTGTTCCTGCTGTGCTCAGCAGCAGCCCGGTGGCCTTCAAGTAGCACACTGTCCGTCTCCTTTGCACCCACAGCTGACAATGAGAACAACATCGCCTCCAACCAGTCCCGCTCCCCCCCTGCTGTGGTGGAAGAGAAGTGGAAGCCTCAGGCCCAGAGGAACAGCGCCAACAACAGTAGGTCTCCTTCCCAGCACTGTGGGGGGGCCTGCAGCCCCAGCTCCTGCCGTTCCCTCCTGCCCGTGCCTACCATCCCTGCCTCCCGCGATGGTACGCGGTGAGGCCAGCAGTCTCCAGAGCACTGTGGTAAACCTACAACCTGGTACAACCTGGTTTGCAGGAATTCTTAATTCACAGGATGAGCAGACAGAGGCCTGGGGAGTGGAGGTGGGTTTTGCTGGGGATTGGAGAGCTCTGAAGAGAGACACCCCACCTCGCCCTGGTTTCTTTTGGCTGCCATTTTTCTGACACCATGTTCTCACCTGTTTTATTCACTAAAGAGTCCCGTATTGGGCCAGCAGATGATGTAGTTGTTAAGGTGCTTGATTCCCACATGACGGACCGTGGTTCGAGTCCCAAACCTGGCAGCTTGAAAATTATAACAAATGATAATTTTTTTTTAAGTTTTCCATAGTCGGGGTGATTCCTCTTTCGAAGAGTAGGTCAGACTCAATGGCCTTCAAGGCATAGGTGATGCCACACAGTACACTGTACCCCATTTCTGTGTCCAGGGTCGGTGCTACTGACCAATCAGAATGTGATCCCCATGAAACACTTGCACGTCAGAATCAGCCAGCACCACCAGTGTGTGTGCAAGGTGAAGTCTGGTCATCCTTCCTCCTACCAGGTGCTTGGGGTGACCGGGCTGCCACCAGATCAAGCAGCCGTATGTGCCAGAGTTAATCGCATCTCTCTCTGTCCTCCGCCAGCCACGACCAGTGTTTTAACACCCAACAGCGTGATCCCCGAGAAGGAGCGGCAGAACATCGCCGAGCGGCTACTGCGGGTCATGTGCGCTGACCTGGGCGCGCTGAGCGTGGTGAGCGGGAAGGAGTTCCTCAAGTTGGCCCAGACTTTGGTGGATAGTGGCGCCCGCTACGGGGCCTTCTCGGTCACCGAGATCCTGGGCAACTTCAACACGCTGGCACTGAAACACCTGCCACGCATGTACAACCAGGTGAAGGTGAAGGTGACCTGTGCCTTGGGCAGCAATGCCTGCCTGGGCATCGGCGTCACCTGCCACTCGCAGAGCGTCGGCCCTGACTCCTGTTACATCCTCACGGCCTACCAGGCCGAGGGCAACCACATCAAGAGCTACGTGCTGGGCGTAAAGGGCGCGGACATTCGTGACAGTGGCGACCTGGTGCACCACTGGGTACAGAATGTGCTGTCAGAGTTCGTGATGTCGGAGATCAGGACGGTGTACGTGACGGACTGCCGGGTGAGCGCGTCCGCCTTCTCCAAGGCCGGCATGTGCCTTCGCTGCTCAGCCTGTGCCTTGAACTCGGTGGTGCAAACGGTGCTGAGCAAGCGGACGCTGCAGGCCCGCAGCATGCACGAGGTCATCGAGCTGCTCAACGTGTGCGAGGACCTGGCAGGCTCCACGGGCCTCGCCAAGGAGACCTTCGGGTCGCTGGCGGAGACATCGCCACCGCCCTGCTGGAACTCCGTGACGGACTCACTGCTGCTGGTACACGAACGCTACGAGCAGATCTGTGAGTTCTACAGCCGCGCTAAGAAGATGAACCTCATCCAGAGCCTCAACAAGCACCTGCTCAGCAACCTGGCCGCCATCCTGACGCCGGTGAAGCAGGCGGTCATCGAGCTGAGCAACGAGAGCCAGCCCACCCTGCAGCTGGTGCTGCCCACCTACGTCAGGCTGGAGAAGCTGTTCACCGCCAAGGCCAACGACGCGGGCACCGTCAGCAAGCTGTGCCACCTCTTCCTGGAGGCGCTCAAGGAGAACTTCAAGGTGCACCCGGCCCACAAGGTGGCCATGATCCTGGACCCGCAGCAGAAACTGCGGCCCGTGCCGCCCTACCAGCACGAGGAAATCATCGGCAAGGTCTGCGAGCTCATCAATGAGGTGAAGGAGTCCTGGACCGAGGAGGCCGACTTTGAGCCCGCCGCCAAGAAGTCCCGCTCTGCCACGGGCGAGAACCCCGCAGCTCAGGAAGACGATCGGCTGGGGAAAAACGAGGTGTACGATTACCTGCAGGAGCCCCTCTTTCAGGCCACCCCCGATCTCTTCCAGTACTGGTCGTGTGTGACCCAAAAGCACACAAAACTCGCCAAACTCGCCTTCTGGCTCCTGGCGGGCCCGGCCGGGGGAGCCAGAAGGTGTGTAAATATGTGTGAACAAGCACTTCTCATCAAGCGGAGGCGACTGCTCAGTCCGGAAGATATGAACAAACTCATGTTTCTGAAATCCAACATGCTTTAGGACTAGGAAAAAAAAAAAAAAGACAAAAAATAAAGAAGACAAAAAGAGAAGAAAACATTAGAAAAAAAAAAAACACAACACTGTCACAAACAAAGAAAAGGAATTTAAGTTCTAAACACTGTGGACCTCATTTAAATGCCCCCTGGAAACTTAAGTGCGCTTTTTTTTTTTCAGTGTGTGTGTGCATGCATGCGTGTCCACACCCAAACCTGCATGCACATGTCCAAACACATGTGCTGTTGGGGTGGGGGTGTGGGGGTCTCTGGGCTTGTCCACATGACCTGAGAGTCCTCGCACACGTGTGCACACACATACAACCCCAGTGCATGTACACACACCTTTCATGGGCATGTGTGCATTGCGCTGGGTGTGTCAGGAAAGCTGAGGGGTTGGGAAAGGAGGAGGTGCCCCCCTCCTTTTTCCAGTAAGGGGGCGTTAAAAGACTCCGTTTCAGGTGTGCAGATTGGTAGAAAGCTGATGTTGTGAAATGCCAGGCAGCTGAGATTCGAAGTGACTTGACGCTGTCTGTCCTTCATCCCTTGCTCCCCCTCCCCCACAGCCCTCCCCCAGCCCTCCTGACCCCCCTGAGCCCACCCCTTCCCCGGCTGCCCTGCCATGGATTCTCCAAACTGCATCAGATGGACAGTTTCTGCACTGGACTTGGTTTCTCGTTCACCTTCAGGGCATTGCGCTGCTGCCTACGTGATCCCCCTCGGGGGTCCGGGGGCGGCCGCCTTAGAAACACACCTATCTATCTCCCCATATCAGGAAAGGAGACTTGAAGAATATAAAGCTGACTTTTTGCTTTTTAATATAAGAGAGAAGAAAAACAGGCATTTTTCCAGAGAAGTGTAGATGCCGTCTCCACTCCTTAATAATTTGTTTTTCTAACATTTGAGCAATTTTTAACCTTGCTTTGGGGGTTTGTGTTTCTTTGTGTTTTCAGATTTGATTTAGACTCTGCTGGAGGCACTGAATGTCTGTAACTTATGTTTTTGGAGTTTGGTTTTGTTCTGTACGTGCCCTTTATGTTCCTCGAGTCACACTGTAAGCTAGCTCATCTCAGCGGTAGTCACTGTCCTAAGGTTTCGTGAGCCTTCCCTGGAACGGTCCAGCTCTCCCATATTTTACCAGCCACGGCCAACGGCTTGGCTGTGCTGTCTGGGGACCAGGGGTGGGGAAGAGTCGCAGGTCCACACGGGTGGGGTTTGGTGGAAGCCATAGTGGGGCGTGCACGGCTCAGGAGCTCTCCTGAATGTAAGCTGCCCTCCTGGTTCAGGTGTCTGCGGTGTCTGCTACTACGGATGTGTGATTTCTGTACCCAGAGTGCATTTCACTGCTCGTACCTCCCCGCCTTCCAGTTCA
>NW_006159542.1:5142868-5154707 GCF_000334495.1 Tupaia belangeri chinensis
CTGAGCTGATTCATATCCGTGTCTGCCACACCTCAGCCTCTTCCCCCTGCCCAGGTCCCCGGGACCTTGTGGTCCCACAGTCCTCAAGGGTCTCCACACCACACCTCAGACCTCCTTCCTTCCAGGGCAGCAGCTGAGCACTGGGCCCTGTGGGCCAGGCAGTTGGGGTGCTGGGGGAGGGAGGAAACGGCATACGACCACGTTCAGCTTGATGCTGTGACGCTGTCTTGGGCCTTTCTCCCCTGGTCCCTCAGCCCCATGTGGTTAGATTCTCCACGCACAGCCCAAATGGTGCCACCCCAGTCCCTTGTCAAGAACCGGTTCCGTCAGGATCGACATTGACCTACCCACCTCTCCGTGAATAAAGTGCTGGTGGTCCCACATCTCTCAGGTGACTGCAGCAGAGGGGTCGGGATGGTCATGTTAAGGGCTTCGGGCTGAGGATCACCACCGTCATGGGGCCCCATCTATAAAGGCACCTTCTACCATCCTGGGGGCTGGCAGAGTCCACTGCGCCCTTTCCAGTAACCAAGCACTCAACTGTGAGATACCTCGACTACAAAAAGCACTGTGCTGCAGCCCTCGCCGGCAGAGACGGGGGCGTAGCGTTGGTTCGAAAACTCCAGAAGGCTCAGGATCATGGACCTAGAACACTGTCCTTGGGGGCCAAGCCTGCACGCTTTTGCCTCCTGAGAACTAACCCAGCTCCCCCTTCCAGACTGTCGGACAGATTGCAGTGGGTCAATGTGGGCCGTTCCACATTCACTCCAGCAAGCCGTGGTCTCAGGAACCACCATGCCCCTTCCTCTCCTGGAGAAGTTCTGTGACGTTGCCAGCTGGAGTTCCACCATCAGAAGAGCTGCCATCCACACTGGAGCAGGAACCTACTGCCGCTTCCTAGGGAGAATGGAAACATCAGTAGGCTGTTCAATGAGACCTTTGGGGGCATTCCAGCAAGTGGCCTCAGTGTCGCTGATGATTGACAGAGGCCTACAGCAAGAGGCCCCGCCCACCCAGCTTGACCAACCACTTGAAGAACCACTTAAGGAAGACAGCAACAGCCCACCTTGTGTGGGAGTAAGGGTAGCGGTGCCCATCTTCGCACTCCTTGGAGTACAACTTTGGTAATGGGGCCCCGTTATTGGGGTGTTAAGAGAATGGGCATTTCACTTTCCTGCAGAGCCCTCAGAGACCAAGGCAAATGCACGTTTAGAGCACATAGCGTTCTCCTCTTTGGAGCATGGGATATCTGTCCTCCAGAAAGAAGAGTAAGTATAATAAGCGCTAGGTATCTTGTCCGTTCCCTCCCATCCCTTCCTTTTCACCTCAGCTCAATGTTGGGGCTTGGCTTGCTTCTGCAGGTTTGAAGGTTCAGTCACATACATCACAAGTGACAACAGTCATTTTTCTCTTGGAATCTCTGGTTCCACAGGAATTGGTCTCACCAACAGGAAAGGCTGTATCAAGGTGCCCTCTCAGTCTGCGTTCTCAGACAGCAAATCCTGCTGCAGCAAACAGCGTGATAAAACCCAAAGATCTCATAGGTCCAGCCACTGGCTCCATTACTTCCAGCAATATTCGCCGCACCAAATTCTAGCTCAGCCAAAGGATCGTGACAGGCTCTTCCAGTTCATCTCCTGGCGTCAAACCTGGCCTTGACTTTGGAGAGGACTTTATTATCTGCCTCCCACTGCTGGTCATTCCATCACGGGCTTTTAGGGACTGGGAGACCAAGAAGCTGGGCCATTTCTGGCATGTCTCAGCTGTCGGGGCGTTGCCTGCTGACTTGGGTACAATGTGCCTTGCTTGAGCCCTGAGTCCCAGGACAGAAGCGGCCCTTGTTGACATGCATGGACTTAAGAGGCAAAGTGGAGAACATGCACCTCCACTCAGCAGGTGTTCGTCCCCTTTGGTTCAGCAAAGGCCAGCCCAGGGCCACAGCATCATGCTTGATCCCAAGATCTGGAGTAGCCGGAGAGGTCGCAGGTACGCTAAGAGTAACAGCACCATCCCAGCCACAAGTGGACCTGCCTGCCCAGCCTGGGTCTGCTTTTCTCAATGCCAAGGTCAACCTCAACCAGCCAGGCCTCCCTCCAGTGGCATTTATATTCCAGGAAACAAAACAGGCACTGCTTGAGCAAAACTGCCTCAATGTCATCTCCGGGTGTTCGCGGCGTGGGCAGCCACCTGCTGCATCATGGATGAGGAAGCCTGACAGCGTTACACTTGGCATTTGGGGACTGGTTCCTCACCGGGAGAAGAGTACAAGGTTTCTTAGTGCTGAATGAAGGCTGGTCCAGTGACTTGGGTGCAATGTGGGTCTCCAGGATTCTAGGACAGGATTTATTTTGGAAGCCAGATGTGAAGGCTGCCAAGTCTTCTCTTTCAGTTTGCCCCTTTATCTTCTGCACTTTCAAGAAACACTAGGGGAAAAGAAAAACCATGCAAGGTGCGTTTTCCACTGTGAAGCCAGACCTCTGTCTTTAGGAGGCCCCTGTTCCTGAGCAAGGCCACCTGCTCAAGCCAGACTCGGGCTGGACCCCATGAAGAGTGGGCACCTGGAGCGATGTCAGAGATACTGCCCCTCCTCTCTGGAGCCTCCAGGAGAGTTTGCAGTGCAGCTTGGTGTGGACAGAGACGGAGGCCCTGTGAGATGGCCAGGAGGGGGGACACTACCCAGATCTCACCACTATGATGGAGGTGCTGGAAGAGGAGGTGCACAGGGCACGGCCAGTGCCCCCTGACCGCGTAGGCTGAGTCAGGTTCCAAGATCAGAGCTCTGCCCTGCCGTAGGGACGGTAGTGATGTATCTGTCTGTGGCATGTGTCTGAAGGTGGGCTCCAAGAAAGGTTGAAGTTTAGACAAAACCTAGAGACTGAATCAGGCTCAGGCTGTCCCCTGGAGACAGCAGATGGGAGGGTCCTTTCCCAGCCCTGCAGGGCTCCTCCAGACCCCATAGCCAGCTGGGCCGGTGGGAGGACTGAGAAGGAGGCCGTCCCCAGCTCCCCTTCACTGTGGCTAATGTTTGCTAGGCCAGTTATGGTGGACCAATGATACAGTGTTGTCCCTCTTATGTTCCCTCCCTACAGCGTCCCCTTCCCAGGGCTTTCTGGAGGGTTCTGCTGGTGGGATTCTTCCTCTCTCGTGTGGGTTTGAGGATCGTGGTCGGGAGAGCCCTGGCTCTCACTGAAGGAGCTCAGTGGTATCTGCAAAGAGGCCGCAGCTCCCACTCGATGTAGGTGAAGGCGTCAGATCACCGGCTGACACGTTCATGCCCCGTCACCACCGCGGTGTCACTTTAATGAGTTAACTCCTAGACAGAGAATTTGCTAGGTTAGGCATTAGCGTCATGACCCACGAGGGCCCTGCCCGCCCACGCGTCCCACTGGGCACCTTGACTCTTCGAACCAAAGTTCCTTAAAGGGGCACAGCCCAGCCTTGTCCACAACCTCAGGGGCCTGGGATTCCTGTGGTGCTTCCTGAACTCCAGGTTGGCCCAGATGATGGGGTCTGAGACCAGCCGGAAGGAGGAGCTCCTCCCACAAACCCAGGTGCCAGCCGATCTCTGCTTAGGTCCTCCCCTCCCGCCCAGCCAGGGCGGGTGGCTTCCCAAGTGGTGAGCGAGCACGTGGACTGACGTGGGACTGGGCCTCGCCAGCCAGGAGAGAGCAAGAGCCACACGCAGGGCCACCCAGATCCCACGCATCAGGAAACCATTTTGTACAACCACCCGAAGCAGAGATATTTTTTAAAAAGCGTAAGTTATTTTCAGTTGTGTTCTGATCCTTTTTCTTTTCCCTGCAACTTCATGTCGGTGATTCGTTCACATCAGGTAAATCTTAAGAAAGCTTTGGTAACCCCGTCCTTCCTGCCCCCTACTCAGTAACCACGTGCGTGCACCCCCATCCTTTCTCAGTAGTTACGACGTTCTAGGCAATACCACGGACACATCCGTGTCTCTCTCTTCGAGTGCAAGAAACTCAAGTCATCTTAAAAAAAAAAAATACAAAAAAATTTACAAAAAAACAAACACAAAAAAATATCTTTTTTAGGCCAGAGTTTTCTACAGGTATTAATGAATATTTTTCTTAATCCTTATAAGTTTTATGTGTTTAATATTTCTTAATACCGGTAGCATTAATTTATACTTTTGTAGCAACACAATATTTTTATAAACAGCCAGTGCTTGGCTCAAGTCTTCACGAGGGGTTTATGCAGGGCCATCTTGGGGACCCTGTGTACCATGTACTGTATTTAAAAAAAAAAAAAAAGTTACCTAGTGTCACACTTGCTGTGTTATTGAACAAAGATGTTGTTTGCAGTCTCCTATATCGTTGGTGTGAATCCAGCAGCTCTCTGAGGAGTCACATTGCATGGGGGTTGAGTTGATGGTTCTTGTCGTGATATGTAAACCCCCGAGACCAAACTTGAGGGTTTATTATTTAGGGTTTTCTGTTTGTCCTTTGGGTTTTTCGTTTCACTTTGTTTTGATACCGTTTCTCCATTTATAGCCAAATCAGTTTCATGATGTTGAAAACTTTTACTGATGTCAAATGGAGGAAGGGAACAGGAAGAAGAAAAAAAAAAAAAGATTTTTACAAAGTAATAAAATTTAAAACTGAGCTGTTTAAATGTTGCTGTTTTTACCTGTCTGTTCTTGTCCAAGAGTGGAACATTCCCAGGGAGAAGAGGGAAATTCCACTTGGTTCCTTCAATCGCCAAAAGCCCCAGCCCAGGATTCAGTACCTCCCCCGCCCCCTGACTTCTTGCAACATTATTTCCTAGTTGGTTGATGCCAAGGCAAAAAGACATCCTTTAACGGTTAGAGAGGATCAGTTGCTTAAATGATTTCATGTCAGTGTTGTATTTATGGTTTTACAATAAAACAACCTTTAGGAAGATGGCAGAGTGTGCTGTTCTTTTCTTGGGTTGGGTTGCCATGCCATCCGCTTAGCAGGACACCTGCAGGGCAGGGCAGGGTGGAGATGGGCCAGCAGCAGGAGGCAGCTCAAGTCCATCCCACGGGGGACACTACGCAAGGTGGGGCTGTCGACTCCTTACCCAGAACCAGACCTGACCAGCTCAGCCGTTTGATGGAAGAGGTGGAGACACAACCATGGAAGGTGTGCCCCATGGCCATGCTCATGGAGGGAGCGCTGTTTTTCCTTGCAGGAAGAGGAACGGGTTTCATCCCAGTCCTACGGGCCTAATGCCTAAGGCACATGCCCAAGGCTGCCCTGCACCATGGTCACGTGTGGGGCAAGTGCAGCATGCGGGGCAAGTGTCGTGAGAACTGTCCATTTCCATGGGGAAGAGCATCCATGGCTGTACCAGATTCCTGGTAGCACTGGGGACTTGAAACAAAATCAGCGACCTCCGCGGTCGGTACGGGAGACCAACCGGGTAGCTTGCTCAGCGCTATGAGGACATCAGCTCCTCTCTTTAATAGAGTCAAGCCGATGCAAGTTGCAGAGATGACACCTCCCTGCCACCTGTGTGCCTGCGCAGCAGTGGGAGGGCGACAACTCCTAAAGAGGTGGAAGTAAAGGGACGACTGCCATTTCGCCATCAAGGTGAGTAAAGGACAGACACCCAGACCCTTGATCAACTGCTGTCCAACCAAATGTGGGTGATGTTAATGTTCAGCACACACGTGTGTGAGTTTAGAGATTTTTGCCTTAGGGCACATGCACTTGCTAGAGAGAGACAGTGAGAGGGAAAGTGAGAAATCACCCCCCAGAATGGCCACACTGCAATTCCTTCCTCTCCCAGGATCTTGGGCACACAAGCACAAATGCCTGGCATGATTTTCAAGCCACCAAGTGTGAGACTTGACCCACAGTTGGCCATGTGGGAGTTCAATGACATAACTGCTATGCCATCTGCTGATCCCTCTTTCAGTGTGTTTTGATGTGTTGTTTGAATCATCTAAAGAAATTCCACCTAATTGCACTTGTAGCAGTGTGTTGAGGCTGTTAGAGCCAAGGCAGCCTCCCAAGGGCATCAGCCCTGCCCACAAAACCATCCCTCTGTGGGAGTTTCAGGCTAACTGATCTGTGTGGACGTCCCCGAGTGTGGTTGAAGTTTCGTTGCGGCATTTCTATGCAGTGTAAGGGGAAAAGTGCCGTAGCCAGAGGGCTCCTTCCCTGCTCTCTTGAACATCACAAATGAAGTCAGGGGGTGGCTCAGGGGCCCTCACAGCTGAGAGGCCAGCCTCTGGATTTTAAAAAATTGTTTAAAAAAGGGAAAAAGTGGGCCAGCCGTTGACATGGTGAAGGCAGGTGAATCCACAACCTGGCAGCTTGAAAAAGGCCAGGTGCATGTGTGTGCGTGCCCAGGCTCCCTAAGGGAGTAGCATTTAGAGAGGGAGTAAAAGGGACTGCCGCGTGGCTATGCCCCTCACTTCTTTTTTTAAAAAATTATTTTATTTAACTTAATTAATTAATTTACTTATTTCAATTTGACCAGAGGAGGGTAGAGTAAGAGAGAGAGAGAGAGAGAAAGCTGCCAGGTCCGGGACTTGAACACAGTCGGCCATGTGGGAGTCCAACACCCTTAACCACCAAGCCACCTGCCAGCCCCTCCCCTCACTTCAATCTCTGGTAAGTGCATGCACCCTCTCACAAATTAAAAAACAAATAACAAAAAGATACGTTTCTTTATTAACCAGCCACGTGTATTTGTAGGTTTTATTATTTTATTCCTGATAGGGAATACGTGTGCATGCGTGTTAGACAAACAGACACAGCCCAAAAGCACGATAATGCCTGATCCCCTTCCTCGGCCCTCCAGCTCACCAGGCTCCCGGGGTCATGCCTGTGTGCCCTGCATGTCGCAGGCTGACCAGCCAGGGATTTGACACTGTGATGGAGCGTGCTACCAAGGCCACCACCCTGCCGAGCCCAGCCACAGCTAGTTTAAAACAGAAACAAGTGGGACCAGCAGTTAGCGTAATGGCTGTGTCGCTGGACTCCCAGATAGTGAACTGCAGTTCACATCCCGGACCTGGTGGCTTAAAACTCACTCCGGGCGCGTGTGCGTGTGTGCCCAAGATCCCGAGAGGAGAATGGAGGAGAAGGGATTGCAGCATAGCCATCCCCCCTGGGGGGTGATTTCTCACTTTCTGTCTCTATGTCTCTGTCTGTCGAGCGCACGCACCCTATAGCGAAAACCTCTCAAAAAAAAAAAAAAAAAACAGAAACAAGTATGTGTGACTAGTACATTTAAGAAAGAAGTCTGAGGTGACACTCTTTAAGAATCAGGTGAATCTTCAGGAAAAGAGCACCCATGTGGCTGAGAATGATTCCTGGCATCTTCTGAGATGAGCATTGCGAATCCCTGGGCCTTGGGATCCCAGGACTACTTCATTCCCATCCTACCCGAGGTGGGAAAAGTCATGACACATGGATTTTTTAAATTAGTATTACTTTTTAAAATGTCTCATAGAGACAGAAGTGAGAAAGCACCACCCATGGGGAATGGTCACACTGCAATTCCTCCTCCATCCTCCTCTCAAGATTTTGGGCACACACACCCAGTCACGTGCATGGTGTGTTTTTCTTTCTTTTTTTTTTTTTAGGAGTGTTTTCTCTATAGGTTGTGTGTGCTCACTGGAGAGACAGAAAGTGAAAAATCACCCCCCAGGGGGGATGGCCATGCCACAAGCCCGTCTCCATTCTCCTCTTGGGATTGTAGGCGCACACACTCATTCGCCTGGCATGAGTTTCAAGCTGTGGGTCCTAGACGTGAACCACGGTCAACCGTGTGGGAATCCTGTCCCTTAACCATCACACCACCTGCTGGCCCAACCTGGTGTGTTTTTCAAACCAGCATACTTGGAACTCAAACTGCGTAGTCAGCCATGTGGGATCCAGTCACCCTAATTACCTTGCCACTCACTGGTTTTTTTTGTTTTTTTTTTTTTGTCTTGTTTTGTCTTTTGACAAGTTGGAGTAAGTGTCACAGAGACAGAGCCTTCAGGGCCAGGCAGGGCAGTGCACTGCAAGGAGAGCCCTTGTGGAGGGGTCAGCTCAGCTCAGTGCTGGTGTCGAGGCCCGGAGCTACCAGAACTATTTCTTTTCCAAAAAATTGAGGAAACCAGATTTTTATGGAGAAGCTCAGGTTTGGGTTTTGTTTTTTTTTGTTTTTGTTTCTGTTTTGTTTTTTTCCCATAAGAGAGAGAAGGGGACGCTCAGCTCCAGCAGGATCAATGCTGTGCCCCACGCCCACCTCAGGCAGCCCAAACCATGGACACACACGTGCCCACCCAACAGGGACCCCTTGGACCCAAACACTGGGCCTCCCACATGGGTCCAGCACCACAGAACTGTATTACCACTCTGCCCCAACATGGCCCTGGAAGCTCAGTTTCTGATTGAATTCAGAACTGAAAAAATGCCTTGTGGACTGAACATCCCATCCATTGGCTGAAGCCCGCCCCTAGCTTGGCCCCTCTAGTTTAGCCCTCTTTGCTCAGATCAGATCACCTCCAGATGTCCCTCCCCAGAGTAGGACCTTCAGCCTCCCCTCGATGGCTGGCCCTCATGCATGTGGCATGCGGAGCGGAGCAGGGTCTGGACACGGGACATGGTGATGTTGGCGTGTCTCAGGCTGGAGGGTCTCTCTCGCTTCTCCCTGAACAGCTGCCTGTCTCCCTGCGCCCGGCCCACCCACTTCAGTCTCGAGAGCTTCAGCCATGAGCACAGAGTGTCCACTCAGCTCAGTCCTCTGTTGGGACCTGAAGGCCCCAAGCTCTAGACTTTGGCGGAGACAGGGAGCGCCTTAACATGCCCAAGCAAGCCTCTGATACCCAAATCCTTGCCTCTGCTTCATCCCAACAAGAGACGTGGAATACTCTCCTTCTCTTCATCCTGGCAGGTCTTTTAAGCAAATGGGCGGCAGGCACGGGAGACAGGCCCTCAACCGAAAGCCACCAGTCCTTAGCATACCACGGAGGATAGGAGCGAGGCCCTCACCTGGGTTCCTGCCGCTCCGTGTCCCACTGCGGAGCACACCAGGCTAGGCCCAACCTCTCCTCGGTGTGAGCTTCTACCAGGGCTCTGGGTGGACACAGCTAGCCAGAGACTTTTACAAATCAGATGTTTGTGATCCAGTGGGTCCACTGGAGGCTCCCGGAGTCATGCTTTGGGCCAGGTTAGTCCTGGGCCTTCCCTGCCCAGCCCTCTTCTTCCTTTCCCATGTGGGGAGAAGCCAGGCCGGATCGAGGGTTCAGGTTTCAGCTGTTCAATGTGAAGGCCAATGAGCATGCTCTTCTGGGACAAACAGCCAGAGGGAGGGTCTCCAGGGGCAGGCACCCCAAGACTAAGTGAAGAAACGGCTGAGGCATTTCAGCCCCTGACAGCAGGGACGGGGTGGGGCTGCAGCTGAAGGAATGTATTGGAGGAGGGTTTGGTGCAGCAAAGTTCAGGGGACCAACCTCGGGCATGGCAGGGCTGTTTGCCCTGAGTACCCCGGGGCTTCTGACCCATGGTCACTGTGACCCTGTAAAACCTCTCCCAGAAACAAGTTCCCCAGAAGTTTCTCCTTCCTTTCCTAGGTTTATCTAAATAAATAAATAGTTAGAAAGAAAAGAAAAAGAAAGATCCCATTTCACACTATCATGGAGTGAATAGAACAGTGACGTTCCATGCTCCGCACGGCCGGCTTCGCGCACTGAAGATAGTCCTATTATTAACACATTTCCTACACACTTTCCGGGAAAGTTGGGGTTACGCGTACCCCTACACAGCTCATCCTTCCCTCCCCTTCCCTGATCTCACGGCACTTCCGATGACAATGAGCAGTGAGGACATGGACTCTCAGTTCACGATTTGGTTTTATTTGGACCCAGGTTGCTGGACACGGGGCTGACACTGGCTGCCCTCTGGCTTGCAGACCGGTTGAGCATCATTTGGAGAGACGTAGCAGATCCTCATCCCCTGTAGACACAGAGAGGCTCAGGGAGGGTCAGTGGTGTGGGGCCTGGCTAGGGAGGCCTCCCCGAGAAGGGAAGACAGCCTGAGCCTTGGTCAGAGGGCTTTCACAGAATGATCTGATTTAGTTTAGGTGCTATTTCCCAGGGAGAAATTGAGGCACAGAAGCCTTCGATGGCTGCTGTTCCCTGGAGTTCTGCTGCTGTCATTGTGTCATCGTCATTATTAGCAGCTGCCATTGACTGAGTGTGACCCGCCTCGCCCCTCCATGCCAGCTGCTGCATCCCATATTATATAAAGGCCAGGGTCCATTGGGCACTTGCCCAACACGGCCAGCCTGAATATGGCCGCACCAGGGTTAGAGCCCACTCCACAGCCTGACCTGCACACCCTCGGCCAGAGTTTGGTGCCCCCTCCCAGCTGGGGTAAGGCTCCAGGCTTCCCATTCTCCAGATGGGAAGATGAGGCCCAGAGAGTGGATGGACTGTTCACCAGTAACAAAGCCCAGTTCTCTAGACCCCCAGCCCCTAGCAGAGATCTCCCTCCTGGACCCTGGAAGCCCCTTGGCCCAGCTGGGCCTCCTACCATCGCCAGGGACACCACAGTACTCCTTGCACTCCTTCTCTGAGTAGAACTTGTTCCCGTTGCCTTGGCAGCCGCCGTAGGTGAAGAGGACACACTTCCCCTGGACAGCATCATATGCCCAGAGCTCGACGGACTTTTGGCAGGGCCCACGGACGATGGGGAGATTGCAGGCCGCTGTGGGTGGAGAGGGCGTGGAGCATTCGTAACCTGCCACTGCTGAGCCAGGTCAGCCTCTCATCTAGAGCACCTCGTCCCTCTTTCACAGATGGGAAAACTGAGACCCACACAAAAGAAGAGACTTGCCTAGGATCATCGGTATGCAAATGTGGACTTCCAAGGATTTCTGGAAACTTGCACTGGAGTGCCGCCACTGGGCACCCTCTCCTGGCCCCCCATGCAGTTGGCAGGGGGTCTGCTGGGAGTACAGGGTGTGGGGGTACACAGTGCATAGGAGCAGGGGACCCACACTCACCCACAGTTCGGCAGGTCTGCAAACACTCCTTCTCCGAGGCAAAGTTATTGCCGTTGCCCAGGCAGCCGCCATATTGGAAGGTCTCACAAGCCATGGACGAGCCATTGTAGAAATACCTGGTCACAAGCCCCAGGCAGGGCCCTTCTGCGTGGGCCAGTTGGCATGAATCTGGGGGGTGGGGCGAGTAGCGGGCACTTGGTGAGTGCTTCCTGTGGACCCTCTACTGGTCTGGTTTTCACCTCTACACTATGAAGGATTATCATTTCATTTTATGGATGAGGAGACCAACTCCAAGAGGTGACGTGACTTGACTTGGCCAGGATGACATAGAGCTGAGATTCAAAATCACATCTGCTGGACTCCAAAACCAGAGTTCATTCCACTCCGTACTCTGAGGTGTTAGCAGTGACCCACAGACTCCCCATCCTCTGCATTGGGCGTGTCTGCCAAAGACTCTGTGAGCATGGTAGTCAATGGCCCATGCGTCAGCATCCATGCTAGCCAGCCAGGCCTCTTCACTGAGTCCCACCCACCCTCATGCCTTTACCCTAAAGGTTCTTTGCCCCGAACATCTTTTCCCTAAACTCTACCTAGACATAGCATGAATCCCCCTTCCTCCATGAAGTCCTCCTTGATCCTCTTACACTCTATCCTCTGAATTCCGTCAGCCCTTTAGCTGACCTTTTGTAGGGTCTATCATTCCCTTCCTTGACTGGCTCCCTTACTAGACAAGAAGGTGGCATGTCTCCATGTCTGCACACCCAGCACAGGCCAGGGTGGAGCAGGATTCATGGTTTGCTGAGCGACTCAAGAGTGAGGGTTTTTGTTTTGTTTTGTTTTGTTTTGTTTT
>NW_006159542.1:5154857-5169520 GCF_000334495.1 Tupaia belangeri chinensis
AAGAAGCCTGGGAATAAAGTTGGAAACAGAAGTTAATAAAGTTCTTTGCAAAAAAAAAAAACAAAAAACAAACAATAAAACTGTAATTTTACACTAAATGATTTTTTCTCTATAAAATAAGTATCTGGTTTTTTTTCCCCTAAAAGAAAATTCTAAATTTCTGCACTTCAGATTTACAGGATTTGGTTTAAGTGTACAATTTTGAGAAAAAGAAACACTAAAAATTTGATATTTCACAAGTCTGCATGTCACTCACTCCATACGCTTACTGTCTCAGAAAATTAAATGAGAATTTATAAAATCTCCCCCCACCACAAAAAAATAAGAAACAAAAAACTAATATTTGCATTGCAGTTTTTTTAAAAAAATTTTTGGAGTGGTTTTTGCTATAGAGCGCATGTGCTTGCCAGACAGAAAGAGACAGAGAGACAGAAAGTGAGAAATCACCCCCCGGGGGGATGGCCACACTGCAATCCCTTCTCCTCCATTCGCTCAGGATCTTTGGCATGCATGCACACGTGTCTGGTGTGAGTTTAAGCCACCGGGTCTGGGACGGGACTGTGGTTGGCTGCAATGGGAGTCCAGCGACTTAGCCATTACGCTAACTGCTGGTCCCTCAAGAGTGAGTTTTTTGTGAACACTGTCAGCTACACAAGGCTTCCTCACTTCCTTCCTCCCCATGTGCCTACAGGAGCCCTGAGGGCCAGCCCCGCAGCCTATTACCCGTACTATAGATGAGGAAACCGAGGCGAGGTGGTCACACAGTCACATGGCTGAGGGAAGAACTGGCTTCTCATCATGGAGCTGAGAGCTCAGAAGCTCAGGACCACGCTCGAAGCTTCTCTCTCTCCCACAAGCCCTGGCGCAGAGCAGAGTATTGATTTGCCTTTTCTTGGCCCAGTCTTTGAGTCTCGAACAGAGAGATAAAGAGACTTCTGACAATGAGTGCAGTCTCAGAGAGCTATCCACGGCCCTTCCTCGCCGAGGGCCACAGAAGACAGAAAAACTCCAGGCGTCCATTACCTTCTTTCTTGAAGTCAATCACTTGTTGCCCGGCTCCTGAGCCTTCATCTTCTGGTGGTAGCACATCCCGCCGAGCTCTCTGGGGGGCAGGGGAGAAAGAGAAGAAGCTGTTGCAGAGACCTTGCATGACTGCTCACCTGTAGCCCTGGAATATATTTCGAAAAACCATTTGCTTTGGGAATAGGGTGTGGCCAGAAGCACAGCTCTGAGACAGGTTGATGGGCTATTTTCCCAAAAGCAGCTACCTGAATTCCAGAATGGGCATCACGGGATACATTCTGGTCTAAAATAAACACCAGAACCATGAGGTATAGCAATGCCCTCGTCTCCAACTCCCAGCTGAAATGCCTACAAAGAGATAATAATGGAAAAGAACCTAGTCCCAAGTTGAAGAGCAGGGAACGGCTGCTTCCCCATGCTGGAAATGAGAAGGCATTGTCACGTGACAGAGTGCGGGCACTATTAAGTTGCAGGAAGGGCTGACTAGACCATCCTGCGTTGTTTGCAAAGGAAAAACCCATCTGAAGATTAAGAAGGGATCTCTTGTTGACAGAGCTGCCTGTGGCAGTGGGAACAGTAGAACAGAGCCGGCTGCCAACGCTGTCGAGATCACTGGGATGTAGTGTCCCCTGAGGCAGGACCCCAGGGCTGTTAGAGAAGGGAAGATCGGGCAACCTGCAAACCTCTAGGCAGCCTTCCTGCCCGCAGGTGAGATGTGGGACTTGAACAAGTTGTAACGTTAAACTTTCTATTCTCCTTTGAAGGTGCAACTGAACAGAGACTCCCTCTGCCAGACTCATCTTAAGTTGGTGTCATCCTGGGGAAGGATGGAGAAATGGAGGAAAAATATGAGACAAATTAAATGGCGCACCTGTTCAAGGAGAAAAAATATCCCCACTAAACTCATGATGACAGGAAGAAATAAGAGAAAACTTAAACCACCAATGAAATTCAAGATGCGACGGCTTCAATGTAATAGGAGTCAACAGTGGCAGAAATAAATAATGCATGAAACGTAGAGCATTATCGGAGATGGGAAAGATGCTGAGTTAGACCACATAATGGAGATAAACGGGGGTCTGGATACTCTAGGAGTCTGCATAATAGGAATTACAGAAGGAGAGGCTATCAATTTGGAAATAGTAAAAGACAATTTCTGATTCAAAGAAAGATCTAAACAGAGAAAGAAGAGCAGGTCCAGAAATTTCCCCCCATGTATCTTTTCTTTTTTTTTTTTTTTGAGAGTTTTTTTGCTATAGGGAGTGTGCGCTCACCAGGCAGACAGAGAGAGACAGAGAGATAGAAAGCGAGAAATCACCCCCCAGGGGGGATGGCCACGCTGCAATCCCTTCTCCTCCGTTCTCCTGTTGGGATCTTGGGCACGCACGCACATGCGCCTGGCGTGAGTTTTAAGCCACTGGGTCCGGGACGCGAACCGCAGTCGACTACGTGGGAGTCCAGCGACATAGACATTACGCTAACTGCTGGTCCCAACCCCCATGTATCTTTCCTGAAAAACGTACTTATAGAAATATTTCCACCAATTGAGAAGGGGAAAAAAATATTTTTTGGGGGGAGAGGTTTTTGCTATAGGGTGCATGTGCTCGCCAGAAAGAGAGAGACAGAAAGATAGAAAGCAAGAAATCACCCCCCGGGGGGATGGTCATGCCGCAATCCCTTCTCTATTCTCCTCTCGGGATCTTGGGCATGCACGCACACGTGCCTGGTGTGAGTTTAAGCCTCTGGGTCTGGGACTTGAATCGCGGTCAGCTACATGGGAGTCCAGCGACATAACCATTACACCAATTGCTGGTCCTGAAAAAAATGTGTTTTTTTTTTCCCCCAGAATTTTGCCATACACCATGCTGACAAGAGACAGAGAAGAAGAGTGAGAAATGACTGCCCTTCTGGTGGGCGGCCAGGCTGCAATCCCTTCTCCTACATTTTCCTCTCAGGATTCTGGGCACACATGCACATACACCCAGTCTGTTTTTCAAGCCACTGTGTCTGGGACTCAAACCACAAATTCAGCCATGTGGGATCTAGCACTCTAATCACCACGCCCCCTGCTGGACTGAGAAGGGAATCTAAATGCCAAAATTGTTCCTATGACAGCAAGGGAATGATGGTAAACTGCGAAGCCAATAAATGCAGAGCGAAGTAATAAATACTTGCTAAATTGTTTATGCAATTTAATGTAAGTATTAAAAAACAATTCTTTTTTTAAAAGGAGGAAAGTGTCAACATTAATATTAGATCATATCCACAAAAACAGGGATGTGGGAAACCTGACGTGAGTTTTAAGCCACCAGGTCAGGGACTTGAACCATGATCGACTACATGGGAGTCCAGCGATATAACCATTGCACCATCTGCCGGTCCCACTGTTTCATTCTTGACATTGACAAAGAAATAAAGATTTAGTTGACATCTGGATTAAGACGGCAGACTGGGGGCTGGCAGGTGGCATGGTGATTGGGGTGCTGGACTCCCACATGGCTGACCACAGTTTGAGTCTCAGACCTGGCAGCTTACTCTCTCACTTTCTCTGTCTCTGTCTCTCTCTCTCCTTCTCTTGTCAAATTAAAAATAATAATTATTATTATTTTTAAAAAATGTATGGCAGACGGAAACTCCCTTCAAAAGTTCTCTACCTAAGCCAGAAGGTGCCATAGAGGTTAAGGCAACTAGATCCCACATGGCTGACCAACTCCATGGTTTGGGTCCCAGACTGGCTTGAAAGCCACAGCACTGAACAGAATGGTTCAGCAAGTGGAGCTCTCAGCTCTGCCCTCCCACCTCCAGTATGGGGATGTCATCCAATTTGCAATCCTTCCTAACACTTCCAAAACCAGAGAGAAGACAGTTGAAGGGCAGCTGGCATTTTCCCTTTCCTGACAGAAGAGAAGTGAGCATGGCTTCTAGGAAAAAAAGGGCAAAAAGTTGACTAGAGCTCATATCAAATTGAAGTGAAGGCCATGGGGCCAGGGCCAGCAGGTGGCATGGTGGTTAAGGCTCTGGACTCCTACATGGCTGACCCTGGTTCGAGTCCTGGGCCTGGTGGCTTGCTTCCTCACTTTCCCTCTCTCTCTGGTCAAATTAAGAATTCATAATAATAAATAAAAGTAAATAAATAATTCTTAGGGGACAAAAAGAGAGGCATAGGAAATAGATTGGATTGTGTCCCCTCGAAATTCATATACTGAACTCCTAACTCCTAGAACCTCAGATGACTTTATTTGGAAAGAAGATTGCTGCAGATATAATTAAGTTGAGATGAGGTCATTAGGATGGGCCCTCGCCAATGCAAGTGGTGTCCTTATGAAAGGGGGAAATTTGGAGATAAAGAGAGGGATTGAGGTGATCCTTCCGTGAGCCAAGAAGGAGCAAAGATTGCCAGCAAACTACCAGAAGCCAGGTGAGAGGTATAGAATAGACTATTCTCACAGCCCTCAGAAGGAACCTGCCCTGCTGACACCTGGATCTTAAACTTGAAGCCTCCAGAACCACGAGACATACACCATCCGCTGTGGTAGTTTGTGACGGCTGTCCTAGAAAACTAGTCCAGGGTATTTGAACCAACATGGTGCACGTTAGGATGGCCCTTCTCCCCTCCTTCTCCACCTCCCTCTGGGACTTCAGGGAAGTCGATGAACACAAAACACCCACACTTTAAAGTAGTGTGGGACAAGCGTTAGGCTCAAAGTAAGTTGGAAGAGAGCTAAGGAATAAATAACCCTTACCCCCACCACCTCAGAACAAGCCAGAAGTCTGCATAAAGATGACTGAGGAGGAGTGACGTAAAGGGAAAAGTACCCAAGTCCACCTCAGAAGGGAATAAACAAACCGAACCAGATCAAGAGCCCACCTCTGGTGGACACTGTTAGGAACTACCTGTGTTTCCCCTCAGCAGCCCTGAGCCAGCAGGTAGCAGGGAGGTTAAGGTGGCTGTATCCCACATGACTGACCGTGTGTTTAGAGTCCCAGATTGGTGGCTTGAAAATGATGCTAGGCTTGTGTGCGTCTGTGCCCAAAATCCCCAGAAGAGAATGGAGGAGAAGGGATTGTGGCGTGGCCACCCCCCTTGATGGGGTGCTTTCTCACTTCCCCTCCTCTCTCTCTCTTTGTTTCTCCCAGGTAAGTGCACCTGCCCTATAGCTAAATAAATAAATAAATAAAATCAAATAAAACAAAGCCCTCTTGCCCAAGATCGTGGTTTTCTGAACAGATCAACAAAGGGTAATAAGGTCCTGCCCCTTTGCACCATCTTGGGCCGACACTGAAGGAGCATCCCAGTCTTGGAGGTCCAGTAGGGCTGGGAGAGGCATCACGCCTGCATCACAGCTCGCTTTCTCCTTCTGGACAGTCTCGCTTTCGTCCCTTCACCAGCGATGCCAGAAGAAAACAGAACTTAAGATAGAGAAGAAAATTCTCCATGGCTCCAAGATACAGAATTCCTTAGTCAGAATACACATTTATGGAAACCAGCAGTTAACATAATGGCTGTATCGCTGGATTCCCACGTAGTCGACCGCGGTTCGCGTCCCAGACCCAGTGGCTTAAAACTCACACCAGGCATGTGTGCGTGCGTGCCCAAGACCCCAAGAGGAGAATAGAGGAGAAGGGATTGTGGCGTGACCATCCCCTCTGGGGAGTGATTTCTCGCTTTCTGTCTCTATGTCTCTCTCTGTCTGTCTGGCGAGTGCACGCGCCCTGTAGTGAAAACCTCATCAAAAAAAAAAAAAAAAGAGCACACATTTATTGGGTCACCGCAAAAGTCATGACATGTTTTTTCTATGCAAAAATGTGTCATGATCTTCCCAACAATGTGATATTTAAACAAGTCTCAAAGATGAAGTGTTAAGCAACAGAATAACATGAAAAGAGAAAATCCAGACACAACTAAACAAATTGAGAACTGAAACTACATATATTCAAGCCCGCAAATGAATGAGAAATAGAAATAGTAAGAGACAGACGAATAACTGTCATTGTATAGAGAATGGTGGTAATCCTAGTGAACAAAATGAAAAGGACAGAGATAAAAACAACAGTAAAAAAAAAAAAAAGTAGCAGATGTAGAAGACAAAGATGCTCCTGGGTGGGAGAATGAGTGCGTCCATGGAAGCAAAACCCAACGAAGGGAATGGAAGATGAATTGACTGATATTGAGCAAGAAATTTCCCTGAACTATGGGGGGAAGTATAATCTGTATACAGAAAGAATACACTGTAAACCAGGAAATTAGAATCTTTAAAACCAAGATATGGTTTATTAACATGGTAACTTCAATGACGGAAAAATTGTTCCCAGTATCTGGGCAGAAGCAACAAATTGCCTACAAGGAGAGGAAACATCAGACTCAAACCATGGACGGCTACGTAAGAGTCTAGCACTTTAACCACCATGCTACCTGCTGGCTCAGGGTGATGGGATTTGAAAAAAAAAAAAAAAAAAAAAAAAAGGAAGGAAGGAAAATACTTTTATTTATCTTGGACTAACTCCATGGACTGGGGGTAAAGGCAGTTGCATCTCACATGGCTGACCACATGGTTCAAGTCCTGGGCCCAGGAGTTTGAGAAAGACACTGGGTGCGTGTGCATGTGTGCCCAAAATCCAAAAGGGGGGGAGAGATGGAGCAGGATTGCAGTGTGACCATCTCCATAGGGGGTTCTTCTCTCCCTCTCTCTCGCTGTTTCTGTCTTTGGCAAGCACACACGCCCTCTAGCAAAAACCAAATGAATGAGTGAACTACAAATGAAAGACCCCAGTGGGGAAAATTAAAAACACAAACAAACTGAAAAACAACCTGTTCTTCATCTTTGTACTTTTCTACATTGTTGTAATTCTTATAATGAGCATATATTAATTTTATAAGCTCAGTGGTAATTTTTCTTAAAACATATAGAGATAAATATATGTTAATAGTGTCAGATCCATAAGAATAAGGACATTCTTATCTTCTTTTATTTCTTTTTTTTTTTTTTTTCTATTCTCAAGACTCTGTTTCTAGGGCCAGCAGGTAACGTAGTGGTTAAGGTGCTGGACTCCCATATGACTGACCACAGTCTGAGTCCCAGACCCGGCAGCTTGAAAATCACACCAGGGGTGTGTGTGTGTGTGTGTGTGTGTGTGTGTGTGTGCATGCCCAAAATCTCAGGAGGAGAATGAAGGAGAAGGGATAGTGGTGTGGCCATTCCCCTGCCCCAGGGGCGATGTCTGACTTTCCTTCATTTCTCTCTGGCAAGTATACATGCCTTATGGCAAAAACTTAAAAAAAAATATGTTTCTAAGTAAGCATTACATATCTATATAGATGCATACACACATATATACATTATATATACATGCATGGATATTTACACAATGGTGGCATAAACTTGGATATATAACCCCCAAATAATCAGAGAAATAAAGAAAGAAGAATATGCCATCAGTGTGGCAAAAGGCAGGAAAATAAAAGGGAAAGTAAAGAAGTCCCCCAGTCAGAAGGCAGCGAGGAGAGGTGCTGGTCTGAGAGAGACGCAGCTGTTTTCGAGCTTGTTAGTTTTTAGGGTAATCAGATTACTTCATCTGCATGCACGGAGCATTAGTAGTTCATGATTGAATATTGTTATTTCAGTGTTGCCTGCATTGATTTTTAAAGTACTTTTAGGCATTATGCCAAAAGCTTTTCAAATGTGTTGAATTCTAGCACAGCCCAGGATGGCCCGGCATAATTATCCCATTTCTCAGATGAGAAAAGTGAGGTTCGGATGAGGGACAGCTAGCCCACGTGGCAGAACCAAGATCACGCCCAAGTAGGCCCGACTTTGATCTCACACCCATCGCCCCCTTCTCTTAGCCCTTCTCCATGTCTGTCTCCCACCCTGGCAGCCGGAGCAAGGCCTGCAGAAGCCAGCATGCAGAGTGCCTGAGGCAGGGCAGGGTGGGCATGGAGCTGGGCGCCAGGCACTCACCGACAGTGGGGTGTATTCAGGTTCCTGCTCCCCGGGGACACATTCGCCTAGGTTGCAGGACAGGAGACAGGAGTGAATAAGAGGACCAGGCTGGGGCAATCCCAGACCCAGAACGGTGTCTTTTCTAGTGCCAGGTGGGTGTCGTGCCAGCAGCTATGTGCCAGGAAGTCTGAGAGGCTAGCATGTTCTCTGGGGGCCATGAGGAATGAGGAGGGGACAGAAATCTGAGGTGAGGAGGGGGTGCCATTTACCTTTGTCGGCCAATGTGAAGATGGAGTCGGCGGAGATGCCCACACCCAGAGCCAGCTCCCTGAACTCCTGCAGGAGGCTGTCCCTCAGCTGTGGCTTCCGCCCTGCATGTGGGAAGCAGATGGGACACCTGGAACCACCTGGTGCCTGGGCCAGGGGGCCTGAGATAATTCTGCCCAGTGGTTTTGTTTAGGGAAAGTTTGGAAGCTATTGGCCCAAGTCAATCTTCTTGACATACTTATGGAAAGACAGGATCTCAAAGAGGAAGACCTGGCCCTCCCAGGCTCCCACCCAAGGCTCCTGGGTCTCCAACAGGGCTCTTTCCACTGGTCCTTTTAAAGGCTTAGAGACACAGGAATCCTCTGAGTCTGGAGTTTAAAAGATCAAAAGAGGATTCTACATCAAATGGGAGACCATCGACCCGAGTTCAAATTCTTCCAGAGAGACTCATGCCTGCATCTTTCCTCCCATTGGAGTTTTGTCAGAAAGAAAAAGCAAAACTCCATGCACTTCCCCACTCTGTTGTCCTAAAACATCCATTTCGGGACCAGCAGATGGTGTGCTGGTTATGGGCGTTGGACTCCCACATGGTCAACCATGGTTCAAGTTCTGGACCTGGTGGCTCTTGCTCTCTCTCTCTCTCTCTCTCTCCTCTCTCTCTCTCATCACTCTGTGCCTCTCTGGCCAAATTAAAATAAGTAAATAAAGTTAAATAAAATAATTCTTTAAAAACAAACAACCATTTCTTCCCACCCTTATCTCCAGCGACCTCATCTAGTGACAGGTCTTTACCATAGAGCTTGGCCGTAATGGTGGGGCCATGGCGGCGGCTGGTTTTCTTGGTCAGAAAAATGGCATATTCATCATAGTTGGTGTGGACCACATAGGACTCCATGGTCATGTTCCATTCTGTATGGGAAATGCAGGAAGACCAAAGGGCCGGCGGTCAGAAGGCTCTTCTAGCTGGAGACCCACATCAATCTCACCCACGCTCATCTCTCCATCCATCCACCTGTCTGCCCGTTCCTTCTGTCTGTCCATTCATCCGTTCATCCACCTTCAGTCTATCTGTCCATCTGTTTCCTTCATACATCCATCACTTTGCCACTATTTGTCCACCCTGTGAATACTTTTGTTCATAAATTCATCTTGCCTCCCGTCCTCTCTCCTTCCCTCCCTTCTTTCCTCAATCACTCCACCAGTTTGCCTACTAGATAACTGACTTTTCTCTGCCGTCCGGCCACGTATTCATTTTACCAGGCGTGTACTTCTTCGCTCACTTCTCGGTCTCTCCACCCACCCGTCCAAACACGCACACGTTCAGCCCTAACACCATCAGCACCTGGAGCGCATGCGTACACACTTCTGATTTCATGAACAACGTCACGTCCAAATGCCTCTGCCACTTAGCACCCTATACCTGGGGATCTTAGTAGATTTTACTGGATGATTGCAGGTGCCTGACAAGACATGAAGACTGAGCAAACCAGAACCAGCACCCTGTTCTGAGTGTGCTCACCAGAGAGAGAGAGAGAGAGGCTGGGGAAGGGGCGGAGAAGGAGTCGGGAGAGGGAGGAAGAAAGAGGAGTAATTTGGAGGAAGGCCAGAGGAGAGGGCTGAGGCAGAGGGAGGGAGAGCCCAGACGTCGAGGTCCTCTTGAGTAAAGGAGAGAGCCGGGCCATCTCTTTCCACTCTACTTACTGGGCTTGCGGTAGAGGAACTTCCCATCAGTATCTGTTTTCTCGTATGCCCCAGAGATCTCCTCGCACACACCTTTCCTGGAAATGTACAAGCCAAAGGGAGGTAACTTCAGCCGAGACGGGGACCTTGGTACCCTCCCTTCCTGCAGGGCTCTCTGCAAATGTCTTGGGGGCTTGTTTGTTTTCGTTTTTCTAAGAATTAGTTATTTAATTTAATTAATTATTATTGTTATTTTTAAAATTGGCTGTAAGGCGTGTGTGCTCACCAGAGAGAGATACAAACAGAGGCAGAGGGAGGAAAAGTGAGAAAGCAAGCCACCAGGTCTGGGATTCAAACCCTGGTTGGCCATGTGGAAGTCCAGCACCTTACCCACTGTGTCGCCTGCTGGCCTCTGTGGGGGAAGGGGCGGAGAAGGAGTCGGGAGAGGGAGGAAGAAAGAGGAGTAATTTGGAGGAAGGCCAGAGGAGAGGGCTGAGGCAGAGGGAGGGAGAGCCCAGACGTCGAGGTCCTCTTGAGTAAAGGAGAGAGCCGGGCCATCTCTTTCCACTCTACTTACTGGGCTTGCGGTAGAGGAACTTCCCATCAGTATCTGTTTTCTCGTATGCCCCAGAGATCTCCTCGCACACACCTTTCCTGGAAATGTACAAGCCAAAGGGAGGTAACTTCAGCCGAGACGGGGACCTTGGTACCCTCCCTTCCTGCAGGGCTCTCTGCAAATGTCTTGGGGGCTTGTTTGTTTTCGTTTTTCTAAGAATTAGTTATTTAATTTAATTAATTATTATTGTTATTTTTAAAATTGGCTGTAAGGCGTGTGTGCTCACCAGAGAGAGATACAAACAGAGGCAGAGGGAGGAAAAGTGAGAAAGCAAGCCACCAGGTCTGGGATTCAAACCCTGGTTGGCCATGTGGAAGTCCAGCACCTTACCCACTGTGTCGCCTGCTGGCCTCTGTGTGTTTTTATAACTTGGAAATGAACATTGCCAAAAAGCTTGTGTAATCCTCACACCAGTTATGGGGAGAAAGAGGGGCTTCCACACCATCCTCTTACAAAGCCAGAGATCACCTTCCTGAGTCCAATCTGCACATTGTACTGACTCTCGGGGAGCCGGAGCGATCCAACTGCGCACTGATGCTTGGGTCACTCTATGGCTCGCTCTTTTTTATTGTTAACGTGTAAAAACTGTGCATATTGTGGGGGTACCAAAGTGAATCTGTACGAGAATACAGTGTATTGGGGCCAGCATTTGGCGTAATGGCTGTATCGCTGGACTCCCATGTAGTTGACCGTTGTTCGAGTCCTGGACCAGGGGGGCTTAAATCACGCCAGGCGCGTGTGCGTGCATGCCCAAGATCCCAAGACAAGAATGGAGGAGAAGGGATTGCGGCATGGCCATCCCCCCTGGGGGGTGATTTTTCGCTTTCTGTCTCTCTGTCTCTCTCTGCCTTTCTGGCGAGCGCATGTGTCCTATAGTAAAAACCTCTCCAAATAAATAAATAAATAAATAAATAAATGAGAATACAATGCATCATGATTAAATCAGGGTACTTAGTACATACATCAGCTCGCCACTTGTCATTGCTTTACGGCAGTAACATTCAGAGTCCTCTTTTGGGGCTACTGAGAAGCCCAGCAAGTTATGTGCTGCTCACTATATTCTCTCTGACGTTGTTTCTCTTTCCTATCTGTAACTTCGTTCCCATTAGCTGGCATCCCTCCAGCCCGGCCCCTCTCTCCTCCCCTGTCCCTAGCAGTCATTTTTCACCTCTCTTCTATGAGGTCATTTACCCCCATATCCACATATGTGGGAGAACACGTGTCTCTTCATGTGCCCTTTTCCATGCCTGACTTCTTTCACTTAATATAACGTCCTCCTGGCTCACCTGTTTAACCTCAAAGGACTAGATTTCCCCTTTGTTACGGCTGCATAGTATTCCATTCTCTCTTGCCCCGGTTTCCTCATCTTTAAAATGGGGATAATGATAGTTTCTACCTCACATGGTGAGCAAAGCAGGTCTGCAAGTCGAGCTTTGTGCTATGTGTAGGGCTTACGGCAAGGCAGACCCCAGCCCCTGTGGCCTTTATAGCCTGTGGGCAGGCAGGCAGCCAGAGACAGAGGCAGTCGATGTGCTAAGGGCCACATGGTGCTTAGAGAGCAAGAGGAGGGCCTGTACCCTGTACCTGGGGCTCAGAGAGGGTTTCCTGGACCGAGGGACATGGTGCAGGAATCTCAAAGAGTCCACAGGACTCAGCCAGAGAAGTAGAGAGAGGTGTTTCCAGACAAGGAACATCAGGTCCAGAGGCTTGGAGGTGTGGGGAGGTGGAGAGTGCTGGGAACAGAAAGGAGATCCCCTTGGGGGGTTACAGAGTACCAGGGAGAGTGTGGACAGGGACTGGTGAGTGCTGGGAAGGGTTCGAAAGTCCCATCACAGGATTCGAACCTTACTCTGAGGGTGGTGGAGAGCTATGGCCGGTGTTAAGCAGATTTGAGTTTTCGAAAGGTCCTGGCTGCTGGCCAACAATGAACTGATGGAAGGCTCAAGCTCAGCAGTAGGAGGAAGAGTACAAAGATTATCCTAGACAACCAGGAAGAAAGGAAGGTGGTTTGGTGGGGCCAGTGGTGGTGGAGAGGGACTTGGGAAAAAAGCTTGATGATGATGATGGATTGAATGGCTGGTGAGGGGTGCATTTCCCTGGGAGGTGGAAGTGCCCATTCTGATCTAAGGAGCAGCCAAGGAGGAGGAGCAGGTTACCAACAGCACGATGGGCCTGGCCCTGGAGGTCTAGGTAGGACATTAGGAAGGCCTTCCTGGTGGGGAGTGGTAGAGGGATGTGGGACCCAGAGGCAAGGAGCTGGCTGGAAGCAGAGATCTGGAACTTTCCAGGGCAGGGCCAGGATGATGGGGGGCCCTGTCCCTCATGGCCCCGCAGCCCACCCCACACTCACCGCCAGCGAGTGCTGGTCATGCTGATCTCCGCCTCCGTGGCACTCTCTCCTAGCACCAGCGTGCTCACAGCCATTTTGTCTCGGAAGATCCTCTTCAGCCATGGGCAGGTGGAGCCGATGGCCACATTGAACCACTTCCCGAAGATCTAGGAGACACCACCAGCTCTGGGCATCGGGGTGAGCCTCAGTGCCCAAGAGGCGACAGCTGCTCCCCACCCCTCACCATGTGAGAACGTCTGGTGTTAATTCACGGGAGGGCAGAGCCCCAAGGGTGGAGGAGTGGCTGGAAGCGCAGGAAGGAGGTATGCAAGGGGTCCCCTCCTGCCCTGCAGAGGCCCTTCTCTGCAGAGATGTGGGATCATTTTGTACAGCGTTCAGATCCTTCTACTCTGAGGTCAGCAACCAGCTCCCCGAGAGCTGGCGTGCCTTTTACCCCCTCGGTGACGGGGGCTTACCACTCATAGGGCAGCCGCGGTTCCATGTTAGGAAGGGCAGTGGGGGTTTAATGAACCCTACAGGCCAAGCAGGACAAGCCCTGGCCTCTTCTTCCCCATGCCCCTTGGAGTTGAAAGGGCCTCACTCATGTTCTCGCAGCATGGCCTTCCCGGACTACCACAAGGCCCTGGTCCCCATTGCCCCTCCGCCCACACCCCTTCCTTGCCTCTAAAGCGAACAAAATCCACAATGCCACAGCTAGATGGGTCTGAGAGGACCGAGTCCCATGGGCAAGGTGTGGCTCAATGTCACCCACTGCTTCAGGGCAGGCAGCTCTCGGGTCACACACACGCACATACATGTGCACGCACACACGCACACACACACACACACACACAGCGCCCTCCCCTCCCCAAGCCAGGACTCTTCCCAAGCCCAAGCTCTTCATCCCCATGAGTCCCTGACCTCCATCACTTCTCAAAGTGCCGAGTACCCAGTCCCAAAGCTGGAGGGTTCAGGTCGCCCTGGGCCTCACTGGGTCTCTGCAGCCAGTGGAAGGCAGAGGGTCCGGGATGTGCTGACCAAAGATGCTGCAGGTGTGGGGGAGGTGTTAAAGAAGGGGGCAGGGAAGGTGTGGGCCAGGATGTTCAGGAAAAGCTAGAGGCTTGTGTTGAGGGCTGCAGGGGCCACTGCGGTCAGCACAGAGCCTTCTATGGGTTGATTTTCACCGAATCGTGGATCTCCCCGGGAATTGGACAGGGCGTGTATAATGAAGATGAATAGAGGAAGGGCTTCAGAGAACCCAGAATTTTTTTTTTTTTTTTTGGAGAGGTTTTCACTATAGGGTGCGTGTGCTCGCCAGACAGACAGAGAGAGACACAGAGACAGAAAGTGAGAAATCACCCCCCAGGGGGGATGGCCACGCCGCTATCCCTTCTTCCCCATTCTCCTCTCGGGATCTTGGGCACGCACGCACACGCGCCCGACGTGAGTTTTAAGCCACCGGATCCGGGACGTGAACTGTGGTCGACTACATGGGAGTCCAGCGACATAGCCATTACGCTAACTGCTGGTTCCCAAGAACCCAGAATTCCAGATGGTCCCAGCCAGCAGAAAGGGCCTTTAGGGGCTGACCACTGGGTCTCCAGGGGGTAAGACTGAGCCCCAAACCGGCAGGACACACCCAGCAAGGCCCAGCTGCCGGATACCCCACCATTGCAACCACCACCGCAAGGGGCCCGGCCGTACCCGAGAGACCTCGAAGTTCTCCTGCACTTGGATGTCGATGGGCGTGGTGGGCACAGGGGCGGCCCCCACCGCCAGGCAGGCCGGCAGCAGCAGAGGCAGGGGC
>NW_006159542.1:5172710-5181972 GCF_000334495.1 Tupaia belangeri chinensis
CAATCCCTTCTCCTTCATTCTCCTCTCGGGATCTTGGGCATGCACGCACACACGCCTGGTGTGAGTTTTAAGCCACCGGATCCGGGACGTGAACTGTGGTCGACTACATGGGAGTCCAGCGACATAGCCATTACTGAGCTAGGATGACACAGCACTACCACCCTGTCGGAGTGGCTGCAAACAGAGGCTGGGGCAGGGGCCTGCGGCTTGCAGGAGACCTTGGTGTTTGCCCTGCTCGCCCGGGACCAATCAGAGCCCCAAGGCCAATTCTAATCGATCCTCGTAAACTGGCCAGGTCAGCAGAGGCCAGAGTGGCTATTTCAGAAAAAAAATAGCATGGCCCAAACACAGTGGGGCTCAGATACGGCCAGGGTGGCCTCAGGTCCCCACATGTCACAGAGCGGTGTGGAGGGTGGGGGAGGTGGGTAGCACCTGGCCTTTCCCGTTGGCCATTCTGCCTGAACCCCCCACCCCTGTGGCCAGCAGGATGGGCCTGTTTCTCACGAAAGAAAACAAGGCCTGGGGTGACTAACCAGAGACCACTGGGAAGTCAGGCAGAGCTGAGACTGCCCCAGAGTCCCCTCTCTGACTCCCTGGCTTCCTATCTCCCTTGCAAATAAAAGCAGAAATAATGACAATGGTGAGCACCTGCTTGGGATTGGCCTCGCACCAGGTGTGCCACACACACCCCGGGACCCGCCTTGTGAAGTAGGTGCTGTCTTCCCTCTTTATACTCAGAGGATCTGAGCCTCCAGGGAGCAGAGTGGCTGGCCCAGGGGGCTCCAGCAGCGAAGCAGAGTTGCTCAGAAAGATGGCGTCTGGTGGTGTTCCAGAGCAGGGTGGTGCGTGTGTGTATGCCCGCAATCGAGCTGGCTGAGGCTGGGAGTGGAGTGAAGCATGGAGACTGGGGTGCCTTCCTGTCTCTCCCCGCACATGTCTCTTCTATGGAGTAAGTAAACTTCAGAAAATAATAATGAAGGCCAGCTCATGGCATGGCGGTAAGGCAGCAGGATCCTACATGGCTTGCTGTGTGGTTTGAGTCCTGAACCTGGCTTGAAAATCGTGCCGTGTTTTGTCTTTCTCCGGTGAATGCACATGCCCTATAGCAAATTTAAAATAATAATATTAATAATGATAATGATTTTTTTGAGAGGTTTTTAACTTAGGGTCTGTGTGCTCGCTGGAGAGAGAAAGACAGAGACAGAAGAGAAAGTGAGAAATCACCCCCTGGGAGGGATGGTCTTCTCCTCCTGGGATCTTGGGCACGCACGCACGCACACGTGCCTGACATTAATTTCAAGCCACTGGCTCTGGGACTTGAACTATGGTTGGCCATGTAGGAATCCAGCAACGTAACCACTATACCATCTGCTGGGCCCCATGATGATGATTTTTTAAAGACTGAATATGTTTGCAATGGGTCAAGTGGGGCCCCATCCCCAGAATCCTGCCCACCAGAACAGCAGAGTATGATTTGCAGAAGTGATTAATTAAGACGGGGCCGTGGAGCCGAGGGTGGATCCACCCCCAGCAATGGTGGGCAGAGGAGAGAGGCTCAGACACAGAGACAGCAGCAAGGTGGCCACGTGGGGACGGAGGCAGAGGGGGGCGGTGAGGCTGAGAGGTGCGGATTGCCAAGGCCTCATCGGAGGCACCAGAAGCTGGGAGGAGGCATGGAAGTATCCCTCCCTGGAGCCTTCAGAGGGACTGCGGCCCTGTTGACAACCTGGTCCCAGACATTTGGCTTCCAGACTGCGAGCACACAGCGCTGCCGTCGGGAGCCAGCCAGTGTGGGGAACTGCGTCACAGCAGCCCTGGAAGTGCATACAGGAGTCCTTGCACTTAACATTTAAACGAGAATTTTTATGATTTTTTTCATCATTTTTTCAGAGGTTTTTTGCTTTAGGGTGTGTGTATTCACTGAAAAGAGAGACAGAGACAGGTAGAGGAAAAGCAAGAGATCACCCCCCACAGCGGGGAATGGCCACGCTGCAATCCCTTCTCCATTCCCTTCCCGGGATGTTGGGCATGTGTGCACACGTACCCTGCATGAGTTTCAAGCCACTGGATCTGGGATTTGAAGCATGGTTGGTCATATGGGAGTCCAGCAATGTAACCGCTACGCTATCTGCTGACCCCTAAATAAGAATTTTAAATGTCGAAAATGTAAAGGGTTTGGGCCGGCCTTATAGCCTAGTGGTTAAAGGAGCTGGATCCCATTGCCAATGGTGCAGTTTGAATCCCAACCCAGTGGCTTGAAAAACATGCTGTGTGAGTGTGTGTATGCGCCCCATTCCCAACAGGGTGGAGAAATGCAGAAGGGATTGTGGGGTACCTGCTCCCTTAGGGGGTACTTTATCCCTGTCTCTCTCTGGCCGGTGCATATGCCCTCTGATGATTAAAAACATACAAACAACAGAACAAAACAAAACAAAACAACGGTTTCCAGAGCCCAAACTCGCTAGCGATGCAACAGGCCCTCTCTGCGAAGTTGGCTTCTCTCGTGGTCAAAGCCGCTGTCCTACTCCCTCTCTGCCCTTGGTATAAAGCAGTCGGCACACACAGCAGCCTCCCTGCTAGAGCTGGGAATGGCCCCTTCAGACAGGCAGTGCCCAGACCAAGACTTCACTCACGTGAGACTCCAGAAGTCCCCCCTCTATGGTCAGTGACACCAGCACACAGCATCATGTTCCTTCTGTAAGTCACCCACTACATTCCTCTCCTACTGTATCTAAAACTGCATGTTCTTTTCCTAAGAAGTATTTTTCTTATGCTCAATCACATAACCGCAGAATGCATTTCCTTTTTGCTTTGGCTGCGAGGAAGCTCAAAGCCAAGTTACAAGCTTAAGCACAGCAACAGTTTCCCTTCGATTTCTGGCATCGTTATCGTCCCTCATGCCCACCAAGTTTCCCAATCGCTTGGTTTGGTTGAAGGGAGTAGCAGGAGGCAGTCTGAGGTCAGGGGGAGTGTGCAGACCTGGGAGCCAGGAATCTTGATTTCTCGTTCTGGGTGACCTTGGGGATAGCCTTCCTTGTCTGCAACCCACTTTCCTAATCTGGAAACGGAAGATAACAGCCCCTGTCATCTGCCAGGAGGACGAGAAAGACGATGTGGGAGGGAGAGACCTGGAAACTGTCCACTGCCTTACCTGTGTGGTGGAGAAGCTGGGCCTGGTGTAAGAATAAATAAATAATAACGAATCCTGAGCAGGAAGAGAGTCTTAGTAGGGTTGCTTTTAGTGTATCAGGATGGATTTTCTTGGCAGGTCTGCATGAGCAAGGCTTAACCCCATTGCCCAGAGGGGAAGCCTGAGGCGAGCAGGGTGAAGAAGCTCCAATCCCAGCCCGTTTGCACAGTCACAGAGGTGGGGGGAGGCCGGGAAGATGGGGCCAGGATATTGATTCCTTCTGCTCCCAGGCTGTTTGTGCTCCGAGATGATTAACCAGGGCAAACAGAGAGAGCAGATGCCAGCAAGGGTCCACCGGACTTTGCACTGCTTTTTAAAAATTAACCCCGGGCCACAAGGATGTGAGGCTGTTGACCCTGTGCCCCTTCTGGCTGTTGGGTGGGAGGATGGAGTCCCTGGAGCTCCTGTCCTTTCAGGACCCCCCGGGGCCTCAGAGTCCCTGGGAATTGGCCAGGTTCCAGAACCACTTCGAAGGAAAGGGGAGGGCCTGCCCTGCTCCATAGTTTCTTCATTGTCCAGTGACTCATGTACCAGACATGCACTCCAGGCTTGGTGCTGGGCTTAGGAGGGAGCACCTGCCAGGCCTGCTGGAGTTTACTGTCCTGGAGGTGGCAGAGAGGTGAAGGGAAGATGGTCAGGCTAGCTGGACACTGCAGTGCTGGGGAATTCAACCCAGAAGGGAGTCAGCCAGACCAAACCGCCTAGGGTGGGTGTCCCAGGCAGAGGATCAGCAACTGCAAAGGCTCAGAGGAGAAAACGGAGGAAGAGTAATGCATCTGGAATGCAAAAACTAAAAACAAATTCGTACATCTGGCATTTAGGGGGCAGAGGGATGTGGCAAGAGTAAAGCCAGGGGTGGACCTAGTGGTCAAGCTGAAGGGGCTTTCTGGTTTTCTGGAGTACATGGGCGGTGCTGGTGGGTTTTCAGAAATGAGAAGCTGGTCTGATTCGTAATCAGGAGAGATCAATCGGGAGGCAGTGGAGGCCGGAGTCCCAGGAAAGCAACTCCCCAGGAGGTTTTCCTGAAAGAAGGAAGGGCCAGGGCTCTGGGACCAGCAGAGACACTGAGGACATTGGGCCGAGTGCAGGCCAGAGGCTGAGGTCAAGATTTGGGTCTCCCTTTGCTAGAGGTGGAAGGAACGGTGACTTTCCCGAGGAGGCCTTGCCTCAGATGCCTCTCCTGTTCAGGTCCCTGGGACCCAAGCGCAACCTGCCCACTCAGGAGCACACGGTGAAGCTGGAGGCAGCAGCACTGAAGCCTCTGAGACCAGTGACGTGAGGGGGACGTTGGCACTGCTCAGCGTTCCTAGGCTGTGACTCATTTCTGTTCCTGCCCCTCGCCAGGCCACCCCGAGGCTTTCCTGAGCTCATGGCTTGCTGGGTGACCACAGGTGGTCCTTTCCCTCCCTGGCCTCAGCTTCTTCACCTAGACCTCTAAACGGGGGGTGACACTCCCTCATCCGACAGGCCGAGATCGGAGCTGGATGAGGGACACTTGTGGACATGCTCCCAAGGCCATGCACTTGAGGGCTGTGCTATTTATTACATGCACTCAGCACCCGCTGCGCCCGGCTAAGGGCTCCACAGATGGATGAAGTTAAGGTGGTGCGAGCTTTCCTTCCACCAGGGGGCAGCAGAGAACTTCCAGAAACACCACCAGGGGCTGCTCCTAGATCCTTCTGACAGGCAGAGCTGGGGGCCTGGGGCAAAGGCCCATGCAAGAGGCAGAACTACACAGAGCCCGGCATCCCCTGCCCCAGGTGTAAAACTCTCAAGTGAGTGTAAGAAACCCAGTCTCTACCCCGGGCATCCCAACCCAGGCTAGCAGGCTTGATGCTTGGCTGAGGCCCTTTAGGGGGAAAAAAAAAAAAAAAAGGAAGACGCTCCCAGAGGGATTCCACAGGGAAGCCAGAATTGAGTAGATCACTGTCACCTGAACAATCGCTCTATTAGGTGCTTACTCTCTGCCATGCCTAAGGCTAAGCACTTTTTTAAAAAAGAATTATCTTATTTAATTTATTATCAGCATTTTTTTATTTGACTAGAGAGAGACAGAAAGAGAGTGAGAAAGTAAGCTACTAGGTCCAGGGCTTGAACTGTGTTCGGCCGTGTGGGAGTCCAGCACCCTAGCCACCATGCCACCTGCTGGCCCCATACTAAGTACTCTTTCAGTGTGTCTTGGTGAGTCCTCTACTGAGGACCTTACTATGCTGGTAGCTCTATTTTGCAGACAGGGAAACAGGCTAGGAGATCAGGTGATCGATCAAGTATTAAAGGTCACTCACCCAGTGAGTAGCAGTTCCAACCAGACACCTAAGGCACTCTGCTGTCCTCTGATGATCCTAGAACCTGTGGCCATGTCCTGCTGGACGCCCGTTGCTGAGGCACCTCCCTTCACTGGCCTCATCATAGCAGAAATCGAGCTCATGAGTCTTCCTTCCTCAGCTCAGAGCATGCTCATGCTGTACCAAGTCCAGATTCTTCTTCCTCGGAGCTATGCACGTTGTGCTGGGTATATAAGAGGTGCTCAGTAAACACTGCTGATTGGCCTACTCAGAACCAGGAGGGAGAACTGAAGTCAGTGACCAAGAAGGATCAGCTAAGTAGAAGAACAAATGACTGGACTGCTCAATGGCACAGCTGAAAATGCAGAGCCTGAGCTCTGTGGTGGCCAGTGGGGGGAGGAGCTTAGGAGTAAGGCCCTTCCTCTGCCTCATCAAAGTGCTTCTGCATGGTCTGGTCCTACTGGGTCCTGCCGGGCTTGGATGGGCACAAACGTCTCTGGGAGGCATCCTATTGTGTTGGGGGCCCCTGAATTGCAAAGTAACTGTTCCTCTGTCTGCCTTTCCTCTGTGGTTCCGCTGGTGGCCCTGGGCGTGGTGATTGAGAGCATCTGTATGGGAGCCAGCCCATCCAGGTGCAAACAGACTTCTGCCCCTGGCTGGCGGTGTCACCTTGGGCAGTCCTGAACCTCTTTCTACCTTAGTTTCCTCACTGTGGAACGAGGACAGAGACAGTGGCAGGCAGTATCACCACACCGTGTGAGCCTGATCCACATGGGTGGGTCTGGCTTTGCATTCAGAGACCTCCCTGCGTACACCAGGCACATGCGCCTACCATCTGGGCTGGTTGGGGCAGCAGGTGGAGGTGGATCACGGCATAAAGACCCTGCTGGGGGTTCTCTCTCTCTTTCCCCTCTTACAGAAAAAGAAACATTAAAAAATTTATCATTTTATTTAACTTTACATATTTATTTTATTTTAATTTGACCAGTGAGGGATAGAACAAGTGAGAGAGAGAGCGAAAAATAAAGAGAGAGGGAAAGTGAGAAAGCAAGCCACCAGGACCAGGACTCAAACTACAGCTGGCTGTGTGGGAGTCCAGTGCCCTTAACCATCACGCCACTTGTCGGCCCCCAGAAGAAACTTAAGTGTGGGAGCAGTGCTTGGCACCAGACAAATGGGCTTGTTGTTAGTATTTATTCCATTGCACAGTGATGATCACTGTCCTTTTCCCCCATTTGACTGGAAGCTCCTGGAGAACACAGCAGTGACTGAAAACCAAGCTAGCATTGCTAGTACTCAGTAAGAGAAGGCCTGGCCTGGTCTTCAAGAGGGGCTTTGTAATCGTGTGCAGAGTGATGTACCATGGCCGAGCTATAAGCTGAAAGAATTTCTTGAGGAAGATATTTCTGCCTGTCTTTTTTTTAAAATTTAATTTTATCATTATTATTATTTTTTTAATTTGACCAGAGACAGAGAGGAAAAGTGAAAAAAATGAGCCACCAGGTCTGGGACTCAAAGTGCCATTGGTCATGTGGGAGTCCAGTGCCTTAACCACCATACTACCTGCCAGCCCCAACTGCCCAACTTTCAAAGGTCTTTCTTATCAGTTAGTCACTGCAGATGTCAGTCAGCCGGGGGACTTGTGTGGCTCATACAGTATGTCTGTGGCAGAATGGGGTTAGAACCCAGGTCTCCTGACTCCGGTCCTGGTCTCCAGCTATAGCACTGACCTCTCTCTTTCAGTAGCTTCTGCTCCTTGAGTCACAAAGACCACGCCCACCTGCCCCACCCTGCCCTGCTATGTTTGTTTGCTTAAAATAAAGGCAGATGAGTTTTTGGAAGCTCAACAAGAAGTAGAAATGGAATAAGTCATTCAAGAGGACACAAAATAGCCCATAAAGGGACTGTCACCAACTATGAAGGGACTGAAATTGAGTATAAATTTAAAACAAATGTCTTTAGGCAAAGGGAAGAAAAATCCTGAGAAAGAACAGACACATCTGGGAAAGAAGGCTGGTATCTTAGCACATTTGGATAACAGGATATCTGAGACTGGGTAATTTATAAACTAAAGAAAAACATTTAAAGTTCATCTATTTCTCCCATGAGTGAGACAAGGAGAGGGAGAGACCACACCCTCCACAGGGTCTCAACACCATCGTCCACCCCAGCCAGCCCTAGATCACAGGGAAGTGTGTGCCAGGCGTTCTTGGAGAGTTCTCTGATATGAACCCAGAACCTTCCTGTATGGTCATCCTCACAGAGTGTTGCATTTTATTGCTGTGTCACTGTTCAGCCCAAGAAAAGGAACGTATTTCTTAAAGTTCCAGCAAGTGGACTGGGCAGCCAGATCTGGTCAGCTCCTGGTAACCCTCACATGGCATCCCAACATGGGGAAGTACAAGGGGAAGTGGGTGTGCAGGAAGGGGTGGGACATGATGGGCAGCCTTGCTTTATAACCCCTGCTCTCACAGTAGTGAGTCCAGTCTCGCCAGAACGGCATTCATCTCTCACTCTCTTTTTTTTTTTTAAAGAGAGACTTTTGCTATCTGGTACGTGCACTCACTGGAGAGTGAGAGAGACAGAAAGTGAGGAATCAACCCCAGAGGGGTTGGCCATGCCACAATCTCTTCTCCTTCATTGTCCTCTCAGGATTTGGGGCACGCATGCACATGCGCCCAGAGTGAGTTTCAAACCTCTGGGTCCAGGACTTGAATCACAGTCGGCCCTGTAGGAGTCCAGCAATGTAACCATTACACCATCTGTTGGTCCTCAGCATACATCTCTTCATGAAGGTAGAACCCCCATGACCCAAAGTCCTCTTGAGGTCCCCACCTCTTGATACAGTTATGTGGACAGTTACATTTGCACCAGTGCTGGTGGGGACAAACCATGTCCAACCACAGCTGTTGTGGCTGAAACAGCGTGGTGCTCTTGCTACTAGTGTCTTCGAAAACCCCATGCTGACCCCAGCTCTTGGAGAGGAGCCCTCACAGCCTTTTAAACACAAGTACCCACAGGGGGCGCTCTTCTGGAAGCCTGGGCTTCCATAGCAATGTTTTCTGCCATGCTCCCCATCCTGCCCTGGCTAAGAGTTGGGGTCCCCAAGAATCTGGAAAACTCACTCAGGGACCTAGATATCCAGGTTACTTGAGAACTCCAGCATTCTAGAAGTTCATGGATGGCCTTCAGAGCTCTAACAAACGTCCCCTCCACACCGCACCCCCACCCCTCCCAAGATTCCAGAAAATCTTACCCCTCTTCCATAGTGTTTAAAATTCCAGGTAAGATTTCTGAGAATTTGGAATTCTGAAAAATTCCTACAGGGCTTTGGAATATCATAATGTTCTGAGATACCAGAGACCTTAGTGTGACAGTTCATGAGAACTACTCCTGTGTTCAGGGAGCGAGAGAACTGCCCCCAAGTCCTGGCAGTCTGCAGAAGGCCTGTTGCTTTCAGCATCCCAGAAGTGCCCACCTGGGCCTCCAGGCTCTCAATGAGGACCACTGGATTGGACAAGTCTTGATGTGTTACTGGCCCCTTTAGACTTGTCCAGGGTTAGGGATTGTAGAAAAGTGGCATTTCTAGAGTGTGAATGCTGATCGAGGTGGACAAACAATGGCTTCGAGATGGGGGCCAATCTCCTGAATCCCCAGCCTATTTCTGGAAGAGGAAGCCAGGTTTGGCTGAGCTGGGGCCTGAGCTGAAATGAGGAAACTGGAAAATCGTGACTGGCTCCAGCAGGGATCGTCCAAACACGAATGAACCAGCAATTGCCAAGGTCCA
>NW_006159542.1:5182184-5195594 GCF_000334495.1 Tupaia belangeri chinensis
GTCCAAACACGAATGAACCAGCAATGGCCAGGGTCCCCCTGGGTGGTCCCCGTCCATCCTCCTCAGGCTGCTCTCTCACAGTGCAGGGCCTCCCCTGCCTGAGGCTAGAGACCTCCCAGCAAGCAGGGCCACACTGCAGCAAGATAAGGGTTCTGGGGAGCAGAGCTGGGCCCAGGCACGAACCTGCAGAGCCACCCAAGCTGACGTGGCACCAAGATTGCCAATTCTAGGAAGTCAGGACTCCCCCTCTCCAGGTCTCTGCACAAATGTTACCTCCACAAGATGTTGGCACCTGTTTCGCCCTGTCCTTGTCTATCAGATGTGTCCTGTGAGAGCTAAGGATTCATATGCTTTATTCAATGCTAGCCCAAAGAAAGTTCTCAATAAATAGTTGTCGTTTTTTTTGTTATTATTTTTTTTAATCTGGATTGTCGATCCCATCAAAGTGTTGACTACACCATCTGCAGCAGGGAAAGCCCCGTGCTCCCCTCTCTCCACCGCCCAGGGAACTTAATCCCCACGACACTTTTGTTCTATATGGGCTGTAACGGTGCCTATTCTGGACACGGTGACTTGCTCGGAGCACTCCAGGCACTTTCCCAGGATGGCTTTTGGTTTCAACACCAGTGGCACAGTCCGCAGGCTTAACCACAGCGTGCTTGACCCGCACTAGCTGCCCGTGGTATCTGCCTGTCACCCCACATGCCTGGGCACTGCCCGAGGAATGCTGACCCTCCAGAAGTCGCTGCCGTTGGACATCCTAATGCCCAGTCACACATCCTCTGACTCGGGAGACAGGGCCCCGGTAGTGAGGGAGGTCCAGAGAGGCCCAGCAGCCTGCCCCTCGTCACACAGCACGCTCAAGTACAGTTTTATTACATCTTGGTTTACCTTTGGGTCCTCACTGCCTCGGGGGAAGGGAAGCATGAAGAGGAGGCACTCCCAGGGCTCCTTTCCAGGATGCTGGGACAGAGCATGGAGTCCGTGGAGGCCTTCCTTGCTTGGTCCTGCACCGGTGAGTATGGAGGACAACAGAGGTTGTGGCTGGCCCAGCTCGGGCCTGGGGGAAACAGCAGTCAGTCTGACCACTGAGCCAGAGGTGGCCGTGCCCTCCCTTCTGCAGCCTCAGGCTCTCCCACTGGACCCTGCCCAGTCCTCTGGCCTCCCAGCTTGAAGGCCAAGGTTGTGGCTAATGCTGGCACCTCTGGGGCCTTGCCTAGCCCAGGGCCCAGGACTCAGGGGATGGCCAACCTCAGACCCGACCCAAGGGGGACTGCTGGCTGAGGTGTCTCATCTCTGCTCTGTGCTGGCCTCATCACAGGTCGCCTGCCTCCAGCTCACCCTGCCCACAGTGGCCAACATGACCTAAATTCAGCCCTAAGCTGGGGACTCCTCAGGACTCTTCCATGGCTACCATTTGCCCTTGGCACACACACAGACTGTGGAGGCGGCCTGCACAGCCCTGCACTTCAGGGACCGGACGACCATGGGAACCGCAGGGGTCTTTGGGCCTTTGCCTCCCCAGCCCCTGCCTTCCCTGCTCTGAGTGCCGTCCACCTTCCAAGCCTCCGTCGTGGCTTCTCCAGGGAACCTTCCCTGAGCTCTTCCACCATTTCCAGGGAGTGGCCTTCCTCTGTGCCTCCACAAGTCCCCTGGACTTCCCTCATCAAAGAAGTGATGCAAGCCCACCCTGGACCAGCCCCTGCCCTAGCTAGGGCCGAGGTGGTTTCCCTCACCATTCCATTTCCCCAAGCCTACCCAGTGGCTGTAGTACTTGCTCAATTAAATCCTGCTCAGTATATGAGAGAAGGGAGGTTGGGATATTCCAGATCAGAAGGGACACCCACCTGGGTCAAGATCTGCCCCCTCAGAGCCCCCATGGGAAGTGACCAACGCAGAGGCTCGGAGCCGACAACTCTCTTTATTCATACATGTTGTCTCCGGCTGCCTGGTTTCTCCGGAATCCAGCCATTTCTCAAAGGCTAGGGCAACACCCTTCCTTTCTCCCCCAGCAGCCCCCACCCCAGCCCTGGAGTTGGTCTGCCCAGCCCAGCAACAAGGTGGAGCAGCAACTGGCCTTCCCATTCGACAGACATGGAGCCTGAGGCCCAAGAGCACAGAGTCCAGGCCAAGGTCACACGGCAGGCTCCTGGGTGTCCACTTGGCCTTCAGTGGGGAGGGAGGACGTGGCCTGGGCTCTGTGCACCCTCGCTGGGGGAGGTTGGCTCTGGCCATGGAGTAAGGAGCCGCCAGTCTGGTCTCTGAGGGCCTCTAGCCTCCGGGCCAGGTTCGGAACCCCAGCCCCACCTGAGGAGCAGTGAGACTCAGGCCTGCCCTCTTTTGGGCCCCCTGCTGCTCAGGTTCACCCAGGTCCCAACAGCCTCTGAAAAAGTTTCAGGTGGTGCCCTCAACCCCCCACACCCCAAAGACCTGGGCTCCCACATACATCTGGGGGCCCCAGGAAGAGAACTGCAAGTCCGGGAATGAGAGAGATCTTAGAAATCACCTCTCACCACCACCCCCTTTCAGAGATGGGGAGACTGAGGCCTGGAAAGCATGGACTCAGGCCCGAGACCAGGGAACACTAGGGAACCCTCCTCACTCCCTTCTTCACCTCTCAGCACAGGCGACGTGTCCGGGGGCCCCACAGGCAGGGGCGGTGCAGAGGGTACCACCTCCTCCTCCGTCAGCATCTCTGCCAGGGCCCTGGTCTGCATCCACGAGTCACGGTGACTCCTGGGCCAGGGTGAGTGGAGTGGTGGGAGGTGAGTCTTGAGGCTTCCCGGCCTCCTTCCCCCACCCCAGTGCCCCAGCGCTGGCCCACCTCTCTCTTGGGCACTTGGCAGAGCCAGAGCCAGAGCCAGAGCCACATGGGGGTACGCAGGGTGGGGGTCGGGCAGACAGGGGCAGGCCGCCGGGGGGCTCGGGGCTCGGCACCTGCACAGAAGACCAGTCCACACTGGGTGACCTCAGCCTTTCTCTGTATCCCACCACGCCGTGCTGTGCCCACCCCAGAGAGTGCCAAGAAAGACAGGTCAGCATGAAGGGGTGGGGTCAGGTCCCAGTGGCTTTCTTCTGTGACCAGAGATGGCTCCTGTCATATCCTTGCTGGGACCAAGAGCAGGCAGCACCATGTCTGACCAGTGCCCAGAACAGAGGCAGGCACAGTGGAGCTCAGGAAGGAGGGTGTGCCCAGGTGAGAAGCTGTACACATGGGGAAGTGTGTAAGAGAAGAAGGAACAGGTGAGGACAGACTGAGTTCCTAAAAGGAGGCAGGGGGCCCACAGGTGAAGTGGCTGGCTGCCATGTGGCCGAATGTGCAGTTTGACTCCCAGACCCAGTGGCTTGAGAAACATCCTGGTCCCAAAATCCCAAAAGGAGGGAAAAATGGAGAAGGGCCTGCGGCATGGAGCTTTCTCGTGCTCTCTCTCTCTCTCTGGTGCATGTGTCCTTTACCAAATTAAAAAAAAAAAAGAAAAAAAAAAAGCAGGAAGGGGAAGCAGAGGAGGTAAGGAATCCAGGCTTCTTCCAAGCCTGGGGCAGAGGGATCCCTGAGCCAACCAGCTACTCCTGCCAGGACTGCCCGGGCCCGGCCTCCTGCACTGCTGGTCCCCAGGCAAGGCCTCCAGTCCCCCACCTTTGCCTGCCTACCTGCTGCAGATGGTGCTCCCTCCGTGGGCAGGCCCAGTGGGCCAGAGGGCAGAGGTGGCAGCAGGGGCAGGAGCAGAGGGGTGGTAGTGCCTGCAAGGAGATGAGCCCGTGGTTCAGCGATGTCCCTGCTTCTCACCCCCCAAGTTGGCAGTGGAACTCACATAGCAGGGGTGAGCTGGTCCCATCCAGCAGGCGCACGGTGGGGCTGGGCCAGGGCCCGAGTGGCGAAGGTGACAGATGGAGAGGAGGCGCCTGGGAAGGACAGTGGGCTGTGTGCCTGCAGCCCTCACTGTTGCACCCACAGGCCTCCAAGTCCCCCTTTCCAACAAGGCCTCCCGGAGCACTTAGCTACATGCCAGACCCCGTTCTCAGCGCTTTACCTGCTAACACATTCCTGCCAGCCCAAGACAGCCCCACGAGAAGGACCAGCTAGGATTCCCACTTCGCAGATGAGGAAACCCAGGCAGTGAGAGGGTAAGTGACGTGCCCAAGGTGGCACAGCTAGGAGGGAGAGAGTGAACCCAGGGGTCTGGATGCAGAGGTCAGACTCTCCTCGGTTCACTAGGCCACCCCTTTCTTGGCAGCTCTCTGTCCAAGGCTGGTGACCGGGCGGTGACACTCACCTCTCCAGCTCATGCACCTGCTGAGCCAGGATGCGCTGCTCATTCCGGGCCAGGTCTCGGCTTCTCTGCAGCTGGCTCTTTTCTTTTCTAGGGGTGAGCAAGCCCAGGAAGCTGATAGTGGGGAGTCAGGGGCTGGGGAGGGGAGACAGATACAACCTAGCGCTGAGGAGTAGGGAACAGAGTCCCCTGCCTGTGGGCTGGGCCCCACCTGAGCCTTTCATTTTCCAGCATGAACTCCTGTAGCATCCCATAGAGGTTCCGCTGGGCCCAGGCCACTCGGGCCCCGCTGGGCCCTGAACTGGAAGCTGCAGGGAAGTAGAAGGAGCATCCACAGGAGCCCTAAACCCACCCACTTCCTCCCTTCCCATCACAGGGAGCTCATAGCTCATACCCTTGGGATCCATTTGGTCCAGCTGGAACCGAAGGCGACGGTTCTCCTCCTGGAGCTGCAGCACCTCGGTCTCCAAACGCTGAGGCTGCTTTGCCACAGGGGACTACGAGGAAGGGGCCCAGAGCTGCCTTTTACGGTTGCATACATTGTGCACTGCACAAGGGCTTCCGGGTGTGGGCAGTGAGTGAGCTCGAAGTACACTTGTCAGCTCTGAGTACATCTGAGCTCTGCTTCATTTGTCAGTCTTAAACCCCGGCACAGGCTGCATCCTCCTGGAAAGGCCATCACTCTGGGGGCTGCTCTCAAGGCTGGACTTGGCTCCAAGTTCAACCCCAAACTCAGTTCCGTCCAGACCTTGGCTCAGATTCTGAGCTCAAACAAGACCCATATCAGACCGCAGATCAACTCAGACTTAACCACAGTACTAACTGCGATCCTGGCAAGGGCCTCCTCATATCCCAAATCAGAGTCCAACCCAAGAGGGGCCAGCAGTGGCATGGTGGTTAAAGTGGCTGGATCCCACACAGCCAACTATACAGTTCAAATCCCAGACCTGGCAGCTTGAAACCACAGCAGGTGTTTGCGTGCATTCCCAAAATCCAGGGAGAAGAGCGGAGGAGGAAGGACTACACTTTCCCTGGGGAAAGTGGGGGCTGCTTTCTCACTCTCTCTCTGCCTTTCTCAGGTGGGTGCATGTACCCTACAGTAAAATGTTTAAAAATTTAAAACAAACAAACAAACAAAAACAAAACACTAGATCTGTTGTAATCCCGACCCTGACCTGGCTGGGACCTGACCACACTCACCACAATGCCATTTCCAGGAATCCAACCCTAATCCCAGCTCTGACCCAGTTCCTGACACTGCCTGGCCCCCAGCCTGGGTGGGACCCCCACTCTGCAGCATTGTCTCCCATGCCAGCTCCCCACCCCAGCCTGTGTCTCCCACTGTTCACCTTGGGGGCCTGTGGCCGGGTGGTGACCCGCTGAGCCCGGCTTGCATAGCGCAGGGTGCTGAGTGTCTCGGGAAGGCACTGGGCTGAGGGGGACACGCAGGCCACCTGGGGAGGACTCCCGCTGAGTGGGCTCCTTCCCTAGGACCCAGCCCTCCCTGCCAGCCCCCTAGGGTACCATGAGGGTGACCCCACGGCCCCCCAGGGAGTCTGCCAACAGCTTGGTGAGCTTGCTGTCTCGGAAAGGGATGTGACTTTGCTTCCGCTGAGGGTCCAGCAGCAGGGAGATGCAGTGACCTGGGGTAGGAGAGTGAGGTCAGGGGAGGCCATACCACTTGCCCAAGGCTGCGTGCTGGGATGCAGCAGAGGTGGGATCTCCACCCCACCTGCGGACTTGGGTAGAGTCTCGCGTGATCTCATTACTCATTTGAACTGGCCTCCACCAACGGGCTGGGGCTCTTCCGGACAAAGTCGGCCCTGTCCACCCCCAATCCCCAGCAAAGGCAATTTGATGAGGGTCTAGTAAACAGACTGAATGAGAATGACTTTCGTCTGCAGAGGAATACCCAGGCTCAGATCTCAAGGCCAATAACCTGGGGTGGGGTGGGGAGACAGGCCAGTTCCCTTTCCCCACTGGGCCTCTGACTTCCTGCACATGGACAGGCTGAACAACTCTGAGGTTGAGGGTTTCTACCTCCCCAATTAGAAGGGAACCCACACGCAGCCTCCGGCTCCTGGATCACAGCTCTTGAGCCCTCTATGAACTGTGTATCCCCCACCATGGACCAGCCAGGGATCAGGTGCAGAGGAGGGACTCAGGAAATCCCCCCTGCAAGGCCTCAGGTCTCACCCAGGGCCAGCAGGCTGCGGTTGATGCTGTTGGCCTCAAGCATCAGCTCCCCGCGGGATCCCGTGGCTGTCACCTTCTCGCTGCCAGCCAGGTCTACAAAGCACAGCTTCCCACCAGCAGGGGGCTCCCCAGCGTCTGCAGGAGGCAGCTGCGGGGACTGGGGGACCAGGCTGGCTGGGGACTTGGGATAGGAACAAAGTCACAGGGTCCCAAAGCCAAAGGTTTCCACGGCCTCCGCGCACACCCAAACTGATTTAAACACCCAGAGGCAGGCCCCCCTCTGGGCAACCCCTTCCCGGCCGGGCACTCACAACCGGGCGGCAGATGTGGAGCGTGAGCAGGGCGTGGCTTCGGCTGGACGCCTGGTTCAGGGAGTGGGCGGAGCTCCGCCGCCGGCTAAGACCTGCAGGGGGAAAACTCCAGGAGCTGGCCCCGCAGGACAGGTCATCGCCCACTGAGAGAAGGGGGCACAGGCCCCCTGGAGCAGGCCTGCCCTCGCAGAGGCCCAGGCGCAGGAGGTGGGTGTGGGTCCCGGGAAACGACGGGACGCCGGGCCTGAGTCCAGCACGGATGGTGAAAGGGGGATGGAGAGAACTGAGCAAAAGAACAGTTTCCAGTTTATAAACACCTCCGATGGCTGTGTGCAGGGAGGGAGGGAAACGGCGACAGAGGGCAGCTGAGAGGAGTAGCAGCGCAGGGGCCAGAACCGAGTCAGGTGTCCCCAGGGCCTGCCAGAGGAGGGTGCTCAGCAAATCCCTGATGAATGAATGAGTGAGGCTGAACCGAGGGGCCTTACAGGTTAGGCTGAGCGCTATGGCTCTGGAGGGGTGGAGGGATGAGAACAAGGAAGAGGCCTCCCTGAAGCAGAGGCCGGGGCAGAGCGGAAAGAGGGATATCTGGAAGGCCACTGGAAGGCAGGGTCAGCCCACCTTGGGGATAGAAGGGGCCATCTGTGGGCGTGACCTTGACTTGTTGGTTTGCTGGTCCTTCCCCCTCCGAGAAGCATTTATGAGGCGCCCCTGAGTCCCCCAGCTCCCCTGCAGGACCACGCACCCTTCTGCAGCAGTTCCATCAAGGCCTCCAGGCTCCCGAACTCCACCTCCCGGAGCTGCTCCACGTAGAAGCCCCGGGTCTTGTTCCAGCGAACTGGGAGGGGCCGGGAAGACCCCAGGCTCAGTAAGTCCCGAACCTGGGAAGCCAGCTGAGTCTGAGTCCATGCTCCATCCACCCTCAGACCTCAGGACATCAGCCCTGCCCGCCTCCTGCCTCTGACTCCAGCGTCTGTGGCCAATCCCTACTGGTCTACCCCCTCACCTGCTCATTGTAGATCTCCAGATAGGAGGCGCGAAGGGTGACCTGGGAGCCCAGGCGCTGCACGCGGTCTAACAGCCAGGCGAAGGTCCTCTGCATGATGCCAGCCAGGCTGGGGGGCACTGGCACCCCCTCCCCCTGGGGGGCAGAAACAGCTTCACCTGCGCCTGGGTCATCAGCACCGTCCCCACAGTAACACCCTGCCCTGGTAGAGCACCCACCAAGGGCCCATAGAGTATCTCGCTTAATTCTTTTTTTTTTTTAGAATTATTTTTTTATTTATGTAAGAGAAAAAGAGTGAGAAGGCAAGCTGCCAGGTCCAGGACTCAAATTGCAGTCTGCCATGTGGGAGTCCAGCGCCTTTAGCCACCACGCCTGGTGCTAACATTTCCATTTTACAGAGGGAGAAAAGGGGACAAATTTGAACCCAAACGCTCCAAACTGGGCAAGTCCCTTCTCCTCTACGGTCCTTGGTTTCCCCGTCTGCAAATAAATGGGGCCCCAAGTCCCCTCCCCCCAAGGCTTCCTGGGGCTCCCAGCCCCCAGTGCTCCCAGCCTGAGCCCCCATGGGCTCTGCAGGTTCTCTGCCCACCTGGGGAGGGGGTCCGGTCAGGGTGTAAGTCTTGCCGGAACCAGTCTGACCAAAGGTGAAGACGGTGCAGGAGAAACTGCAGACGGCAGGGCAGGGCGTGACTGGACCCAGGGGGCGCCCGGGAGGGGGGCGACCGGGCTGACAGGATGCCCAGCGGGCCTCATCCAGGCCCGCGCGTCACTCACCCCCGCAGCGCCAGCTCTCCCCGGCAAATAAATGGGGCCCCAAGTCCCCTCCCCCCAAGGCTTCCTGGGGCTCCCAGCCCCCAGTGCTCCCAGCCTGAGCCCCCATGGGCTCTGCAGGTTCTCTGCCCACCTGGGGAGGGGGTCCGGTCAGGGTGTAAGTCTTGCCGGAACCAGTCTGACCAAAGGTGAAGACGGTGCAGGAGAAACTGCAGACGGCAGGGCGTGACTGGACCCAGGGGGCGCCCGGGAGGGGGGCGACCGGGCTGACACGATGCCCAGCGAGCCCCATCCAGGCCCGCGCGTCACTCACCCCCGCAGCGCAAGCTCTCCCAGGCGCCGCACGCCGCACGCCTGGAACACGTCCTCCTGCGTGCGCGTCGCGTCCAGCACCACGCCGAAGCGGAACGCCACGTCGGGGCCCCCGCCCGGGGGGCTCACCTGGGGAGGGGGCCGTGGAGGGGCGGGCATTCTGGGAGAGGGCGGGGCCTAAGGTACTGGTGCCGAGAGAAGGGATCTGGCGTCCCAGGGGTAGGTTTTAGTTTGCGGAGGGGGAGGAGGGGGTGAGATGGCAGGCACTCACCTGCAGAGTCCGGGTCCCTGAGCAATGCAGAACGCTCTGTTCCCCTCGACGCAGCTCGGCTGCGCTCATAGGTCGCACCCTGGGGTCCAACGGGAGGGCAGATGGTCCATTCTGATGTCTCCATCAGACCCCTCTGGCTCGATGCCTCCTAGCCAACCTAGACCCACCTGAGCACCACCTGGATGGGCGTTTCCGGTCCTTCCGGCCCCTGCTCCAGGTTCCGCGCGGGGTCCCTGTGGCAGCAAGGAGAGTTAGATCCCTGCGGCCAGCTGGGCGCGGCGTTCAGGGCTACTCGAACTTCTCGGAAGCTCCACTTACCCATCCGGAGACCCTCGTTCCTCCATGTCCAGCTCTTTACACGGAGTTAGCTCCGCCCAAGGCTCATTCCTTCCCCTCCCCAGTACCCTCCCTTTTTCCACCCTGCAACAGGCAATCTACACACATCTTGCATTCCCCCTCCAGCCCCCCCTTTCCAGGCAGCCATCCATCCGGAAAGACTCCGACCTGCCCTGGGCTGGCTAGTTAAAGATTTACCCACCCCCCTCCTCTGCAGTGAAGAAAGTCTCTCCCACGCCAGGGAACCGCTAGCTAGGGGGTTCTGGAATCTGAGGACCCTTTACTCTTGACCAGTCCCATCAGGAGGGACCTAGGGGACCACCCAGACCAGCCTCATTGGTGCACAGATGGGGACCAGGAAGCAGGGACGGGAAGGTCTTAGCCAAGGCTACCGAGCATGGACCTGGCTCTTTCTACCTTTTGCACATGCGGGCCCCCTTCCAGTTTTGTAATCCACCCCCACTCCTGCACTGCAGCAGCTCAGAACCCAGAGAGGGAGGGGCCCAGGTTGCAGCTGGCTCTTTGGAGGACCTGGCTGGACTGGGTCTCCCAGCTGAGCTAAGAACAGGATTCCAAACATCTGGTTAAACATGGGGCGCTAGCCTCTCCAATGTCAAGGCTGATCCAAGGCCGGCAGGATGGTTTAACCCTCTTGTGGCCTGGTGTGTATGAGTGCAGTGGACATGTCTGAATGTGCTGGCGTGGGGCAGCCGCTCATCTGAGCCATTGTCCATGTGAGACGCCCAGGCAGAAGAGTGACATGCCAACTCTGCCGCTTCCCAGATGCCTGGGGAGACAAACAAGCACATCCCAGTGTGCAGAGCCTTTGGAGGGGGTTCAGAGGGTTGAAGGGTTCAGTGGGGTGCGAGTGGTCAGTGAGAGTGTCTGGGGCAGAGGAAACACTTCCGGAAGGCCAGGGCGGGGTGGGGAGATGCGTGTGGATTGGAGAAATAGTTTGAGGCTGGTCTCAGCTCACGGAGGGCACACCAAGGAGTCCGGACTCAGGGAACCAGGAAGCCATTGAAGGAAGAGAGAAGGAAGCGACACCACCAGACTGGCATTACTATTATTGCCATCCTGGGGGTTTATGTTCTGAAGAGTTCTGCAAACTCCTCTCCCTGCAAACACACATTAGGGTGAAAGCCCTAAAAATCACCCCCTCACTTGAAACACTCTATACCACCATGAATGATAGTCAACTATCAAAGCTGCCCCCTGGGGAATGGAGTATCTTGGGTGGCATTGAGCTCCCCATGCACTGGAGGTGTGCAAGCGAGAGCGAGATAACCTTTGCAGAATTTGTAGTCAAGTCTTCTTTTTTTATTCCTAGGACAGCCTAGCTGACTGCACAGGGAGAATTCTGTAGAGCAAAGGCTCACCGATCGCAGCTCTGCCACTACCCTGCCACAGTCTCAGCCTTAGATAGCTGGCCTGAGATTTCGATGAGATCGTGTGGTTGCTGTGAGTCATTAGAGGAAAAGACTTTTCTTTTTTTTCTCCTGAAACTTTTTTATAAATGAATTAATGTACACTCATCCCCTAATCATCGTCACAGCATACAAAATGTGGTTTCCCATCCAGAATATACTGTATAGTGGCTTAATCATGTATGTTATCATCAATAATTTTCCATTTCTAGTTTCTTATATTTCTATTTATTCACCCCTTTGTCTGACCCTTTGCCTTTTCCCACCCTCTTCTCACACTATTTCTGGTGTCTACAGTTGTCTTCCATTCCTTCCCCCCCGCACACACATTTTATTGATTACACAGTTTCTTAAATAATCTAACTACTTTCAATAGCCAAGTTCAGCTGGTAATTTCAAGAAGAGCAGTTTCGAATTGGTAAGGAAATTTGCTTAAAACTTAAAGGAAGGAAATGAAGTCTACATGGTCTCCAAGGTCCCTGTTTTATTCTTGAGATGGTGAAGAGTCAGGATCGCTGTTTTTCAGGTGAAAAACTGAAGGAGACAGGGGTCGGCAGGGGAAGTTGCCTAGGGGGGCAGCAGCTCTCCAGCTCTTCGGGGCTAAACCAAGCGCTGACTTCCATCACCACAGACTGTACACCCTGTTGCTGCCTGCGATGCTTCCAGTTGTAAACCCAGTGAGCAAACAAGTCGTGCCATAAATGCCCTTAAACATACAAAGGACTATCAGCTATTCACATCTTCGTGTGTGTGTGCACTGATTGAATCAGAGTTTTGACTCTGCTCAAATAAGATTGAAAGGATGGGACCAGCAGTTAGCGTAATAGCTATGTTGCTGGACTCCCACGTAGTCGACTGCGGTTCGAGTCCCGGATCCGGTGGCTTAAACTCACGCCGGACGCATGTGCGTGCGTGCCCAAGATCCCGAGAGGAGAATGGAGGAGAAGGGATTGCAGTGTGGCCATCTCCCGTGGGGGGTGATTTCCTGCTTTCTGTCTCTGTGTCTCTCTCTGTCTGTCTGGCGAGCACATGCGCCCTATAGCAAAAACCTCTCCAAAAAATAATAATTAAGATTGAGAGGAGCCACACATAAGGCATTGTGGTCAAAGTGCAGAGACAGGGCGTACGTATGCTGGAGTGTGACGGTGCAAAGCGGTGTCAAGGGCAGGGCCAGTGAACAAAATTAAACTGTAGAACTGATTCTTCAATTGTCTGGGAAAACAAAATGAGTCTCTGTTTAAAACACAAAAGCCCACTTCAAGTGGAAGAAACTGATGGAAAGGAAGAGAAGAGGAAAAGTTACACCTGACAAGCCGTCACCAAAAGTAAGCGTGTGCATTTACTAATGTCAAACAAAGTGGATTCTTAGATGAGAGACATTAGTGAAGGCAATGGGGAGCATTTCACTGTGATTCAATGGAAGACACAATAACTTCTGCGGTAGTCACTGACTAGCGGAACTGCAAGGAGACATCAGAAATTCGCCTGCACAGATGGTAACCTTACCACGGCTCTTTCAGTCGCTAACAGAGATCGGGCGCAGTGAGGCTGCAGGAGATCTGAACAGTTACTCAGCTTGGTCCAAATGCCATAGAGAAAACACTGCACCCAACAACTGCAAAATGCACGTTCTCTTCAAGTGCATATGACGTATTTTCCAAAATAGGTGTTAGGCAGGAAAGCCAGATGAATCATTTCAAGTGGTTGAAATCATACTGAGTATGTTCTCTGATCATAGGAAACACGTTTAAAAAGAATTGATTACTTATTCTTATTACTTATCCTTTCATTGTATTTATTATTATGTTTTTTTTTTTTTTAATTTGGCCAGAGAGAGAGAGAAATGGAAAGCAAGAAAGCAAGTTGCCAGGTCTGAGTTTTAAACTGTGGTTGACTATGTGGGAGTCCAGTGCCCTAACCACCACGCCATCTGCTGGCCCTGACCATAGGGAAATTAATCTAGATGCAAGAGAAGATAGATAACTAGAGAACCCCTGAATGACTAAAGGTCAAACAAGAGCTTCTAAATGATTTCTTCTTTGGATCACAGGTAATTAGGCAGTATTTTGAAATTAACCATCGTGAAAGCGCGGTATAGAGTTAAGCAGTGTCTAAAGGGAAATTCGTAGCCCTGAATACTCATATCAGAAAAGAAAGGGAGTTGAAAATCAATCATCGAAGTCTCTACCTCAGGAAGCTAGGCAAAGAACAGCACCCTACGGTCAAAGAAAGAAGGAACGAAATCGCACAGCTAAGAGTAGAAGTCAATGAACTACATGGCCGACGTGATGGAAAACATCAACAAAGCCAAAAGTGTGGTTTTTGATAAGATCAATAAACTAATTAAACAAAAGGAGAAAGTGCAAATATCTGACTACTATCAGAAATTAAAAAAAGGGGGGACCAGCAGTTAGCGTCATGGCTATGTCACTGGACTCCCATGTAGTCGACCGCGGTTCGAGTCCCAGACCGGTGGCTTAAAATCACTCCGGGTGCCTGGGTGTGCATGCCC
>NW_006159542.1:5195634-5207767 GCF_000334495.1 Tupaia belangeri chinensis
GGTGTGGCCATCGGCCATCCCCCCTGTGGGGTGATTTCTCGCTTTCTGTCTCTCTGTCTCTCTCTGTCTGTCTGGCGAGCGCACGCGCCGTATAACAAAAACCTCTTCAAAAAAAAGAAAAAATAGACAAATTTTTAAAAAGGGGACTTCATGACAGATTCTGTAGATGTTAGAAGAATAATATGGAGCAGTGAGAAGAAGAGCGGAGAATGACCCCTGCACAGACCAAATCCCAACTCCCCCACTGCTGCTGCGTCCCTGCTGCTGGTGGTGCTACCACACCCGAGAGAGAGGCGGAGGGGCTGCTAGGAGGTGAGGCCGAGAGGGAGGGGGGACCACGGAGATCTGCAAGCCTGTCTCCACACCTGCTCCAAAGTCAGAGTCCAAGCCTAAAAAGGCCTCTGCAAAGAAGAGGAGAAGGCACCCACAGGGAAAAGGGGCAAAGCTGACACACACAAGGATGGGAATAGCCCTGTAGAAAATGGAGATTCCTAAGAGCAGAACAGACACAGAGCCAAAGATTAGGGGGATACCAAATGCAGTGTGTACATTTCTGATAATTGTGTACCTCTGGTGACTGTACAGACTGAAATATGACTTTTTATTAAGTTTTACGAAAATGCAAAGTTTTGTGGGTTTGTTTTTTTTTTAAGGTCTTTGCCATAGAGCGTATGTGCTTGCGTGCGCGTGCGAGAGAGAGAGAGAGAGAGAAACAGAGAGAGAAACAGAGAGAGAAACAGAGAGAGGCAAAGCAAAAAAACCACCCTTGGGGAGAATGGTCTCTTGAGATTCTGGGTCCAGGGCTTGAACCATACATAGTAAGTCATGTGGGGGTCCTGTGCCTTAATCACCATATCACCATGTCACATCTTGGTCCCTACTTGCCTTGTCTTGCCGTGCCTCTCCTCCTTTCCCTTCCCCTCCCCCCTCCTCTCCCCTCCCCTTCCCTTCCCTTCCTTTCCCTTCCCTTCCCTTCCCTTCCCTTCTCTTCTCTCTCGCTCTCTCTCTCTCTCCATCTCTCTCTGTCTCTCTCTCTCTGTCTCCCCATTTCTCATCCTCCCTCTCATCCTCGCAAAGGTAATACACTTTTAAAAATCAATACAAAGAATATTAAATGAAGAATGGGATATTTATACGAGGGGTCCTTCAAAAAGTTTATAGAAAACACGTATGATGAAAAAAAAGGGCATGGTTTGAAAATTTTCTTGCAGCAAATTCTTTCTTTCTTTCTCTTCTTCTTCTCCTCCTCCTCCTTCTCCTCTTCTTTTTGAAAGCTATATTGTTAGCACACAGAACACATATTTTTTTTTGGGGGGGAAGGGGCATTTGTCACCAATAGATGTGTCTGAAGCTGGATTGATTTGAGGGGAAAACATCTTTCCCTTCCAGCTTCGAGAGACTTCCTCTTGGCTCCTGGGAGGGATTCCTTGACATTGACACACACACCTGCCTTGGCGCAGATGCCTGTAGTGTGAAAAATCTTGTTTGTTTTTAGGTTCTCCTTTGCCTCTCTGCCTTCAACATAGAGTGAATTCCCTTAAATGCAGAGCCCTGCTGGGGCCTGACCACAAAAAAATTGGTCACCAGTGTGCCAGGCAATTCAGATTTTCCAATGACAGGGCATCCCTTAAAAGAGCAGCAGTTCCATCTTTCTATCGTGGATCTTCAGGTTGATAGGTCTGCCATTTTCATTTCCTGAAAGTCAGGTCGGTTCGTGAAAAGTTGTTGCACAACACGCTATATGTGAAATGTCAACCTTCACTCTGAACCTTGCCTGTTAGAGCCAAGGCTTTGGAGAGGTTTTCTGATGTTGGTGGCCCACTGAGGAAGGCAGTTTGAAAGCTCTTTTACACTGCCCATGTCCTGCCTGAAATACCACGATTGTTTATGAAAAGTATCTTTAATAAAGCTGGATACGGTTTGGCTTGAAAATAAAGAATAAGAAGACATTCTGTACAATTGTATGCCAAAAAATCTGACCTTGATCATAGTCATGAATTCAAGGGCAAATCTTTTTCAAAAGCTCAACCTACTGAAAAGGGTATGAGAAAAGAGTGAAATATCTGAATAGCTTTGTATCTGCTGAACAAGTGAAATTTGTAATTAAAAGCCTCCCCACAAAGGAAACTCTTGGCTTGGCTGGTTTTACTGGGGATGCTTCCAAACATTTATAGAAGTAATAATATCAGTCTTACACAAACTTTCTGCAGTAGAGCCAGAGGGAGCATTTCCAAGTCCCCCCGCCTTTTTAAAATGAGGCCAGCCTAACCCTGATATTCAATCCTTATAATGACATCATAAGAAAAGAAAATTGCCAGACATTGTCTCCCATGAATACAAATGTAAAGATCCCAAACAATTATTAGCCAATCAAACTCAACAATATATAAAATGCATAATACATGCGAATCTATTCCAGTAACTCAATAGCTGCTTCAATGTTTGAAAATTCATTTGCGTAATTGGATGCATTATAGAATAAAGGAGAAAGTCAAATTATCATCTCAACAGACACATAAAATACGTTCGATAAAATTTAGTACTTGTGGGGCCAAGAGGTGGCATAGTGGTTAAGGAGCTGGACTCCCGCATGGCCAACAGCATGTTTGAGTCCTGGATCTGGCAGCTTGTAAAACACAGGTGTGTGCGTGTGCATGTCCAAAATCTCAAGATGAGAATGGAGGGGAAAGGATTGCAGTGTGTCTGCCCACCGTGGGCAGTGATTTCTCACTTTCTCTCTCATTGTCTCTTTCTGTCTCTCTCTGGCGAGCACACACACCATATAGAAAAACTAAAAACTGAGATTAAAATTTAGTACTTGTTCATAATAAAAATAAAAGCTGTCAACTAACTAAGAATATAATGGTAATTTCTTACTTTGATGAAGATTATCTACTAAACAACCTACAAGTACTATCATTTAATGAAGAAAATGACTTTCTCTTCCATCACCACTATGTAGTTATTATAGTGAGTCAAGAGAAAATAACAGTGGAGGCCGGCAGGTGGCATGGTAGTTAAGATGCTGAACTCTCACATGGCCAACCACGGTTCAAGTCTCGGACCCAGTGGTTTGCTTTCTCTCTCTCTCTCTCTCTCTCTGGTCAAATTAAAGAATAATAATGATAGTAAAAAATAAATTAATTTAAAAAATAGAAACAGTGGGTTTAACAACTGGAAAGAAATATGTAAAGCTAGTAAATATGTCACTTTTCCCAGACCTATGTTTATAGAGAAAATTCAGAAGCATCTCCAAGCAAGCTGCTAGGATTAATAAGAGAATTTAGCAAGGTTTCAGGATGCAATGTTAATATGCATAAGGTAATTAGATATAAAATACAGAATTGTAAATTATAATTTTAATATTTAGAGCAGCATTAAAAAATCAACTTCTTAGAAATAAATTTAATGGGAGAGGTACATAATCTACACTTCGAAAATGGCAAAACATTGCCGAGAACTATGTAAGAAGACCTGAATCGAAGGAAACAGTCACAATGCTCATGAATTTGCAGATCTGGATTGCGAAAATGTCACTCCTCTGCAAACACAAAAGATGATACCCAAACATCTGAAAAAATGTGAAAATGTTCCCCAACATAATTATCACCAGGGACATGAAATTAAAACCATGCTAACTACATCTACCAGACTGGACACAATGAAAAAGGTAGAGTAACACTAAGTGGTTACGAGGAGACAAAACATCTGGCACGCTCACACGTTACAGGTGAGAGCGGAAACGCAATCAGCTTCTGAAACCTGGCTGACAATGTCTACTAAAGCCAAATATATCGCATCCTGGGGTCCAGCAATTCTACTCTGGGCCTGTCCTAAGAGAAATGAGTGCATACAACGGTCAAAAATCACATACAAAACTGTCCACGGCACCTTACAGTCATGCTAGCCGTCACCTTCGTCACCTCCATTGTCGTCGGCCTTACCGCCACTGTCCTGCAACGCCAGCACATGATCGCCCAACGCTCCCATCCCCACCAATACCTACACAGCCAGCAGCGCCCACAGTCACTCAGCTCCTGCAACCGTTGCCGCCATCATCAACGCCTGCACCAGGATCGCCTCGATCGTCACTGTTGACTGCATCCTCTGGAGTCTGTGCTCATTCATTTGAGAAAATGAGAGATGCCACACCAGGCCTCCCGGCGGTACCCTCCCTGACCAGCTGCACGCTGCCTGTTCCCACAGCTGGGACTGAGCTTCTCTCTGTCTCCATTCCCCCTCACCCTGTTTGGAGTCTGTAGCCTATTTGCAGACTGTGCCTCTTCCATGGGAGCAATGAGACACACACACACACACACACACACACACACACACACACACACACACCCGCCACCTTCCCACCCACCCTCCATTGGTTCAAAACAAGACTGAGGGAAGTCATGCTGGGAAACTCGGGTCCTTAGAAGCCCGCGGAGGCCTGAGGGCGGGTCTCCAGTGCCCACTAGGGGGCAGCAGAGGACCATGATGCCAGGGCAAGGGGGGCGGTCACAAAGGGGGCTTTGTCAAGCAGGACTTTGGTCTTGCACACATTTTCTCCGGAGCTTGTGCACGGTGAGGGGCTGGCCAGCCTGATGCTGTGGGGAGAGGTGAGCAGGCCTTCAAGATGCACTCTTTAAGGGAGTGAATAAATCAATAGACCCTCCCCCCAGCTCCACCCCCCCAACGCACACTCTGCTCCCAGCTCCAACCCCCTTCAATCCTCCTCCCTTCAGCCCCGCCATGCTCCTCAGGGAAAGCCCTGCCCTGACTCCTCAGGCCCTGAGCTCCCCAGCTGGGACTTGAGGCCATTTGGGTCCATCTCCTGCCCCTTTGGCTGTCTCTCTCCATGACCCCAACCCCCACCCCTGTGTCCTGTGCTCCAGATGGGGGCACGTACCTGATTCCCCTGTCCTGCACCCACAGGATCCCTCTGCCAGGAGCACTCTTGGACTCGCTAGGCTTCTGCCAGCCTTCCCCTAGAGAGCTTTGCTGTCACCACCTTCCCATTCCTGGGGTCAGCTTAGAGTCCACCTGCTGTCCCCACAACCCCGGGGCTTGCTCTTGGTGGCCCTGATCCTTAGGGTTGCCTTTCCTGCCTGCTGGGAGGCGGGTCTGGGTCTGCTGCCTTGTTCCTGTGGTCTCTGGGCCAGATCAGGGACAGCTCAGGGTCCAGCACACAGGAGTTCAGCAGCTGTGGGTGGGAGGGGAGAGGCAGCCAGGGGGAGGAAGGGACAGGGCTGCTGGCTGCACCCCTGCATCCCTCCCAGCCTCCCTCTGTCTCTCCTCCCCGCAGGCCTCCAGGACTAACCATAGACACCCCATTTTATGATGTAAGGATTCATTTAGGGACTGGTTTATCATGGACATCATCAGTCCCTGCCACAGGGCTGCTCTCACACGTGCCTGGAAAGAGGGTGACGGGGTGACTTTCTTCCAGCATCTGCTGAAACTTAGAACGCCCGGAGGGTGGCGGGCAGTGTGTGGTAGGCCCAGGTAAGCCCAGGCGGCAGTGCCCTCTGCTCTTCCTGCAATGCAGGGAAGCTCACCCTCATCCCTCAGGTGCAGAGACCCAGACAACCTGACTCACCCTGCCAGGCAGCGGGGAGCAGAGGATGAGTTCCCTGTAGCACGTGACTCATTTCTCATCGTCCATCGGACCCCCTGTGGAGAAAGAACCAGATGGGTCCAGAGTTTATTGGGAAATTCCCCAACAGAGTTTGCTGCAATTCAGTGTGACTGGGGCTCTTTGGACTCATTTTACAAAAAACTCCCAACCAGGGACCTTAAGGGATGGAATGAATTTCTTTCTGGCCCCTACTCCATTTTACAGATGGGACAACTAGAGGGAGCCTTTGCAGGCCGGAGCAGCGATTGTGCTCCTGGTAAAGAGTTGCCATCTTCGGCAGAGAAGGAGAGTCCTGGTATCCCAGGGCACCCTGACTGGCTACTCCTCCCTCCCATGCCCTGGCCTCTCTCCCCTTCCAAGTGGGTATGGGCACCATGCCAGGCTCCTCCTAGGCAGGGGACTTTGTGAGTGCCTGAACGGCCTGACTCTGAGGCACACTCTCTGCTGCTAAAGGGGTTCACCAGGAGGGAATGCAACGCCCTGAAGCCAGGCTTCGTCTTTTGGTGAAGATAAGCCCTGAGGGGTGGTGATCAAATCCAGGGTCTCTCAGGGTGGCTGAAACACCCTGTGGTTTCCGGGATCCAGCTCTTTTCTGAGAAATGGACTGGCTCTCCTGAGTCAGCACTGTTCGCCCAAGCATAGCTTACCTATGAGCTGGCTGTTTTCCTCGAACACCGATTATATTAATGTGCAAAACCACGAAGAGGGATGGGACCAGCAGATGGCGTAATGGCTACGCCACTGGACTCCCATGTAGTTGACTGTGGTTCGAGTCCCGGACCTGGTGGCACAAGATCCTGAGAGGAAAATAGAGGGGAAGGGATTGCCGCATGGACATAACCCTGGGGGGGGGTGATTTCTTGCTTTCTGTCTCTCTGTCTCTCTCTGTCTTTCTGGTGAGCGCACATGCCCTAGAGCAAAAACCCCCCAAAAAAAAAAAAAAAAAAAACCCACGAAGGGGGCATTAAAGACCACCTCTTGCACACTGATACCTCATGAGTCTCGAACCTTCTGGGTCAGAGCAATACATGTTAATATTTATGTATTTATTTAGTTTTCGCTATAGGGAGTGACTGTAAGCCGGAGAGACAGAGAGAGAGGGAAAGTGAGAAATTACCCCCCAGGGGGATGGCCACATCATGGTGCCTTTTTCTCCTTTTTTCTCTTGGGTTTTGGGCACACATGCATATGTTCCCAGCATGATTTTCTAAGCCATCATGTAGGAGACTTGAATTGCACACCCAGTCATGTGGAATCCAGCTGCCTTAATGACCATGCCACCTGGTTGACTGAGAGTCAATATTTATGAAACAAGGGACACTTTTTCTACTTCACTGTAACTAACTGTCAACGCTACTCTGAGACTAGCAAAGCAATCGCCCTTGTTTTACAGATGAAAAAACTGAGACTTAAAGATGTTTAGCACCTGGGGCCGACAGATGGCATAGCAGTTACATTGCTGTACTCCCACATGACTGACCACGGTTTGAGTCCCAGACCCGGTGGCGTGAAACTCCCACCAGGCACATGTGCATGTGTGCCCAAAATCTCAGGAGAGTGGAAGAGAAGGGATTGCAGTGTGGCAGTCCCCTCCAGGGGCTGATTTCTCACTTCCTCTCTGTCTCTGTCTCCCTGCCCCCTTCCCCCTCACAAGCACACTGCACCCTAAGACAAAAACCTCTATAAGAGAAAAAGAAGTTTAGCAACTTGCCCAAAATCAAGTACCTCCTAAGTGGCAGGGTGGGGATCCCTAGGTCATCAAAGCTTGCGCTTTGCCCTCCCATCTCTGTGGCTCCTTCTCTGAGCTGTTTTGCAAAACTAAACTTCTCAGGTAATGGAAGCTGACCTTGTAAATATATAATAGTCCTCTCCATTGGGGTTTTGTTTTCTCAGTTTACCTACAATACAGCCCACGATATTTGGAGAGAGAAAGGGAGAAACCACATTCATCTAACTTGGATTATAGTATATTATTATAATCATTCTATTTTACCGTTAGTTATTGTTAGTCTCTTATTCTGGCTAATTTAAAAGGGAAACTTTATCACAGATATGTCCGTTTGTTCCAAATTGGTCTCTTGTACACAGGGTTCAGCACTATCTGAGGTTCTTGGAATGGGATCTGTGTGGATGGATAAGGGAGACTGAGTAATATGCCTTAGTTTTACCACCTCTGCTAAAACGTGCTTGCACATCATCCTCCACGCTGGCCTGCGTTCTTCCCTGGGGGCTGTCTGGTGATGCTTCAAGCTAGGGGGTCTCTGACATCAGAATCACCTGGAGACTTTAGACCCTGCCACCAGGGGTCCTGATTGACTGATTTGGGCAGTAAGGTCAAGGCAGCAGTATTTTTTTTTTCCAGGTGCAATTATTTTTAATGGACAGTATGAAATTTTCTGTTAATTTAAAACTACACAACTTGGGAACCAGCAGTTAGCGTAATGGCTATGTCACTGGACCCCCACATAGTCGACCATGGTTCGCGTCCTGGACCCAGTGGCTTAAAACTCACACCGGGCGCGTGTGCGTGCGTGCCCAAGATTCCCAGAGGAGAATGGAGGAGAAGGGATTGCGGCGTGACCATCCCCCCTGGGGGGTGATTTCTCGCTTTCTGTCTCTATGTCTCTGTCTGGCAAGCGCACGCGCCCTATAGCGAAAACCTCTCCAAAAAAAAAAAAAATAATAAATAAATAAAATAAAATAAAACTATAAAACTCCAACTTTATGAAAAACCACATGAAGGGTAAGGTAGGGGTCCCCCTTTACCCCTTGAAATGCCTGAAACCTTAGGTAGCATTGAACCTTACATATACTATGTTTTTTTTCCTGTATGTACATAACCCTGATAAAGTTAAATGTATACATTAAGTACAGTGATGAAAAATAATGAATAATAGAACAATTATGACAATAAGAGAATCTCTGTGGTTTTTTGTTTGTTTGTTTTTGAGGTTTTTGCTATAGAGCACATGTGCTTGCTAGGAAGACAGAGAGACAGAAAACAAGAAGTCACCCCCCAGGGGGGATGGTCACGCCGCAATCCCTTCTCCTCCATTCTCCTCTCGGGATCTTGGGCACGCACGCACACACACCCAGTGTGAGTTTAAGCCACTGGGTCCAGGATTCAAAATGTGGTCAACTACGTGGGAATCCAGTGACATAGCCATTATACCAATTGCTGGTCCCATGTTTTTAAAGCACCCCCAGTGATTCTGAGGCACTGCCGGGTTGACAACCTCAGCCCTGGTTTTCCTTGCTGAGAGCAGTCGTCCCATCCAGCTTGTGTCTCAGGCTAGATTCTGAGAGTGACTTCCTGGATCCTGGGGGTCCACTTTTTCTAGTCCACCCACTCTTCGGGATTGAGGCCTCTCACTGAGGTCCCTGGTTCCTTCTTTCCATTTCTGTCTTGAAATCTACTGAGAAACCAGAGGCCAGGCTGATGGACACTGTCCACAGGCCCTGCCTGATGGCCTCTGGGGATCCTTTAAAAGTTTTTCATGGGACCAGCAGTTAGCATAAAGGCTATGTCGCTGAACTCCCACGTAGTCGACCGCGGTGCGAGTCCCGGATCCGGTGGCTTGAACTCATGCCAGGAGCGCATGTGTGCATGCCCAAGATCCCAAGAGGAGAATGGAGGAGAGGGGATTGCGGTGTGGCCATCCCCCCTAGGGGGTGATTTCTCGTTTTCTATCTCTCTGTCTCTCTCTGTCTTTCTGGTGAGCGCACGCGTCCTATAGCAAAAACCTCTCCCTCCAAAAAAAAAGGTTCCCAGATTTATCTTCCCTCCTAGGTCTCCTCTGCACAGGTGAGTAGATGCTGTCCAGTGTGTGAGGTGCAGTTGTGTTCCATTTAAATGTTCACTGAGCACCTGCAGTGTGCTGGGTCACACGGTGCAGACCATCTGCTGCGACGTTGGTGTGAGCAGAGTGGTTGCATCATTCCTCTCCTTGGAGGCCCTCCTGGATTGGGATAGGGAAGCTTCTTGAGGATATGCAGCCACCCACACCTCCCAGCCCAGTGCAGTCATCTGGCAGGGGTGAGAGTAGGGTGTCAACCTTTGTCTGCCTCATAGACCTGTAAGCTTCCCGAGGGAAGGGACCTGGGGGAGAATCTGAGTGGGGCAAAGGGCTTGTCCAGCACGCTGAACTACCCGTAGTTGCAACTGCCGAATGTCACGGGAGTGCGAGAGAGGAATCTGAATCCTGGCCAGAGGACAAGGGCCAGGGAGTCCAGGAAGGCTTGCTGGAGGAGGTGGCATTGGGACAGGCCACCTTCTGTCCTGGGTAGAAACCTAGACAGCTGGAAGAGAGAAGAAGGGCATTTCGAGCAAAAGAGAACAGCGTAAACAAAGGCTAAGAGTCGGGGCAAGCTGGAGGGCAGAGGGTTGCTCGGTGGGATGGAAGGCCAGCCCTATTAATGGGCTCCTACTCCACACTACCAGAGTGCAGGAGCTTCCTTGGAAGCCCAGAAAGAGTCTTGGCGAGAAACTCGTTTCCACTCATTCTCTGGGATGAGCAGAGTGTGGGATGTCCCATCCTCAGCTCTTCCTGGGAAGCCCCACCCGCCTTATCAGCTGGAGGACTCCGAGTTCCTAGGCCTGGGTGGGTGCCAGGCTCTCTGCTGACTACCAGCTCTGGCAGCCGGGGAGCTGGAACCAGAGATGGGGCTTCCGCTAGGCTCTCCAGCTGGTCTCTCTGGAGCACCGGGAAGCGCATTCCTGGAGCTGGCCCCCGCTGCCTGCTCTGCAGCCCAAGGACAAGGTCTCAGCACTCACGCTGGACACTCGGTGAGCCCTGAGCCTGTGTGTGCAGGAGCGGGAGGGGGGCACCAGAGTACTCAGACTCTCTTTAGTGGCACTGGAAGACAGACATAGCAATGGCAGACATACTGACATCACATTAGTGGTAGCAGAGGAACTAGTAGTGGATGCACATGTTGTCTGAATTTTGTCCTCGCAATCCTTGGAGGTGGGGACGAGGGTCCAGATGCCACAGTGGGGGAAACTGAAACTCCCAGAAGTGCTCTGACCTCTCCTAGAGCTACAGTTGGGCTGAATGCGTGAGCCCGCTCTCTCCACGATCTGGGATGCCACGAGCTGCCCATCCACCCGCAGCTCTCTCGTGTGCCTGGCACGACACAGAGACAGCCCCGCGCTTGCTCTGGGCTCTAACGATCCCGAGCACCGTCAGCTGTGGTGACCAACTCCTCACGTAGATAAGAAGAGCGAGGCTGAAAAGCTAAGGCAGCTTTGGAAGGCTCGGGGGTGTCCTGGGCAATCCAGGATGCAAAGCAGCCCGTCCCTCCAGCCTGCAAGTAGGGGCCTTCTAGCTGGAAGAACCTACGAGGGCTCTCTCGGGACAGCCCTCCTGCCCCTCCTGGTTCAGCCACCCCAGACCCTGTGGTGGGCGAGTCCACAGCTCCAGGGGGTGGGGAGTACTAGTTATTTCCAGCCTGGTACTTAAAGGGCTGGCCAGGGAGTGGGGTGTGGGCTGGCTGGTGGGTTCCACACTCCCCACAGAGGCTAGCCTTTGGCTGCAGAAACCTGGGTAGGGACTAGGAACTCCTGTCCAAACCGCCTGGGGCAGCTGACGCTGAGCAGACCTCCTGGGGGAGGCCAGTCTTCCCCCCAACCATCCCTAAAAGGCAAGATATAGGTAGCCAAGTTGCAAACAGGCAGCTCATTCAGCCCCCCACCGCCCCCACTCCCAGCTCAGCCAACCTCGTCCTGGGTCCCGGCTCTCCACTGAGTCGTGACCCTGAGAGTTGGGAAAGCACATAGTAGTTCTAGCTGGGGCCCCCTGCAGCTGCAGGGGCCTGAGGGTCAGTGAGGGTCAAGCATGTGCTGCTCTGCTCACCGACTCTGCTGCTCTGTGAGGTGGAAAAGGTAAACCCTCATGGGTCTCTCTCTGTCCCCCTCGAGTGAGGAATGCTATTGCCACAGTGTCTGCCTTTCAAAGCACCATGCATTTCCTGTCCCAGGGTCTTTGCATATGCTATTCCTTCTGCTGGGAATGCCCTTCCCTGGGCTCCTCACAGGACTGCTCCTCTGTCTTCAGATTTGAATTTAGATCAGCTTTCAGTGATGTCCTCCCCAATACCTCTGGCTAATAGCGCCCCCCATACCCACACGGCATCTCTGTCCCCCTCCTCCTCTTCCTCCCAGAGGTCCTATTCATTTCTTTATGGGTGTTGTTAGTCCGACAAGGGCAAGGGCAGTCTCCTTGATGGGCCATTGCGCCCTCATGGTCCAGCAGTGCGCTGGGCACACAGAATGGACATGTATTGGACAAACAATGGAAGGAGAACGAAGGCCTTTGCCATGTTCCATGTTCTCCCTGTCAGAGGGGGTGCTGTCAGCGTTTGAACTCGGGGCTCTAAATGACATTTCTTTCTTTTTTTTTTGGAGAGATTTATTTATTTATTTATTTATTTATTTATTTATTTATTTTTGCTATAGGGCGCATGCGCTCGCCAGACAGACAGAGAGAGACATAGAGACAGAAAGCG
>NW_006159542.1:5207852-5240270 GCF_000334495.1 Tupaia belangeri chinensis
GTGGGAGTCCAGCGACATAGCCATTACGCTAACTGCTGGTTCCCTAAATGCCATTTCTAAAGCGGCCCATGGCAACTGTGAGGGTGCCCAGTGATGACGCTATTCTCTGCATCCACTACACCGGGGACCGGACTTCTCCGACTTCCCTGAGGTCCTCCAGCCTCTGCTTGCATATCTCCAAAGGACAGGGAGCTCACGCCATTGCAGTGCAGAAGGTCTTGGGACCAGCAGATAGCATTAGGTAACATCGCCGGACTCTCATGTAGTTGACCGAGGTTTGAGTCCCAGACCTGGAGGCTTTACAACCCATGCTGGGCACATGTGTGTGCATGCCCAAAATCCCAAGGGGAGAATGCAGGAGAAGGGATTGTGGCATGGCCATCCTCCCTGGAGATGGGGGTGATTTCTTGCTTTCTGTCTCTGTTTATCTCTGTCTTGTCACTGAGGAAACTCGACCTATAAAAAAAACTCTCTCTAAAAAAAAAAAAAAAAAAAAAAAAATAGGTCCATTCTGGGAGCTGTGATTGATGGTAGTGCAGTGGTGAGACACTCTGAGGAAGATCCACACAGGAGGGTTTGCATCCAGAAACCTCCCTGAGTCTGCTGGGTCGTGTGCGCCCTCCATCTGGGGCTTGGGGTGAGGGTGGGTTGGAGATTCATGACCTTGCATGGAGTGCTCACTCTTTCTCTCTCTCTCTCTTATTCATGGAATAAACAAATTAAAAAAAAAATAGGTTCATTCCATTGCCACGTGATCTTCAGAACGATGGAATGGCTGTTCTTCACAAATTTTTTTAAATGCTTGAAGAGGAAGCAGTTTCGGCTCTCGCACAAGTCTGTGGACTTTGACAGCACACTTTTCCATTCATCCGTGTATTTCCTGAGCCCCCGCCGTGGGCCAGGCCAACGGCCACAAAGCAGAACAGAAAACGGCATGGCGACTGCCTTCTCAGAGATGCACAAGGTCTGGGATGACCAAGGAGCTGGAGGGCAGCCCTGGACAGGGGTGGTATGTGGTGTAGACCAGACACCCTGAGTTTTTGCACACTAGTCGCTGAGGAGGCTTGCAGATCCAGGCTCTGCAAACCTGGGCCGAGATTCCGCCTTTCTCACAAACTCTCGGGGGATGCTGATGCTCCAGGCCGTGGGTCATATATCGTGAGTAGCAGGATGTGTAGACCCAACTGACAAATAGGACATGAGGCCCGGAGTGAGCAAGGGACTGGCCCAGGGTCACCTGGTCACGCAGCAGGCGCCGGGCAGGGACCGCTCGCCTCCCCTGGCGGGGGCTCTGGAATTCTCGGGCCAGGCAGGACTCAGTGTGCGTTTGTGAGGCCCGGCATACCTGCCCTCACCCACTGCCCGCCCCTGCCCAGGAACAGTGGGCCTCTTTCCTTCCTCCCTGGCCGGCAGGCACAAGCCCACGGCGCCCCCCTCCCCTGCACACACTCACCCACACTCACACACTTCGGCCGGCCTGCCTGCCCTCCCTGTTTGGGGAAAGTCAACAAGAACGTTTGAAAAGTCTTTCTGTGTGGAGAATCTGTTTGTATAGGGGGAGGAAGCAGAGAGCACGCCAATAGGTAGAAATATTAATGAAGCTTGTTATAAAGGGCCCATTCACGGCTCCGCGAGTAAATAGGGCTCTTGTCGGGCTGCCATGTTATCTGCCAAGTTCAAGAATGTGGTTTGAAAAAATAGAATTTAAAGGGCTGAGGTGGAGCCTTAAATGGCTGGCGTGGTGGAGCCAGAGCCAACGACAGGACGAGCCTCGGCTGAGGGCGGCTGGGGCTGGGGGCCCCGGAGTGCTGGGTCTTGGGGTGAGGGGCTGCCTAGGAAGAAGTACTGAGGGTGAAGCCACAGAAGTGAGAGGCTGAGAGAATTCCTGTCCACCGGCGTGGAATGACTTACGCTGTCCCTTTGTCCCCTGGCCCCTGGCCTGCTGGCACTTCCTCCACTCAGCCTCATGACCAAGGTACCTTAGCTCAATGGCCCAGGGATTTAGCCCCTTGAGGTGCTGGTGCTGGGGGTCCCTGCAGGGCAGGAGGAGGGCATGCTGCTCTTCCTCAGCCGTGTCTCCCAGGCCTCAGTTCTGCTTTGTGAATCGGTCCCCAGACATCACGTGACAAAGAGCATGAGAGACCGAGACGTTTGACGCGCTCACTTTGCAGGACAAGCCTAGGGCCCAGAGAAGGATAGCGGCCAGCTCACGGTCACTCGGCAGCCTGTAGCAGAACTGGGACCTGTCTCCACCAGTTTGTTATCAGATCAGGGACCTCAGGCCTGGGGACGGTGCCTGGCATGGCGGCAGTGCCTTGTCATTTCATACATACGGTGCCTTATTTTCAGCCCTGGGCTTAAAGCAACTTGTAAGCAGGGCCGTGTCTTGGGCTCAGTGCACCCTGGCCAACTGCAGGCCTCAGTGTCCCCATTTGTAAACGGGGATCATCAGAACCGAGTGAGAAGACTCAGAGAGAATGCTGGGGAAGTGACCCGTGCGGTGCCAGGCACTCGGTGGGTGGCCTGGGAACAGCGGCTTTAGGCATGTCTTTTTCCATCCCAGCCTATGGTGCAAGGGCAGAGGCTCCAGGAAGACTGTGCTCTTGGCTTTGGGCTTCAGGGGATGGTTTCTAGGTGGATCCAAGAAGGCTGGTGTGTGCTGAGGGAAACTGGGCCGGGACACTGGGCGTCGGAACTTCTGCTATGGACAGTATTAGGTGGCAGGGCCACACCTGTGTGCGAACTATTGCAAGGGTCTGTGAAACAGACCTTCCACCCTCCCCACCCGCATGGCTGTCAGCAAGGGTTAACCCATGTGAAGGGAATGTTTACACTGGCTTTTCTTTGCAAATAAAAGAGGGAAGGCTTTCTATAAAACAAAAAGGAAGTAATCAATGCAGAAACTAAATGGAAATAATTTTTAAAAGGTCCTGGCAGGAGCTGGCTGTGTGACCTTGAAAGGTGGAGACTTGAGGGGACCTGGATGGCAGGAAGTTGGCAGCACCCCCTTAAGGAAAGGTGGCACAGGAATGGTCATGAGCACAGGCCTTGGGGCTCCCAGACTTGGGTTCGAACCTTGCCTGCTGTTCATTGTGAGGCCTTGAACACAGGTGGGACCTCTCTGGGCTTCCATTTCTTTGCTCTGTCTAAGGAAAGAGAAGGGAGAATTAAAGTAAGTGAAGTTCCCTTGCACATCATGGATACTCATTAAATGTCAATTTCCTTTCCTTTCTGGGCCTCTTGGCAAGTCAAAGGGAAGTGTCTGATGGGTCTCGCCAGCCAGAGCTGAGAGACACAGCTCTGCAAGCCCCACACTACACAGCGGCTCGGAGGCCTGGTGCTCACTGAGTCCGTTCAGCGTGGTACAGTGTGTGAAGCATTTGTCTACTTTTCCTCAGAGCCTTCTGTGAGGTGAGCATGGCAGCATTTACTGCCTACTGAGACGCTGGGGAAGAGAAGGAATGGGAACCCAGAGCTCTTCGGCAAGGCCCAAATCTATCTTCATTTCCTCATTCATCCGGCAGTTACTAGTTGACGACCTGCTGTGTTCTGAGCATGGTGGATACCACAGTCAATGGAAATAGACATGACAAGTGGATGGCGGTGGGACGATGTGTGGGCAGATGGATGATGGGTAAGTGGACGGGTGGATGACAGAGGTGGGTAGATAAATGCTGAGGGGATGGATTAGCATGGATGGATGATGGCTACATGGACAGCTGGGTGGAGGGGTAGATAGGTGGATGGCTGAGGGGATGGCTACGTGACTGAAGGGGAGATAGTAAGCTTCTTGAGGGGAAGCCTTGTCTATTCTTTCCGTCACTGGGTCCCCAGTACTGAGGACAGTGTGTGGCTTGGTGGAGGGGCCAACACCTTTCCAATGGAGATCTTCCGTGGTATAGACTGAACAAACAGGCTGCCTCGAGTCTGAGACCCAATTCCATAACTTCCTGGCTGTGTGACCAAGGGAAGTTACTTAACCCCAGGAGGCCTCAGCTTTCTCATCTGTAGAATGGGAGCAGCACTGTTTCAGAGGCTGCCGTGAGGATTACACGTGTTCATACAGGAAACGCCCTTAGGATGGAACTGCGCCCAGGACCCACTGCGTCTCACGTGAGCACTCGTCACCATTCGGATCATTTTGCTTTTATTTGTGAAGCTCCCCGTCTCCCAAAGAAGATGAGAAACCTCAGAAGGCAGAGTCCTGTGTGCTCCACCCAGGGTGCCTCCTGGTGAAAATACCAGGGGACGTCAGAACATGTGTGGAAAAATGGAATTAAAGCACAAGTTTATTTTGGTGCAAGGATGTTGAAATCTACGCATAGTTTCTTCGTAAGACACAGTTCCACAGGCAGGCCCGGGTATCTGTTGATGTGGTCAGAGAAGGAAGGTCTTAATTCAAATCAGGGTCAGAAAACTGCAGGGCCCTTGTTCCACGGGGGCCCAGGGCAGGGCTGGCCCCTGCAGAGTGAGACAGGATGGCAGAATGGTCACTGCGTAGGATGGGGCAGGCAGGGAAAGGTCACATTTCCATCCTGGCCCTGCCACAGCCCTCTGCACAGACCAGGCTTCAAGGCTGGCTATCTCTGCTGAACAACCGAGGGAGATAGCCTCTTCCGCACCAGCAGAGTTCCAGGCCAGGGAAACCTGAAGCAGGCTATCTTCGACTCCTCATCCTCAATTTTCCCTTCTTTGGACAGATTTTTCCAGATCGGAAAAAGTGAGCTTTTGCTAGCCTTGGAAAACACAGTCTCCCTGCGGAACTGCTGTGTCAGCATCAGCTAGCGGTTGAGGATGGCACCCGACGGAGTGAGCAGCGGTCCAGGTCCCCCGGGGTCACCGGCCCAGAGTACCCTGGCCGAGCTTTCTCTGGAGGGCTGCCGACAGTCCCACCTAGTCCCCCCTGTGATTTATAGGAGCCCGTGGTTGACACACGCTCCCGCCCGACGTGGACTCATGGGCCCGTGGACGCCACCAGACGCCAAGAGCCACAGAGACAGCTCCCGCCTGCCTGCTCCTTGCTCTGTAAGTGACTCACTGGGGTTTGGAGTGGGCCACCCTGGGGGTGGCTCCTTGTTGGAATAAGACAGTCACCCTCAAACAGAGCAGGCAAAGATGGCATGCCAAACCCCTCGCTTGGCAGGTCTTCTGACCAGAGGGCACCGGGACATCGCCTTCCAGCCAAGGAATTGCAGGCGCTCGAGCTGGTCTGGCTCTCTGGGAGCCTTGAGCCCAATAACTCTGGATTCTGCAGGGGAGACAGAGACCCAACCCGAGAGGGTGAGTTGCCACCTCCAGGGGCCTTTGCAGTAGTAAGGAGAGAGCCTCAGTTGGTCCCTGCAGTGTGGGGTGTCTGGGCTGCATCCACCAGCTTGAGGCTCAGACCTACTGCTGCAGGTCAGGCCCAGCAGCCCCGCAGGGCCTCCAGGAAGCAGGAACACACTGAGAGCTCTGCGCCTTGTGGGTCAGGCAGTCACAGTGTCTCTGCCCAACCAGAGAAGCTATGCCTCTGCAGATACACCTTCCTAAACTGCAGCTCCAAGTCAGCTCTGCAGCCTTCAATGGCTCCCAAGGGCCTGGCACCAGTTTCAAATCCTAGGCGTCTGTGGCCCATAGAGGTGCTTTGGGGGGGGTCCTGAAGCCTTCACACGGGTGTCAAACATTGGGCATGTACATGTGTCTGGGAGAACTCCAGAGACACGTCAAAGTCACACAAAGAGCCACCGTCCAGGCTCTTGTCTGGTGCTCAAGGCTCTCCCCAGCCTGGCTCTGGCCTAGACTCCCAATCTCAGCACCTGTCGTCCTCTCGCCTCCCCACTCCACCTCCCTGCACCTGACTCACAGACATAGTTCTACCAAGATGGAACTCCCCTGCAGGGAGTTCCCCCCGACTGCTGGCCCACGCTATCGGGGCCCTCCTGGGCAGTCTTTTCCACTCTCCCCCTCCTCTCCTGGTGCCTTCACAGGACTCAGACCTCACCACTCTTGCCTGGACTGGTGCAGGAGCCTCTGTCCACTTCCTCTTCTTGTCCCCTCCCAGGCCCCATGGCTGACCTCCCAGTGGGACTGGGTCACCCTGAGACCTCAGAGCCTTTGTCTCCTCCCAGGTGCACAGGGTGATGGGGAAGAGGGAGAGCTGGGAGGAAGAAAAGGAGGCAGGGAAAGGAGAGGAGGAAAGACAGAAACGAGTAACTGAGGGACCAGCGGGTGGCGTGGTGGTTAAGGCGCTGGACACTCCCACATGGCCGACCGGGGTTCGAGTCCTGAATCTGGTGGCTTGCTTTCTCACTTCCTCTCTCTCTCACTCTCACCCTGTGTCTCTCTGGCCAAATTAAAAAAATCAATGAATAAATACATAAATAATAAAATAAATAATTATAAAAAAAAAAAAGAAAGAAAGCAGTAACAGAGTGGGAGAGACCTCGGAGAGGAAAGAGAAATAGGGAGTCAGAGCAAAAGAGAGACAGAGACAGAGAGATTCACAGAGACTGACGAGTAAAGGGGGCAGGGTACAGAGATGAAGGGCCGATGGGCAGCCCAGCGGGAAGATGTGTTGCTCTTGGGACAGATGCACTGGGAGAGTTTGTGTTCAGGGACCCCCCGCCCCCGAGTCCACCAGGCACAATATGCCTGCGGTCGGGGCTGGCTAAAGCTGGAGGCAGGGCATGGCATTGAGACCCCGTCACTCTGTCTGTCTATTTGTCTTACTCATGAAAGAAATAAACTTAAAAATATATTTTTTAAAAAAGCAACTATAGAGAGACATAGGCAGAAATGACAGCGAGAGGAAAAGAAAGATGCAGAGACCCCAAGACCAAGAGGACCAGAGAAAGAAGTGAGGCAGGGAGAGAAAAAGAGACTGAGGCCCCTAGGGAGAAACCCCTCACCGCCTCCAGTCCCGCAGTCCCAGGCTCGGTTCTCTCTGAGCAACCGATCCTCCCTGGGGCCCGGCCTGCGGGCAGAGGCATAGCCTTGAACCGATCCTGCTGCCTGATGGTGCCCAGCCCTCCCCACACTGGAGACTCAGGCCTGGCTCCCTGTCTAGGACCTACATACACAAAGGCTCCAGGAACCCCGCACACTGTCCCCTATCCCCAGAAGCGTTATCTCGGGCTAGGCCAATTTGGGCAAGGTTGTCCCAGAAGTTTAGGACTTGAGACCTCCAGGTTCAGAAAGTCTATCTGGCTGCCAGATAAGCTGTGTGATACCGGCCCAGGGTCTTAACCTCTCTGAGCCTCTGGGGAAGGTCGAGGGGCAGATCAGCGTTGCCTGGGAGGGACTCTGAGCGAGTTAGTGTTACAGCCGCTCAGCCTGCCTGCTCTGCTCCCAGCACCTTCCCAGTCCCAGTAGCCCTGGAGGCTGATCTCATTTCACCGTATCAATGGCTGCTGCTCTGGAAGGCAGCGAGCAAGGTGAAAGCTCTGGCCCCGGAGCTTGGGAGCGCTGGGCTGGAGGCCCATCTCATCTCGCATTCCGACCTCACCTCTGCACTGGCCTCCACCCCTGCTTCTGGGAGATGGGCGTTAAGTTACCTGTCATCAGCAAGCGCTTGGTTAACTATTCTGCTGCCTGGACGATGGCCTGGTCCCTGCAAAGCCAGGGTCCAACAGAGACCTGGCTGCGTTTCCAAGAGCCACAGAGATCACATGGCCGGCAGTAACGACGGTGAGCATCCACCGAGGTTTCCTCAGGACCTCTGCTGAGTCTTGTCCGTCCCGGTCGTGGGGGAAATGGGTGCACTGATCCACAATCCCTCCCCAGCAGTTAGGGAAACTGAGGCTCGGCAGCAGCAAATGGTGGGGGCAGAGTTCAACTCCTGGCAGCCTGTCTCCAGAACACTCATATCCAGCTGGAAAATACAGCAAGAGAGGCTCGGTGGGGATCACACTTATCCTTCCACGGAACCCGGGGCTGGTGGCACCCACCACCCGAGAGGGTAGAGAAGACAGTTTTCCAGTGGGCAGAGGATTTGGCCCTAATGAGCTCCTTCTGCAGATCGGGCTCTTTGAACTGCAGCACAAGGGCAGGCGCCACATCACCAGGGCAGGCGCCACCTCGCCTGGATTGGAATCTCAGAACGCTCCAATCTCCTGTGTGACCTTTGCCAAGTTACTTAGCCTCTCTGTGCCTCCATGTCTTCATCTGTAAAATGCCTCCTAGAATTGCTATAAGAATGAAACACACCTATTCTCAGTGGTCTGAGAACCATGGCCGGCACTGTTTAGGGCTCACCTGTGTCGTCCCCATCATCTTCGTCACTGCCATCATATTCTCTCTTCGTGGAGGCCTCTTTAATCCCTTCGGCAATTTTAAGAGATTGATACAACTATACCCATTTTACAGAAGAGGAAATAGGCTTTGAAGATAAAAGATAGACCCGAGATTTGAACCTAAGACTGAGAAACCAAGATCTTGTGTTCTTAATCATCTTCATTGCGTCTCAGAAAGAAAAGCTTTCTTCCACCCTTCTTTCCTCAAATATTTATTGGACATCTCCTACATGGCAGGCCCTGTGCTGGGGCTGGAAGCCCCGGCCTCCCAGGGAAGGATCTGACTTCTCTGTACTGATTCCAAAATACCTTTCTAGAGGAAGGTATTTTCCTGCTCTTCCCTGACTGGCAGGCTTGGGCCACCCCTTCATCCAGGCTGCAGCTACAAAAGCCAGAAAGCATTGATTGGGCCCTGAAAGTGCATGACTGGGCAGGCTTGGGGGTATTGGTCTGGAGGCTGGAGCTCCTGAGAATACTGCCCACTCTGTTCTCCACGGGCTCTGTCTACCTTGACGAGAAGGTGCACTTGTGGAGCCCTGTCTTCATCAGTTGAGACTCTGTGTAGGTGGGGCCTCCGTCCCTTTCCTCTGAATCTGGGTGGACTTGCAACTTCTCTGTTAGTGTATAGTGGAAGGGATACTTCCACTGAGACTTCTGAGGCTGGATGGTAAGAGGCCATGGGGCCTCTGCCTTTGTCACTGGAATCCTTGTCCCAGGAGCTCTGGACAACCACAGAAAATCCAGTCACTCTGGGGCCGCCATGCGGTGAGGAAGCCCAAGCCACATGAAGAGGGCCATGCATTGGTGCTCTGGTCAGCCCAGCCCAGGTTTTGGTTATCCTAGTCAAGGCACAGCCATGCTGAACTAGCTTCCGTTCGCAGATGTAATAATTTATCACAACCTTAGTGGCTTAAAACAACACAGGTTAATTCTCTTACAATTTTGGAGGTCAGAGTCCAAAATGGGTTTCACTGGACTAAGGTTAAGATGTCAGCAGGGATGATGTTTCCTGGCCTGTTCAGTTCCTAGAGCTGCCTGCATCCCTGGGCTTGGGGCCCTGCTTCCATCTTCCCCACCAACAGGGTAGCATCTTCTGATTTCTCCCTATGACCCCCGCTTCTGTTGCCATCTCTTTCTTTATATATACATATATATATATAGAGAGAGAGAGAGAGAGAGAGACTTTTGCTATAGGGCATGTGTGTTTACCTGAGAGACAGAGACGGAAAGCAAGAAATCACCCCTCCCCCTCCCCGGAGGGATGGCCATACTGCAATCTCTTCTCCTCCATTCTCTTCTCAGGATTTTGGGCACTCAGGCACACACATGTGGTGTGAGTTTTTAAGCCACCAGGCCTGGGACTCAAACCGCAGTTGACTACGTGGGAGTCCAGCAACATAAACTTTACACCATCTACTGGTTCCTGCCATCTCTCTGTCTGACTTTCCTACCCCCTTTTCTTTGAAGAGATTCACATAGGGGGCAGATGGTGGCACAGGATAAAACACAGTGCTCTGGGAGAGTGACGCGCATGGGAAGGTTCTGGGCTCATGTCAGGAGACCTCCCTGAGTTCTCTGAGTGCACACGTGCCCATGCTCCAGGGCTGGCCGAAGCTGGGAGTGGATCGCAGTGTTGAGACGCTGTTGGTGATGCTCTCTGTCTCTGTCTGTCTCTCTGTCTCTTCCACTTATGAAAGCAATAAATAAATTAATTGAGGGAAAAAAAATAAAAAGGAAAAGACTCATGATCACATTGATCTCACCCAGATAATCCAGGATAATCACCCCACCTTGAAAAATCCTTGATTTAATCACATCAACAGACCCTTTTGCCACGTGAGGTAGCAAAACTGTGGGTTCTAAGGAACAGGACATGGACATCTTTGGGGTGGAGGAGGGTGCCTTATACATATTTTGCCTAATACACACAAATGACGATACCAGCAGAGGACTCCCATCCTCAGGAATTAGAGTCACCCGAGGCCATTTGAATCTTTTCAGCTCAGAAGGCCTCAGATGTTGCGGAGGTACGTGCCCTGTCCAAACTCCTGAATCCAGGAGCGTGTAACTGGCTGGTGAGTGGTGGCACTAAATTTGCGATTGTGTTTTATACGACACTTGGTAACTTTAACTACCCCATCTGTCTCCATATTTAATCCACTTAGCTTCGTTTTCTTCACCTTATAAAATCATACTATACATTTATGGGTTTCCTTTCTTATTTTCTGTCTTTTCCAACTAGAATATTAGGTCAGGGGAATCAACGATTGTTGTTGCATCTTTTTAAAAATTTATTTATTTTAGTTTTTTTTCATAGGTCACATGCGCTTGCTGGAAGGAGACAGAGACAGTGAGAGGGAAGGTGAAAATCATTCCCCAGGGAGGAAGGCCACTCTGAAATCCTTTCTCTTCCATTCTCCTGGGATTTTGAGCACACATACACATGCACCCAGTGTGATTTTCCAGCTGCCAGGTCTGGGACTCAAATTGCAGTCAACCAAGTGGGAGTTCAGCATCTTAACCACCATGCCTCCTGCTGACCCTAATTATCTTAACCATGCTCAGTAGATATGTGTTCAGTGACTAAATTCCTGTCTCTCCCATCAGGCTTTATGCTTGCTAAACAGGTGACCAGAGGTTAAAACAGGCCCATCTTCACAATCCCCAAGTCTGGGAACTCTGGCCAGACCCCTCCATAGAGTAGGGAATCGGTGTATATTGAAAAAGTGACTCTCTTCACGTAGCCTGTCCTCACTAAGAATCATATCAGAGGGAGCTTGGGAGCCACCTGTGAGTTCATCTTTCCAGGGGGCACAAACGTGAGTGCCTCCAGGGGTCAACTAAGAACATGCATATAAACTGGGTCAGTTGAACTGTAAGGCAGTTGGGGGTGCTGGGGCCTGTGGCTAACTGCTGGACACATTTGGGCAACTGGTTAAAACATGTCTCTGTTTTTATTATTATTAACTTATTTTACATTCATTCGCTGAGCACCATCATAGCATACAAAATGTGATTTCAAAAAAAGAGAGAGAGAGAGAGAGAAAGGGACCAGCAGTTAATGTAATGGCTATGTCACTGAACTCCCATGTAGTTGACTGCGGTTCGAGTCCCAGACCTGGTGACTTAAACTCATGCTGGGCGCGTGTGCGTGCATGCCCAAGATCCCGAGAGGAGAATGGAGGAGAAGGGATTGTGGTGTGACCATCCCCCCTGGGGGATGATTTCTCGCTTTCTGTCTCTCTGTCTCTCTCTGTCTTTCTGGTGAGCGCACGTACCCTATAGCAAAAAAACCTCTCCAAAAAAAAAAAAAGTGATTTCCCATCCAGAATACACTGCATAGTGGCTTAATCATACATGTTATCATTGGCAAATAATTTTCCATTTCTTGGGGTTTATATATATGTATTTCTCCCCCTATTTCTCACTCTTTGGCTCCTCCCACACTGTCTCTGGTGTCTACAGTTGTTTTCCATTTCTTTCCCCCCCCTACATTTTATTGATTCACAAAATATCTTAATTATTCTAACTACTTCGATAGCAAGTTCAACTGATATATACATACCTGTGAACACATGTCTGACTTCAGGCATGAAGCTCTGAGTAGAATGAATACACTATAAGGTAGCACCTAGCTGATGCTATATAGCTTATACTGTGGTCATTAAATAGATATTTTTAAATACATTTTTTTAATTTCAAGAAAATAAATTTTAGTTTTAATAAATCAAAATTTTAAAACTACTAAGAGAGCTTTGCTTAAAACTTAAAGCCAGGGAACAGGTTAGGATACTGTTCAAATAGTAGGTACATGAACCTATCAGCAGCTCAAGATAAGACAAAATCCTTAAATCCAAACAAATGAAGAAGTTGAAGAAATTGGTCAGGGAGATTTCAACAAGAGGGAGTCAGAGCCAAGAATAGTGAATAGACCCTCTTACTCTAAATCATTAGTGCAACTGCAGGATTTCAGTTCGTCTGATCTTCCCATTTAAATTCTGGAATATAACATTCAACTCCAGATCTGTTCCCACCATTAAGTTGGCCACTTTCTTAGTTGTTATTGAACTCTTAATTCTGTGTGTTTGTATTTCATTTTCCTGGTGTAGCACTCCCTTCAAAACTTCTTGGAGATCTGGTCTGGTGCTGGTAAATTCCTTCAGGTTTTGTTTATCTGAGAATATTCTTGTCTTTTCTTTCCATAGGAAGGTTATTCTTGCTGGGTACAGTATTCTTGATCGAAATTGTTTTTCCCTTAACACTTTGAATATATTTCCCCATTCTTTCCTTGCTCGCGTTGTTTCTGATGAGAGGTCTGCTGTTAGCCTGATGGGATATCCTTTCTAGGTAACTTGACATTTCTCTCTTGCCAGTTTCAGTATCTTGTCTTTGTCTGTGGTTTTGGTCAATCTGCCTGTGATGTGCGTTGGAGAAGATCTTTTTGGGTTGATTCTATTGGGGGTCCCTTGTATTCCTTGGGACTGGATTTTTGAATGCCTCTTTAGGTTTGGAAAGTTTTCTTTCAGAATTTCATAGAATAATTATCAATGTGCTTATTAGTCTCTTCACCTTCTGGGATACCAATTATCCAGATGTTTGGACATTTAATGGTATCTAGTATTTCTCATATCTTATTCTCATTTTTGGGGGCTATTTTCTCAGTCTTCGTGGTGTATTTATCTAGGCCAGTGATTCCGTCTTCCACATCTGAGATTCAACCCTCTGTATGATTTAGTCTACTTTTAATACTTTCAAGAGAGGTTTTGATTTCCTGTATTACAGCCTTCATTTCTAACAGCTCCGTTTGATTCTTTCTTATGGTGTATATTTCCTCTTTCAGATCGGGAAGAACTTTCTCACCTCCTGGAAATAGTCAGCTCTTTTCTTCTGTGTCTTCTGGAATTCATTGTCTCTCTTCTCTTACATCTCTGTTAGCTCTGTCACTATTCTAAATTCTTTATCTGACATTTCTGTGAGTTCCATTGTACTGTCTGTGGATGAAGATGAGTTATTTTTTCCCCTTGGAGGAGAGATATTTTCTTGCTTTCTCATATTCCTTGGGCTCCTGTGGTGATTCCTGGTCATCTGATGGATTGTGCGGTTCTTCCTAATTCTTCAAGTTCAATCTGAGCATTCAGAGGCGTGCTGGAGGAGATGATCTGCAATCTCTCTTTCATTCTGTTTTTCACTCTTTGTGCATCAAATTCAGTGTGAATTGAGGAATACTCTGACCCAATCTAGAAATGAATCTGAAGGGAGAAGTCTCAGCAGAAAATCTTTGTTTTTAATCCCTGAAAGCAATATTTCCCAGCTGAAGTTCAGTAGCCATCTCAGAATGGGCCTGAGTGTGTGCCTGTCCTAAATGGGAGGAAAAACATGTCTCTTCTGGTTATTTTCTTCCATTGTCAGATGTCATGACCTCCAGAGATAACTTTCTCACACGCTTGGCTTCAGTCGGTGCCATCAAGGAGTTCCCCAGACCCGTGTTCGGATTCCCCCAAGATCAAAGGCAAAGCTGACGAATCGTGCCACGGCCCCTGTGGTTCTGCCATGGGCACGGCTCTGGCTCTGCATCCTTGCTGCATACCTGAGAGTCACTGTCCTTCCTGTTTTTCTTTTCTTAAAAATGAGTCAGTCAGGGGGCGCCAGCTGGTGGCATGGTGTTTAAGGTGCTGTAGTCTACCTGGCCGACCACAACGTGAGCCCTGGATACGGTGGCTTGACAATCACGCTGGGCTCACATGCGTGCTTGCACAAATTCCTAAGAGGAGAATAGCGGAGAAGAGAAGGCGGTGTGGCCATCCCCTTGGGGGGTAAATTCTCACTTTGTCTCTCCCCACCCCCGTGCCCCGTCTCTCTCCAGTGAGTGCACATGATCTATGGCAAAAAATTAAAAAAAAAAAAAAAAAAAAAAAAGCAGGCTGGCCTTACGGGGTAGTTTAGGGTAGCCAAATCCTGCATGACCATCCAAGGGGTTTAAATCCCAGCGCTGGTGGCCTGAAAATCGGGTTAGACACGTATGTATGTGCCCCAAGTCCCGACAACATGGAGAAACGTAGGAGAAAGGATTGTGGCATGACCATCATTCTCCCCATCCTCTGTCTCTGTCTCTCTCTAGTCTCTGACAAAAAGAAAAAAAAAAAGGAGTTAGGTTTGGTGCTTTAAAAATATGTATATCCGGGGCTGGCAGGTGGCATGGTGGTTAAGGACACTGGACTCCCATATGGCTGACTGTGGTTCGAGTCTAGACCTGGTGGCTTTCTCTCTCTCTCTCTCTCTCCCTGTTCCTTTCTGGTCAAATTAAAATAAATGAAGTTAAATAAAATAATAAAAAATGTATATCCAATGTCTGTTATTATCTGTATATAGCCTGCTTTTCATAGGCTGTACCAATAGTTACAGTTGCTATTTGCGTCTGTTATTCCTTGACGAGCGTCTGTCTTGGTTCTTAATCGTGGGCTCTGCCAGCGTAGAAGACCGTCCCTGCGTGGTGTCGGTCATCATCTGACAGTAGGAGGTGCTCAGTAAATGCTGCTTCCATGAGTGGCATTTCAGATGAGCTAAATGAGGGGATTTTGAATATTTCCAGCACAAAATAAAGACAAACGTCCGAGCTGATGAGTGTGCTAATTACCCTGAGCTGGCCGCTACATGTCGTACACGGGCCCTGAAAAATCACAACGTACCCCACAAGTACACGATTATTATGTGTCAATTTAAAAAAATTAATTTTAAAATATCCTCCTTGGCTCAGCAAACATAGAAAGCCCAGCTTAGCTTCCCAGAGCACCTGGGGACTCTGTTCTGGCCCCCAGCCCCAAATGAGACACTCAAGAGCTTCCTTGGAAAAAAAAAAAAAAAAAGAAAGAGAAAGAGAAGAATATTCTCTTTTCCTCGTGGCCCGCCTGGCTGCCAGGCTCCCTCAAATGCCCCGAGAATATTCCTCAGAGGCAACACTGGTGGAATAGCCCAGAACGCTGAGGAGCTGCGTTGGGCCGCCTTTTTTTCGGCTGCCTCCTAATATTAACCTGGCGCTGGGCCCCCCGGCCCCCACGCGGTGATGGGAGGCCCTGGCTGGAGCCAGCAAACGGATCCATCTGGAAATAGAAAAATAATCCCAACACTAGCAGTTTTGTCTGGCCTCCCCGGTGGGGTGTGGAGCAGGCCCGTGAAAGGGGCTTTGAGGGCCTGCTGCTGAGGGCTGTGGAAAGGAGAGCCTCTGCCCCCAGTACTGCCCAGGTACCTGTGCCCAGGTCCCCAGGACAAGTGGCAAATGTGCAGGGAGAGGGGGCTGTGTCACCGCTGACTGTGAGGGGCCTGGACTCTCCAGTGTTCCAGGCAGGCCTTGAAGCCGTGTGACCTTGAGCGAGTAGTTTGGCCTGTATAGGCCATGTTGCCCCTAAATTTACAGCAGGGGTAGGAGGGTGGGGGGCTAAACAAATAGCAGTTATTATTATTTCTGACCTCAGGGTACCTGGTTAACAAAGCATTGCATTAACCAAAGGGGTGCCCTCAGACCTCCATCTTCCCACCTGTGTAACGGGAAGTGCCCTCAGGCTCACTCAGGGTGAGATTCCTGGCTGTCTTCCCCAGGAGATAAGGAGAGTCTTCCATCCCACAGGGAGCCGGCTGTGTGCACAGTGCCTGGACAGACCACTCAGCAAGTGTGGGAGCTCCGGAAGCCAGATGCCAGCTTCCCAGCAGAGCCTGAGCATCCTTGGGCCTCTGTGGGTGCTGCTCACTCTATCCATCATTTGGCAGCTGGACAGAGGAAGGGGAATGGCTGGAAGGGGTTCCCAGAGACTCAGAGGACCCTGTCTGGGGACAGATGTTTACCTGGGCTGAGCCCCTGCAGCTCCTGCTGCCTCTTCCATGCATGGGAGCCTGGGACAGAAGGAGCTGGGTCTGAGTTCCAGTGTCACCAGGCTCTGTGTGTTCTTAGGCAAATTTTGTCCTTCCCTTTTGAAATTTCCCATTCCTTCATTTAGCAGCTATGTACCTAGTATCCCCTCTACTCCAGGCTCTGCCCTTGTCATTAGAAATATGGATAATTATGAGCCAGCTCTGTGCTGCTCAGAAGCTGGAGCCCACATGGTGACGGTGGTTAGGATCCCCAGCCCAGTCACTCTAAGCCGTGTTGGGCATGTGCGTAAGCACCCAAGATCCAAAGGGTAGGAGGACTGTAGGAAGGGGATCGTGGCATGAGTACCCCATAGAGGGTGTCACCTCTCTCCCTCTCTTATGTTCATGTGTATGCACACATGCTTTATGCGTTATCATGAATAAAGGGAAAATACACGAAGAATTGAGATAGCGTCTACCCTCCTTGGGGACAGGCAGTCCTTGAGGCTGGTAACTTCTCATGGCAAGGGAGAGCATCTAGGCTGACTTGTGGGTTTCCAGCTTGGGAAATGGCTGGGATGGGGTGCCAGGAGTGGGAGGGAGGTGCTGGAGAGGCACCAAGTTTGGGGGGTGGGGAGGTGACAGTTTAGTCTGGGACAGATTGAGCATGATGTGTCCAAGGCACAGCGGAGGAGGATCCAAGGGAGCTGGATAGATAGACGTGAAGCTCCTGGGAGGTGACCATGCAGGACCAGAGCACCAAGCAGAAGAAAGGCTCTTGAGGCCTGGTCTCCCCACCCTCCACCCCCTCTGTGGTGGGCCTGATGATGACGATGACAATGGTAGTGATGGCAATGATGGCAGTGACAATGGCAAGCATGCTTCAAGGGCTTAGTGCCTGGCAGGCCTGGTCAAGTGTTTGCATACCACCTTCCATTTAATTATCAAAACAATCCTGGGGAGCCTTTTTTTTTTTTGTAGTTTATTTAAGTCATGTAGAGAGCATGTGTGCATTAGGGAGCGTGTGGGGGAGAAATACTGTCGTCTTGTCACCCCATGATCCCCTTTGCTCAGCCCTCCAGCTAGTCAGCTGCCCAAGGTGGGGCTAAGGGGCTGGTCTCATGGAGGAAGCCAGAGGCAGGGAGAGCAGGCCCAGCCACCGTCAGCCCACGGGAGGGAAGGGCATCCCCACCTGTGGGCGTGATGCTCCAGCTCCTTGCACCGGTGCAGGCCGAGCAGACTCTCAGCGTCTGAAGCCTGAGCGGGCTGCAGCTCCATCCCCGGGTGTCCGAGTTCCCCTCCTGGCCTGTCTGTGTGTGCGCACACGTGCGTGGTCTCTGCCCCTTCCTTACTTGGGCTATGCTGCATTGCTCCTTCTCCTTAAAGGCATCTCCCCCTCAGTGCCATTCTGTCTTGCTCTTTCCTTTTCTTATATAATTTGCTCAAGGGCACATGTTCTCATCGGAGACAGAGAAAGAGAAAGTGACAAAACACTCTCTAGGGAAATGACCACGCTGCAATTCCTTCTCCATTCTCCCCTCAGGATTGTGTGCACTCATGCTCACACGTCCAGCCTGATTTTCAAGCCACTGAGTCCGGGACTTGAATCGCAGTCAGCCATGTGGGGCCCAGTACGTTAACCTCCATGCCACTAGCTGGCCCTACTACTCTTCTCTTTCTCTGTCTTCTCCTTTCTTCTTTTGTCCGACTCTCTCCCCAGCTCTGCCTCCTCTCTTTCTGTTCCCGGTTCCCTTCCTGTCCATGCGCCCACCTCACATTCTCTGTCTTTAGCTCTATCTCTTGGTCTCTGTCTCTCTCTCCTTCCTTGCCCATAATTGCCCACGGCTGAGCCTGATCCTGCACGATTCGGCTACTAGTGATGGGCTGGTGACCTAGAGATACTGTGATGGGGTGGCAAAGCCATGCTAGGCTGGGCCTGGGTGCCTCGGGGCAGCCTTCGAGGCTCTGCAGCACTCCTCCTGTCTAGCCTCCTGGCCAGGCAATGTCCCTTCTTCCAGAAGCCAGGCTGTGTGTGCCTGTGTGTGCATAAGGGAAGGGGGTGCCTGCCTGAACCCTGCATCTGGGACAAGAGGAACCAAGCTTGTGTTTCAGCCTGCTGTCCGCAGCCATCCTTGAGCTGTGACTTCAGACGACAGCCCTTGGCCAGCTCTGTTCAGGTGGTGGGAGGGTTCAGTGGCGACGAAAGACAAGGATGGTGCTAGAAAACCAGCAGAGACGTGAGGCTGAGATATGGGGGCACCAGTAATCGGGACTCCTCCTGATTCGGGGGGAGTCTGGGCACTGTACCTCCACAGGCTCATATCTCCAGATGGAGAAGACACGTGCTTGTCCCCTGCTGGCTCATGGCAGGCCCGGGCCAGAGGTCCAGGCGCTGAGTGTACACTGTGCTTTCTGCCCCGCGGGCGACCCTGTTGGTAGGGTGACTCTCCCTCTGCCCGCAGTTTATCATCAGCTCTCTTCCTGTGTCTGCAGACAGAGCTATGGGAAGAACTGAGCCAATCAGGCTTTCTCAAATGCCCCATTTCCTTTCCAAACCGCCCCCGCCCCCGGACACCACTATACCCAGCTTGAATTAGGACCCCAGTGCCTGGACACCCCCCCTTCCCACAGAGCCTAAAAACAACACCCAAGGCTGGGCCCCCTTCGTCCAGGGACCACTTCCTGCCTGTGTTATCAGGGAGCCAAGCAGCTGTCCCCAGGATCTCCCAGGATCGTGTGCAAAGAAGTGTGTATGGGCGATGCGCTGTAAGGAGCACTGTGCACTATGGTCTGTATGCTTCCCCCTCCATTCCCGATCCAAACCAGGGCTCTGCCCTCGAGGGGCACTGGTTGCTGGATTTCGGGAAGAGCTGGGAGCTGGAGCTGCTTGGTGTTCAGTCTGTTGTGAGCTCAGGGAGGAGAGGATGGTCCTGAAGGGAGGGAAAGGGGTGGAAGATCTTGGAAGCAGAGAGAATGAAAGTTGGCAGGTCCTTTGCTTAGAGGGGAACAGTTTTTGTTTGTTTGTTTGTTTGTTTTTGGAGGGTGCTCCATGCTGTCCCTAGGCAGGCTGGACCCAACACGCTGGTGCTGCAGATTCAGGAAAGCTTCCTACATCTGAAGCATGCCACCATGCCACTGAACAGAGGGACATCTGGCACAAGGAGCATCCCAGGGCTGCAGATGGGACCTGAAGAGCAGGGACCTCCCAGGCGTGTGATTCTGCCTCAGACTCCAGCACTGTATAACCAGCGAAGGGGGGTGTAAGAGAGCCTCAGTAACGACCGGGACTGGGGTGTGGCAGGTGGGCGGTGGTTAAGGCACTAGACTCCCATGTGGCCAACTGTGGTCCGAGCTCCCAGGCTTGCTTTCTCACCTTCCCTCTTTCTCGCTGCCTCTCTAGGGAGTACGTGAGCCCTATAGCAAATTAAATAAATTAAATTAAATTATTCTTAAAAAATATATTAATTTCTGAGACTATATTTCCCACCAGCGTGGTGATAGGAGGACTGAAAGACTGAGACTGTACTTCCCACCAGCGTGGTGATAGGAGGACTGAAAAAAGGATTTCAGTTCATTCAAAGAAAAGAACGGAAGGCTCGCTCTCATGACCCCCGGGGCTGTGGACTCACGCTGAAGGCATGAGTATAAGACAACGGGAGAAGAATGAAAGGTCCTTCTCTGTCCTCCACTAACATGGAGTCTTCTCAGAGGCCTGCACCCAAGGGAATGTCTCCTGCAGTGGGATTTCCAACAAGGGGAAGCCCTGGAAGGGTGACTGAGTCTGGAAGGACTCTGAGTCACGTAGATAGGGCCATTCTGGCGCTGGGTCGAGTCAACCAGGGTGAAATCAGTTAGGACTGGGTACAGGACAAGCCCAGCTTCTCCAGTACCATCAATTCTGAGTGTCTGGGGACCGTTCTGCCCGAGGACACATATTTAGAGTGTCCCTCCCTCTCTCTGTGTCATGAGAACAGTGCTGGCAGAGGGCGGCCAGGGTGCTGGTGCTAGCTGCCATTGCCTCCTGTCCATATCTGGTAGCACGGGCTGGGTGGGGCTGGGCAGGATTAAATGGAGGACAAGCGAAGCATATGGCCAGGAAAAGGTCAGAAGGCGAGCAGGGTGCTGAGAGTCGTGAACCGTGGAATGCTGCCCATCACAGATAGAGGAGCGGTAAGCGGCTTCAGGGGCTCCTCTGCCCAGAGTCCCTGCTGGGAATGAATGCCCCCTTGTGTGAGGTCCTGGTCTGCCCTGAAATAGGTCCCAAGCAGGAGGGATCGCAGCAGTCTTAGCCTCAGAAGCGTGGAATCGTAGACGCTGGAGTCCGTGCCAGGTAGGATTCCAGGATTTTAGAGCCTTGGGCTCTGGCATCGAAAGGAATTAAAGTCCAGCACTTTTGGCATAAACGTTTATGGCTCAAGTGATCTAGGAACCACAGTACCATAGAATCTTGCCCTTGGATGAACTTTGGAAGGCTTAAGTCTGAGCGACACCCTGATGCAGCATTCCCTTCTAGAAGTTTCCAGAAGGTAGCAGAGGGCAAGGAGATGGCAGCAAGGAGGCTTAGCACACAGGAGGGTTCTGTGTGCGATGACGTTAGGAGTTCGGGACCCTGTCTCTGTTGGTGGCTGTCACTAAAATCCCACTGATGTCTCTTTGGGTTTTGAAAGTCAGCAGGTCTCCAAGGAGCTGCTTCACCATAAACCACCTCCCAGGTCAACGAGGCTCTCGGGACTCCTCCACGTGTCCCTGATGAACAAGGCAATGTGAGATCCAGATGGAGACCCTCAGGCCTCCCTCTGCTTCAGTCCTGGGGCCCTCTCCTCACCCCCAGAGCCATCTCTCCTTCCTCCATGACCACCCAGCTCCCGGCAGGAAACCAGTTGGCTGGAAGAGGCTGCTCCAACAGCCCTGAGGCTGGCCATGGTGGGACAGTGTGGTCCCACCTCTGATCCCACCACCTCCTGGGGCAGGCGACGTGGGTAACAGCCTATAATTTGGGGGTGGGAGATGGGACATCCAGGTCAGCTTTGACCACCGGGTCCCCAGAGGGAGGGAATGCTCTAGGGCTTGGAGAATCAAAGCTTTCCTCTCAGCTCCATTGGTGACCATGAAGATAAAAATATTTATGGACTATTTTCCTCACTCCGGGGACAGGCCGGGCACAGAACGGGGCTGTTTTTTTCCCCCTGGCATGGCTGACCTCTCAGGATGGCGGGAGCTGGGACAAACACAGGCTGTTTACCAGGTCTGCAGAAGCCCCAGAGAACCCTGCCGTATACAGTTTCCCCTTTTCAGCAGGGACGTGAGCCTCTGGAAAGTCGCCCGGAGGAACAAGGGTGGGTTTCTGTCCTCTGTTAGCTTACTTCTTGGTGGGGGTGGAGGGATTTTTTTTCTTTTTTCTTCTCTTCTCTGAGAGATGAGGCGAGCATGTTTTGGTGAATAACATGTTTCCCATAATTTGCCTTTTGAAAACACAAGGAAATTTGCGTATGTGGCTGAAGCAGCCTGGACAGAGAGCCTTCTGGAGGAGCAGCCCTTCCTTTCCCCACCGTGTCAAGCTGCTCAACTCAATAAACACTTGTTGACTGAATGAATGGGTCATAGAAATGGCAAACCGGAGCTGGAAGGAAGGCCCCATGGAGAGTCTCCAGGCCAAGCCGCTCAGGTTTCAGGCAGGGAAACTGAGGCCTGAGGAGGGGGCGGGGTGGGGACAGCGTACAATTATAGATCTTGCAGATGATGATGATGGTGACGGTGATCAAGTCTTTGCTGGGTTTTGGGTGTTTTCCAAGTTACTGAAAGCTTTTCCATTGGCCAGACTCCCGGTAAGACTGTGAAGCACACAAGATGAAAATTCCCTGTATTATGGACCAGGGAAGAGAAACTCAAAGATTTCAGAACAAGGTGCCAGCTCAGACAGAGAGGGTGATGTGGGGCTCAGCCAGAAAGTCAGGCTGTTTTCCATCACTAGACAGACGACCCCCTACCCTGCAAGGAGGGACCTGTCTGAGCCTGAGCTTAACTCCCAGCTCTGCCACATTCGAGCTGTTGAAACAGCGCACCACGCCCACAGAAGCCTCAGTTTCCCTATCTGTAATTTGGGACCTGCCTCCCCCGTGCACCCTGGCGGCTCAGGAACTAGCATGCCAATGGCATTCACCAAAGGCTATGGACCCTTCCTGGAAACTGTTAAGCAAGTGAGAGATCCTGATGCTAAAATGACAATGTGTCAGTGGATCCCTCAGTGCATCACCCGAGGGAGACAGTATTCTGGTTCCGGCTGTTGAGATAAAAATAGCTGGGGGGGTGGGGGTGGGGAGGGAAGCAGCTCACCAGGATATCTGGGCAGGATAAAAATAATCCTCAAGAACAGCTGGCTCCTTTTCTCCACTTGGGTATTCACCCACAGTCTTCTGATGTCTATTTGGTTTCCCAAGTAGACTTACCATCCCAGGCAAACAATTCTCCTTGTTCTGGGGCCAGGCGGTGGCAAATATGTTCCAAGTGCTGGGAGCAGAGGCTTTAGAAGCAAGAAATGCGGGTCCCATCCCAGCTCTGTTTACAACTCACTGTGTGACTCTGGCCAAGTCGTTCCAAGTCCCCATTCTTCCGCAGGCAGTGTGATCCAGAGAGCTCTCTGCGAGGACGGAAGTGCGCTGTATCTGCTCCACCGTGCACGGTAGCGGCCAGCCACCTAGGGCCACAGAGCACTTGAAGAACGTCACTGTGTACCTCTCCTTTTTCTGGCTATAGGATATGTGCTCACTGGAGATCTAGAGAGAGACAGAGAGGGGGAAAGTGACAAATCATCTTGCAGGGGAATTGGCCACACACCAGTCCCTTCTCCTCCATTCTCTTCTTGGGATTTTGGTCATGCATGCACATGTGCCTGGCATGATTTTTAGGCTGCTGGGTTTGAGACTTGAACCGCAGTCGGCCATGTGGGAATCCAGTGCCTTAACCACGACACCACCTGCTGGCCTATACTTTTTGTTTTTTTTAATTTTTCAAATATAGGGGATTTAAGTGCAAGGAGACTCATGGGCTGGTGGCTACCTCACTGGACGATGCAGCCTTTACGATGGGAATGGGAAAAGCAGCTGCCCTCTCCCCCTGGGTGACAGGGACCCTGTGTGCTTAGTCTGGCCATGGAAGGTGACGTGACTCCTTCCTGACCATCCTCCTCCTGGCCCCTCCCGTCAGCATTTATGAGTATCTTTGAGTTGAGGAGGGCCATTTTGGGGGCATTTGAATCCCCTTTGGAGATGGACTGGAGAGGCGGATGGGGTGGGAAGTGGACAAGGATGAGAGGGTTTCTGTGGTGGTTGGACTGGAAGACCCAAAATACGCTTGAAGCCATTGGCAAGGCTAGGTCACAGAAGGACCCAGCACCTGCCCATCCCCACCCCTAGTTTTGGCTCTCACAAGCACCAGAGCTAGAAAGGGGTCCATCTTAGAAATTCGTTGCCTTGGCGTCGAGGTGGAGGAGAACTTCGACTGGAGAGTCAGATGGTTTCAGGTTAGTGTTTTAATTCAGTCGGTTACCAGCTGCGTGACCTTGAGCGAGCTGCCAGCCTCAGTTTCTCACCTGTAAAATGGGTAGTATAATGCTTATATGTGAGAATTGTATGAGCAGTCAATGAGCAGACCTATGTAAAACTCATTGCTATAGGCCCAGCATACATCAAGTGCTTAAGTCACAGAAGCTAAATGCTGAGAAACCACACTGCATCCCATAAATAAGTGTAATCATTACATGTCAATTAAAAACATAGTGGCATCAAACAGGGAAATTTTGTCATTTATTATTATTTTTAGAGAGAGATTTTTGCTATAGGGTGTATGTGCTTACTGGAGACACAGAGAGACAGAGAGAGAGAAAGAAAGAAATCACCCTCCATAGGGGTTTACCACGCCGCAACCGCTTCTCCTTCATTCTCCTCTTTGAATTTTGGGCATGCACGCACACACCTAGGGTGAGTTTTAAGTCTCCAGATCCGGGACTTGAACCACAGTTACCTATGTGGGAGTGCAGTGCCAAAGTCACGTCGCCCCCTGCTGGCTCCTGTCATTTAATTTTTAATATCTATAAATGAAATGCTATACATATCTAGTTTTAATAAAATGGGAGTCGGTGGCCAATATTATAGAAATCAAGCCCTTAACACCCACTCCCACCGTGACTGGAGTCCAGAGAGATGCCAGGAAAGCCAGCAACGCACCATCTCCAGAGACTTCCTTCTCGGTGGGCCTCAGGGCGAAGAAGGGCCAGGCATAGGACAAAGGCCTGGTGCCCCTGGACAGCAGGCCAACCATCAAATCGCACAGGTGGAAGTTGCTGCGAAGGGTCTAGAGCTTGGATCTCCTTGCAGTTGCCCCCGCCAGAGGGCAATCTCCTGGGACATATCAAGACAGGGACTCTTCTGCCTCTGGGACCGGGATCTCAGAAGGTCTGTGTCTCTGTGACTTCCCACCTTGGTTCTGATGCAGTCTCCACTTTTCAGACTTAGCTTCCCTTTGTTGCTGCCTCAGGCTAGAAGCACCTAGTGAAAATGCCCAGGAACAGGCAGTGGTACCAGGAATGCAACTGGACCACATGCGAAAGGTCCTGCGTTTGTATACTGGGACGTCCCTGAGCATGCCAGGTGTGCGTATGTGTGTGTGTGTGTGTGTGTGTGTGTGTGTGAGTATTGATGATCTAGGAGAGTTGAAGCTGGGAAAGGTGGAGGTGTGAAGAGAGTGCTCCTCTCTCTTACAGTAGAAATTAGTTAGTTAAAAGAGAGAGGGACCAGCAGGTGGCATAATGGTTACGTAGCTGGACTCCCACGTAGTTGACCGCGGTTTGAGTCCTGGACCTGGCAGCTTAAACCTCACACCGGGCGCATGAGCATGCGTGCCCAAGATCCCAAGAGGAGAATGGAGCAGAAGGGATTGTGGTGTGGCCATTCCCCTGGGGGGTGATTTCTCCCTTACTGTGTCTCTGGTGAGCGCACACCCTCTATAGCAAAAATCTCTCTAGAAAAAAAAGGAGAGACAGAAAATAGCCACACAGGAGCTGCCCCATATGGGTCAAGAGTAGAGCTCACGTTTGTTGTCTCAGAGGAGCTGAAACTCAAGAACTCAATGCCTATCCCTGGTTAAAAGCAGAGGGGGCCGGCGGGTGGTGTGGTGGCAGGGAACTCCCACATGGCTGACCACGAGTTGGGTTCTGGACCTGGCAACGTTCTTACTTTCCCTCTCTCTCTGATCAAATTTTTAAAAATTGAGTAATTATGAATAAAATGGAATAAAATAACTCTTAAAAAATAAAAAGAGCAAAGGCTGCTTTCTATCACGTGTCTTTTTCATGGGCAGCATGATTGAGCAATGGCTTTGTCTGCCGTTCACTCACTCACTGAACAGTGGTTGCTGAGCACCTAGGACGTGCCAAGTCCGAGGAACACAGGACTGAGTTTCTGTCCCCTGGTTTCACAGCCTACTGAGGGTGACAGCTCCATCGAAGGTCATGGCAACAGTGTGATATGGGTTCGGTTAGGGCCAGGACGAGAGTGAGTGAGTGAAACGTCCATCTCAGAAGCAAAATTGAGTTTGGTGGCCCAAACTCAGTGATCAGGATGAGTAATGTATGTTACTGTTTCTTTGTTTGGGGAGAGAGAGACGAGTGCTGTACACAGAGTCTCATGCCACAACCCACCCCCATCCCGAACCTTGGCAGCCCATGGGTGCACAGGATCATGGGTGCACACACCTGGCACCAACAGGCCATCAAGGGAGCCAGCAGCAGCTGCATTCGGCCAGATGACTCGCCTCACAGGGACTGATGGAGCTGGGAGAAAGGAAGAATCACCACGGGGCTGCATGCTCGTCCCCTCGATTTCGCAGATGGGGAAAACAGGCTTAGAGCGCGATGGGCGTGGCCAAGGTCCGCAGCTCATGTGGAACTGTGACGTGTGCCCAGATCCATCGAGTTGGCTGCAGCTGGTAGCCTCCCTCAGGTGCTGGGCAGGCGTGGGGTTTATATAGAATCACAGCCTCTCCTACATCTCACGATAGCTGAGACACACCCCAGTAAGAATCTGGTTGAAAAACTGCAGAAACCATGGAGAAAACAAAACAAAGAACTGCTTAATATAAATGAATTACCCAACCCAGGAGAGAAGGGAGGTGAGTGGCCCATCTCTGACCCCCTATTGGAGCAGCGACTGCATGTGCCTTTCACTCCCCGTGTTCCTGTGCATGCGGTTTGGTAGGGTCCTGTACTGTGCATGGCGGGGAGACAGAGTCCCACTTTGGACTTCCAGGACTCAAAAGGATGAAGCTCGCACGATGACAGTCTATTGCAGAAAAGGGTGCAAGCTACCAACTGCTCTTCAGTGGGGATCTGCTTCATAGCCAAAGGCTGCCTCGCGGCAAGGGGTCTGGAGAGGCCCCTGAGCTCCTACTGCCCTCCCCTTGAAGGGCCTTACTGGATGTACTCTCTCTCCTGGATCTGGACCACTGACTAGTGCACAGAATACCAGGGTGCCCCAGAGTCTTACCATGGGTGTCCCCAACTGGTTATGGATATTCTTGCTGAGAAACCAGGCCCAGTGGCAGAGCCCTCCAGGGACCTCACCAAGACCAGGTACAAACCAGCAGCCTCACTGTTATCAATAAATGCTGAGGGATCAGCAGATGGTATAATGATTACATCGCTGAACTCCCATGTAGTCGACTGCGGTTCGAGTCCCGGACCTGGTGGCTTAAACTCACACTGGGCACATGTGCATGCATGCCCACGATCTTGAGAGGAGAAGAAGGGATTGCAGCGTGGCCATTCCCCCAAGGGGGTGATTTCTCGCTTTCTATCTCTCTGTCTCTTTCTGGCGAGCATATGAGCCCTATAGTAAAAACCTCTCCAAAAAAAGTTATTTTATTTAACTTATTTATTTATTTGCTTGCTTGTTTTTAATTTGACCAAAGAGGGATGGAGTAAGAGAGAGAGAGAGAGAGAAAGAGAGAGAGAGAGAGAAAGTGAGAAAACAAGCTGCCATGTCTGGGACTCGAACTGCTGTCAATCTTATGGGAGTCCAGCGCCCTTAACCATCACATCCCATGCTAGCCCCTCTATGAACATTTTTCTTAATGCCAGAAGTCAAGAGCATGAGAGAGAGACAGACAGACACAGTGGCACACACACACACACACATACACACACCCCACCCAGTGCTCCACAAATGCGATTTGTCCAGCCACAATCCTTTTTCCTCCAATCCTCCATAAACTTTCTGGAGATGCCATGTGTAATTTGTGCAGTTTTGTTCTTTCATGCAGACAGACACTTTGTGTTACATTTATTGGTGTACCTACAGCACCCCAAACTGACTGTGCCATCCGGCACATGCCAGCACACACTTGTGAATAGCGGAGGATCATCGCATAGGAGCGGGAGCAGGGGCACGGGGCGTTCGCCTGGCCTGTCTGACCTGGTGCCCTGGACTTCATTGAGTGCCCATTCATGCATTCTGCCATCCACCCAGCATCCGTGGGCTGCCTCCCACGTGCCAGGCATTGTGCTTTGTGCTGGTGTCAGAAAGTCACCATGGCAACGTCTCCCAGCAGGGACCACAGCTTGGACTTGCCCGAGTCCCGCGTCCAGCTCAGGGCCTGACGCATAGCAGAATTCTCCTATTGGCTGAGTGAGCAGAACTGACTCTTACTAGATGCGGATGGTGTGTATATTATGCTCCATGCTGGCTGGAGCCCGAGGGCAAGAGAAAGCCCCACCCTGGCCTGCCCAGCAGTATAAGGTGTTGGGAAGATCGAAGGATGAGTATGTGGGACCCTGGTTCTCCTCCTAGTTCTGCAGAACCAGTTAAACAAGCTTTGAAGCAGGACTTCCTGGTCTGCATTATCTGTTCATGTATCTCCTCACTGGCCTCCTTCCTTAGACGACAGCCTTGCCTGGCGCACAGTGGGTCCTCAAAAAAAGCTTGATGGGTACATCGATGTGGGTTGATACCTGGGGCAGTAGGAAGCCTCTGTCCTGCAGGTTACCACTTCAACTGGTGGTTCATAAGCAAGCATTTACTGAGCACATACTATGTGTCCATCATTGAAGCTACTGAAGGCAGAGTTGCCTCAAAGAGCAAGGGGTTCATGGCAGACCTACTCCTACAGGGAGCCCGCTATGTGGTCCCTGCAAGTCCTCACCGGGCCAGGGATTGCCAGCATTCTGCCTCACCCTGACACATCCATGTTGGCCTGGTAGTCACTGCCTACTAGTTCCAGGCCTCTTGCCCTCTGCTCCACAGAGTGGCCTCCCAGGGTTGGCTAGCGAATGCTCTGCCCCCTTCACAGGGCGGGCAATGGCTTGGTGTCTCCCAGATCCAACTTCTGTCAGAACTGCTCATGCCCAGCCACTGGCTCTGTGCCAGGAACCTACTTGGCACAAAGACTGGGTGTGAAGAGGCAGCGGAGGCAGGAAACGGGACCGTTCTGGGGAGTTCTTATCAGTGTCCATGTCTCCTCCTTCCAGCTGACCCTGTGCTCCTGGAATGCCACGTGCCTCGTTTCCCTTCCAAATTAGCGACATGCAGTCCGCCCTCGATACTCAGGTGCCACGTTGGGTTTACGGCTGACTATGGCTTCATACTCCCCAATTCAAGGGGCCCACACAGATGGTCGTGGTAGATGCATCTATTTTATGGATGAGAGAGTGAGACTCTGGGAGGGATGCCCTTAGTCCTTCTGGGTTCTTTAGGGGTTCCCCGTGGGTCTTCTGAGCTGCTCAGGGGATCAGGCCTCCCTGGCTGATCATTGCACATTCACATGTGTGGATGAGAGTTTGGAAAGGCCTTGGGGCTCGGCCACGGCCCCCGCCTGACCGTTGAGGAAATGCATCGCCTTGCCTGGAAATGGCTTTGTGGCCAGTGAGTCGTGCCGTGTCACACACACAGCCCAGTCTCTCCCTGGGTTCCTTGTGCTCCTCCTTCAAGACCTGCCTGAGTCCATCCCCACCCTCCTGTCCTTCATGTGACTCTTCTGCTGGAGATGTCCTGGCTCCTTGTCTGCACATTTATCCAACATGCCCTTGAGGATCCAGATGCCACCTTCCCTGTCCCCAGCCTTTCTTGGTTTCTCTCCATCCCTTGGTCTACTGGACGAGTCAGTGGCTCCTAGCTCTTTGATAGCATCTGTCACACTCTCCGTGTGCTCCTCCATGCAGTGGGGGACTTCCCCACGGCATGGGGGTACTGGGGTCTCAGACAGAGGGACCTGGGTGGGCTCTTCTAGCCCAAGCTGCTGTGTATGTCTTCCGTCCACATCACCAGTGTGTACAAGCCCAGAAGGCAGGATCACATGCAAATTTCTTTGTCCCCAGTTGTGTCCCGGCAGCCTCTCTTCCACCAGAGCCTTTTACGGAGGGTTGCATATTGCAGGAGTTTTTAAAATATAAACTTTTGGGTCAGCCTGTGGCATGGTGGTTAAGGCAACTGGACTCCATACGGTTAACAGCATGGTTTGAGTCCCGGATCAGAAGGTTTGAAAAATACAACAGGCGTGTGTGTGTGTGTATGTGTTTGTGTGTGTGCCCAAAATCCCAAAGGGAGGGAGAGATGAAGGAGAAGGGATTGCAGCATGACCTTGCCCCCCTGGGGATGCTTTTCTCACTTTCTCACTCTCTCTCCAGTGAGTGCATGTGCCCTGCTGGCAGAATAAAATAAATAAATTAATTAATTAAATACATTTTTAAAAATGACCAATGGTTTGAGCATCTGTTGTGTTCCATGCCCATGCTGGGTGTGGGGACACAGGTTGCTCTGACGATGACAACACCAGTTAATGTGTGCAGCAACCTGAGTGTGGGACAGGGCAGCGAAGCAGTCAGGCGAACTTCGAACTGCACCTAGAACAAAGTGGTAGTGAACAGGCAGGCAGGGATCAGGGGGACAGCCTGGGAAGGGACAATATCGATAAGGTCTCCTTGCAGCCAAGCTTGCCTAGGGCTGGGTGCAGGCATCAGCCAAGTTGGAACTCAGGGGGTAGAAAATGAGCGTGGGAGGCCAGCAGGATCTGCACAGAACCCCTTAAAGGCTAAGATTTGGATCATCCTGCCAAGTGCAGAGAATAGGAGTCAGGCTACCTGGGTTCAAATCCCACCTCCACCACCTACCAGCTTATCTCAGCAATCTCATCTGCAAAGGGTAGTACTTAGCACAGGGCAGGTCAAACCTGACCTGGGAGAAGGCAAGTGAAGGCTCAGAATAAGAGGGGACACCCAGAAAAACCAATAGTGGTGATACATATGGGGGGGGGAAGCTTGTGCTAAAGACTTCTAAGGAGTCAAGATAGGTAATATTGTAATGCAACATTTCAGAAGTATCAAAATAAATGCACAAAATCTACTACAAATAAAACATCTAAAATGTAAATAAAGACAGGATCCGCCTGGCACCAAGTATGAAGTTCGAAAAAACAGCAGCTGCAATTGGACAGGGAGTTTTCAACCTTCAGGGACCGTGGATTTCCGAAAATCCTCGTCTCCCTCTCCCCAGAAGAATGCATGAACATGCATAACCGCGCAGGGTTTTGAGGTGTTCTTGGGAGTCGTGGGGTTCGTCCACAAGAAGGACAACGGTTCAAGGTGGGGATGCGGGAGTGAAAGTGGAGGTTCCGCGCCATGCAGCCGCTCACCGCTTCCCCAGGACCACGCCAGGCCTCTCTCCCGGCCACCATGGGAGCTCTGCCCCCTGCAGGAAGCAGCGCACAGCTATGCAGCTCCCCCCACCCCCGCTCTGGCTTGGGACTTTTCCTAAAGTTTGCTGAAACCAGACACCTTGCTCGACTGAGCCCGCGTGCAGCCACGGTTTAAAAGGCCGCCTTCAGCGCCCCCTCCCCGCCCCCAGCGGAGACTTCAAAAGGCCGGGCGGGCGCCAGGGCCCCAGCACCTATGAGCCGCCCCCCGCGCCAAGAACCCTTGCGGCAGCCGGAGGACGCAGAGCGGTCGAGGTTCGGGCGCAGGCTGACCCGGTCTGGCGGCGCAGTCCCGTGGGCCGATGCCCCTCCCGGTGCCACTGCGCTCTGCGCGCCAGCGCCCCGTTTAGGGAAGGGGACCTCGCCCCCAGCCCCTGAGCCCGCGCCCGGGGCTGCGGGGACCCATGAATACAAATGCCTTTAGGCGCCGGAGGAAGGACCGACCCGTCAGCCCCGCGCTTAGGGACCCAGTAAGTGCTGGGAGCTCCAGGAGCGTTTGGGAGTACTGGTGTGAATGCGTAAAGGCGCGCTCGTGTGGGGAGGAGGGTGCACGCGTGGGGGGTGAGTGCGTGTGTGTACGCGAGCGGTAGGCACTCGCAGACAGCTGTGCACAGTGAGGATGTGCGCGTGCAAGTGTATGCACTTGGGGTGCGTACGTGGGGAGTGAGTGCACACGACGTCCGTGCGCGCGCGCTGTGCACGTTGAGGGGGGTCTGGCCGGCATAGTGTGCATCTGGATTGTGTAGGCACCCGTGAGCGTGCGTCTGCGTGTGTGGACACCGAGTGCACCCGAGTCCAGGCATCCGTGGGTGTGTTTGTGGGAGCACGGCTGTGCCTGCACGTGAGATGAGCGTGGGTGTGGGCTGGGTAAGTGTGGAAGTGTGGCGGAGTGTGTTGTGCACCAGTGAGAGAGCGCCCCATCCGCTTGCCCGTGAACGGGTTGAGGCACCGGGAAGTTCCAGTCCCAGGGCTGAACCTGGGCTGTGGGTGTGAGAATCGCCTGGGTGTTTGCGCAGGTCTGCGCTCCACTGTGAGATCCCAGGGAGTCTGGTTGACCCAGGGCGGGGGTGTGAAGCTCCCATTTCTGAGTGACGGGGGCGGCGGGGGTGGGGGGAGGAGGGCCAACATTTAACAGGCCCACCCACCACGTTCTCCAGGGTGCTCTGAATCGGGGGTGCGGTCATTTTGCTGATTGCGGTTATGGTACTGGCTGTCGTAGGAGTCTGGATACCACCAAGTCGTGGTCCTAGCTCTGTCCCTGGGACTCTGGGGTCCTTTCAGGAATAGAACCTGCCACCTTCTTTCTTCCTCCATTCGGTCCCCGATTTCGAGGACCCCCAGTCTCACAAGGCAGAAGTTCCTTATCTCAGAACTGCCATCAATCCTGGGCTGCCCTGGGCAATCTCTTCCTCTGGGTGAATCTGTTTCCTCGTCTTTACCAGGGGGAGGGGGCGACCGTCCCAGCCGGGCTGGCTGTCCTGGGCCTCCTGAGGCTGTGCCTCCGGCTGCGGCCGGCAGAGGGCAGCAGGGGGCAACAGAGGGCGGCCGGGCGCGGGGGGGGGGGAGGGGG
>NW_006159542.1:5240591-5240842 GCF_000334495.1 Tupaia belangeri chinensis
ACCTCCGAGGGGCGCGGGATCGGCGCTGGGGGCCCGAGGCACAGCAGCGGCGGCGCGCGGGGGGTGAGTACGAGCTTGGGGGCGCCCCTTCCCCAGCTTCCTGCCGCTCCAACTTCGGGAAGGGCTGGGGTTCCCCGCCGCGCCAGACGCTTCCAGCGGAATGTCAGCTTCCTGTCCCTTCCTGCGCCCCCGCGAGGCGGAACGTCCAGGGTTAACAGGGGCAGCGCCCCCGGCCCCGGCTAGGGGTGGGC
>NW_006159542.1:5240892-5267631 GCF_000334495.1 Tupaia belangeri chinensis
TGGGGGGGGGGGGCCCCGGGAAAGCCTGTCCCGGGAATCGGGGGTGGGAGGTGGGGGTGGCCCCTGAAGTGGCCCGCGGGCGCAGAGGGGGACATTCTGGATGCCTGAGGTCTCCTTTGGGGCTGTCTTTGTGTTCCTTGTCTCGCTGTGTGCAGGTTCCGAACCTGTACGTCTGCTCTCTGTCTTGTGAAGCTGCCCTTAGGAGTCCAGGTCCCTCGCTCCCGCGTCCTGCTCCTGTCTCCGTGTCTGTGTGGCTCTGCACGTCCCGCGTTTCTGGACATGCCCCGTGTGTGTGTGAACTGCCCCGGGTCTGTGTCTCAGTCTGTCCCTTCTCCTGGGAAGCTCTCAGTTCCTGACCCTTCACGTGTGTGAACGAGAAGGGAGCCAGCTTGTCAGAGCGGACGGGGTCCTGGGGGAGACCAAGTGGAACCCTCACTGTGCCGTTGGGGAGACCCCGGACCAGAGAGGACCAGCGCAGAGCTGGGACCCGGAGCCAGCCGGGATTCTCAGTGTGCAGTGGGCGTTGTAAGGGAGAGGGAGAAGGGAGTGTGAACAAGAGCCGGCCACTGCGTGCGGGTGCGTGGGAGCCCTCTCTCCGTCCTGCCCCCAGGACCCAGGACACTCCCAAGAGGCTGGTCAGGGCTTCAGCTCTGCCTGCCCCACCCCCTCTGAGCTGGAATCAGGGGGATGTTATCCCCCCCCCCCTTCCCATGTCTTGGAAAAAGCGGGCTGGTTGAGATTCCCCCACCGCAACACACACACACACACACACACACACACACACACGCAGAGCACAGGGAGCTCTCTGCTGACTCATTTTCTCCAGAAGACCCTTTGCCAGAGTAGATGCCAGTGGTTGAGCAGAAAAGTGGTGCCAGGCGGGTACCCGATAGTGGGGCCCAAGCTTTGGGCAGCCGACAGCCCCAATGCTTGGAGGGCAGCCTCTGCCTCTCTGCCTTCCTCACCAGGCGTGGACTGGAATCCTGTGCTCTTTGGCTCTAGCACGCCTTCCAGCCCTACTCTGTCCCCTTTGGCCAGCCTGGGCTCCATGACCCTATTACAGAGCACACCCCTGGCCTCTGCCGGCCTTTCCTGTCCGCCCAGTGCTTGGAACTTTCTCCTTCCCTGGTGCTCACATGCCCACTGTGCCTCCATGGCCATCCGCCCCACTAGGGTGTCCTGGAAGGGGCCTGCCCTCCGAAGGTGGCCCATTTTCTGTGCCCCTTTCTGAGCACTCCCCCTGTTCCTTGGTCACATGTTCTCCCCCTCAACTCTGTCTAGAGACCCTCTTGATATCCCACAGCTCGGCTCCGTGCACGGAGGTGTTGCTTCAGTTGATGGTGAACCAGTAGGACTCACCTCAGTAGGACAGACGCCAGTCAAGGCAGACAGTGTGAGCCTTGCCCTCGCGCAGCCTCGAGTGTGAATCCTGACGGCCCAGCCTGTGTGGGCCAGCCACTCACCTTTCCGCTTCTTGTTTTTCTCAGCCACAAAATGGGCTTCTTCTTTCCAGCTAGCATGGTTTTATGAGGTTCCATGGGACCGTGCCTGTAATGGGCTCAGAACAGTGCCTGGCATGTTGTAAGAGCTCAGTGAATGGCAGCTGCTATGTGGATCCCCCCCCCCTTCCCATGTCTTGGAAAAAGCGGGCTGGTTGAGATTCCCCCACCGCAACACACACACACACACACACACACACACACACACGCAGAGCACAGGGAGCTCTCTGCTGACTCATTTTCTCCAGAAGACCCTTTGCCAGAGTAGATGCCAGTGGTTGAGCAGAAAAGTGGTGCCAGGCGGGTACCCGATAGTGGGGCCCAAGCTTTGGGCAGCCGACAGCCCCAATGCTTGGAGGGCAGCCTCTGCCTCTCTGCCTTCCTCACCAGGCGTGGACTGGAATCCTGTGCTCTTTGGCTCTAGCACGCCTTCCAGCCCTACTCTGTCCCCTTTGGCCAGCCTGGGCTCCATGACCCTATTACAGAGCACACCCCTGGCCTCTGCCGGCCTTTCCTGTCCGCCCAGTGCTTGGAACTTTCTCCTTCCCTGGTGCTCACATGCCCACTGTGCCTCCATGGCCATCCGCCCCACTAGGGTGTCCTGGAAGGGGCCTGCCCTCCGAAGGTGGCCCATTTTCTGTGCCCCTTTCTGAGCACTCCCCCTGTTCCTTGGTCACATGTTCTCCCCCTCAACTCTGTCTAGAGACCCTCTTGATATCCCACAGCTCGGCTCCGTGCACGGAGGTGTTGCTTCAGTTGATGGTGAACCAGTAGGACTCACCTCAGTAGGACAGACGCCAGTCAAGGCAGACAGTGTGAGCCTTGCCCTCGCGCAGCCTCGAGTGTGAATCCTGACGGCCCAGCCTGTGTGGGCCAGCCACTCACCTTTCCGCTTCTTGTTTTTCTCAGCCACAAAATGGGCTTCTTCTTTCCAGCTAGCATGGTTTTATGAGGTTCCATGGGACCGTGCCTGTAATGGGCTCAGAACAGTGCCTGGCATGTAGGAGCTCAGTGAATGGCAGCTGCTATGTGGATTATTATTCACTTCATCTTGAATGGGCGTGTGAGTCAATGGGAAAGTTCTGGGCTGTGTCCTGGCCAGACAGATGACCCATCTGTGTTCCCGTGCAGTAGGGGTAAGGTGTGAAAGAAGGAGACCGGGTGTGGTTGTCTGGGCACATGGGGCCTGGCCAGTCCATGGGAGCAGGTGGGACAGTTCCGCCCCTCTGCTGCCCTGTAGTTCGTGGCCAGCTTAGGCCCTGGGAGAAGAGCCAAGCCCAATGTGCAAGGAACCACCTTCCTTGAGAGTTTCCATGCCCTGGTCTCAGCCCTGCACCCTCTGCAGACATTCGTGCTGGTCTGGGTCTCCAAGTCCTGTGTGTTTTCAGGTAACAAGGATGGAGGAAAAAGCATCAGGCAGGCTGCAGGTCCTGGCAGCCCAGTCATCCCGGGGAAGCCACATTTAGTGCGCTGGCACAGGGCCCTCTGCAGGGAGTAGAACGCCTGGGCTTCCTTCTCGGAGGGCTGTGTGGCCAGGCTGTTTCCATTGCTCCCTTCCTTGTGGCTCCTGTTTCGCCGGCCTCCTGCCCTCTCTGGTCCCTGCACTCTGGTCTTCCCGACATTCCGGAGCCCGGGGTTCACAGAGCCAGGGCCCACGAGGCCGTGGTGAAAACAGAAGTCTGGAAGAACAAAGGCCCGAGCCAGCACAGGCACTAAACGTTACTAGCAGTAGCCTAAACAGGATTGGAACGGCAGCACAGAGTTGGCCGGGCCTCCCTCCGGGAGCCAACTTTCCAGGCCTGGAGCTTACTTAGATGGCTCCTTGGCTCCCTGAGCTGCATCTCTGCTCCTGGGGGTGAAGGCTGGGGCTCAGGGCTCTGGCAAGTTGGAAGTCTCTGCGAGTCTCTGATTTCTTCTCCATGGGAGATGAGTCAAATGAGAAGGACCATTCAGTGGCAGAGTCGAAGTGCTGTGTGGTTTTAGGTGAGTCACTTCCTTTTCTGGGCCCCAGTTGCCCAGCTTTGCAAAGAAGTGATGGAGCTGGAACCTGAGTCAGGAGAGGATTGCGAAGGGCTTTCTCCCACTCAGACATACCCTCTGTTTGGGCACTGTAGGGGTCAAGGGCACACAGAATCCCAGGTCTGAGGGGACAGGCGTATCTATCAGTGTGAATGAGTGGGAGCTGAATGCTTTTGTACCAGGCCTTCGGGGCTGAAATTCTCAAGGTAGAAGCCATGGTGTTAGGAAGCTGAACTGAAGAGACTCTACCTCCATCCACCTTGTGAGTCTTCTTTCTCTTGACCTTTGGGGGTGAAAATACCCCCCACCCCACTTGGCCCTCTGATTCTCTGTAGCGCAGTTTGACACCACCACGTCCAGAAGAGAGGTCCTTGCCCTACTCGCTCCCACTAGGCCCCTCTTCGTCAGCTTGGGAAAACATCCCAAGAAGAGTGGAGGTGTCATTAATGCAGTGAAGGACGGAAGGAATACGGACCAGTGCCAGGAGAGGGCCAGAAGAGAGGAGGCCGGGAGGCAACGGGACAGACACTAGAGGAGTCGCAGGAACACAGGAGAGGAACGGTGTGCTCGGAGGAGGTCTCCTCTGTTCCCTGATCCTCTTTATTTGGAGACGGCTGAGTGATAGGACGCACAAGGTCTTTATGGCAGGACTTCTCAGAGCCTTTTGGTATGCGGCTGTGCTCCAGGGACTGTCTAGGCTGGGTTGTAAGAGATAGCTCTTCCTTCTCCAAGATAGCAGCCGCAGATTCCTGGAGTACCTCCCCAGGGATGTAAGAAAGAGTACCGAGGAGTTGGGAACCTAGAGCTTGTCCAAGGTGGCCTTGAGGAGGAGATGGAGGCCCTCTGTTTTCCCCGCACATCAAATAAAACCCAACTCCTCTCATTTCGTTCCAGGACCAGTGGGCTGCCATTTGCGTCAGGTGGACAGGTCATGTCAGGAGGGTGGGCCCCGCCCCTGCCCTTCTCTCCAGGCAACTCCGCGGCATGGAGGCACTTGGATCTTCAGTCCTTCCCCACAGAGACCCCAGGGAAAAGACATGTTCCCGGCAGCCGCAGCAGATGGAATAGAATGGGGTGGGGCAAGGATTACCCAGGAACGGTCCTGGGGATTTAGGGCTTTGGGAAGACACTGTGTAAAGTCCAGGGTCCTGTAATGCCAGGTAATCTTTATTCATCTTGGAAAACGTGTGCTGGATACTTACTAATATGGGCGTGAACAAGACAGATAGCCTTGCCTTTCAGGGACCTGGTCTTGAAAGGGGAATAGGAAAATAGAAAAAGGCACCCTCTGTGCCCCAGTGACACCTGAGCTGGGATCGTAAAGCTGTGCAGTAACTGCCCAGGAGAGGAGTGTTCTAGATGACGGGAGCAGCCCGTGCAGAGGTCCCGAAGCTGGAGAAGGCTTTCAAGGGACTGTCGTCAGTCTTGTTTTAGCCAGTTTGCTTTATACTGCGTGGCCGAAGACCTAACTTAATCTGGTTTAAGCAATCAAAGGGGTTACTATTTTCCCTATCAAGAGGGCCCAGGGAAGAAGAGTACTAGAGTTCAGTTAGCCTCTCCACAGTGTCATCAAATACCCACTATTTTTTGTATTCTGACATGGGCTTGTTATCTCATGTGCACAAAATGGCTGCAGCTCCTCGAGCAGTATACCCTCACTCAATAACACACAGAGTCCAGTAGAAAACCTTTCCTTTGGGAACACTTTCCCAGGGCCCCTGGTAGGCATCCCTCACCTCTCCTTGGCCACAGTTGCATGCCTAAGTCAGTTATTGGCAGGGCGAATGAAATTCCCAGGATCGGCTTAGACTTACCCAGATTGATCCAGTATCCTCTGAGGTCCATGCCTGTCTGGAAGGAAGGATGGCTGTGGACAGGTAACGACCTTTCACAGGGCCCAGGGCATCACGGTTGGTGGCCGCAGTCAACTGTGAATGTCCAGGAGGCTGGCAGACAGGATAAGCGTGTCCTCTGAGGTGCCCAGGGAGCCCTGGGAACCGGGGGCTCCAAACCTCGGCCCTGGTAGATGGGTTTCCTGGGTCACATGCTTCCCAGAACCATGCCATCCTAGCTTAGCTCTTGGAAATGGATCCTGGGACTCTGGCCCAGCCTCACCATCCCCACCCGCCCGGGGCGGCATTCTCTACTTGGGTCCCGGCTGTCTCTGGCCACGTGCCCCCTCTTCTCCGCCCGCCTGGGGATCAGATGCCCTGGGTGGCTTCAGGTGTCCCCGGCGGCTGCTCCCACAGGAAGGTGAAACCAGATCATCATCTCTGCCCGTCTTGGCAGCAGCCACCGAGTGGAGCGTTAACTCTTCCTGGCCCCGGAGTGCAGGGACAGCAGGGACTGTCCCCGGAGCACTTTCGTGGCTGGCAGCAGGCCAAGACCACGACAGGCATGAGCTCATTAGTCCTGACGCCTGGCCTGCAGGATGGGGAGTGCTAGCCCATGCTGCAGACGAGGCAGGCTCAGGGAGCCTGGGACTCCCTGGGTCACACAGGCTGGTGCACGCCGGGGCCACGTTTGCACCTGGCCCTGGGGACTCCCCATCTCTCCTGTTCTCTCTACCTCTTTCCATCAGCATCCAGCCAGGTAGGCAGCTGCCTTCACACAGCCATGTGCCCCTGCTGGAGTTCGGCACTGGTCCTGGGGTGCAGGTCTTCTCTCTCCTGATCTTTGAGCAGGTCCAGTCTGGTCATTCCACTGACCTTTCACCCCTGGCTTTGCCGCCCATTGGCTGTGGTCTTGGGAAGGGTCTCAAGATCGTGAGGCCATAGTGAAGATGGGGAGACTGAGGCCCAGAGACAGAGATGAGTTGGCCCCTGACTGCCCAGAGTCAGCAGCAGATTTTTAAGCTGGACCCTGGCTCTTCTGACACCCAGGGTGGGGCTTCCTGGCTGCCGCTTCCTGCCCTGTGACCTTGGCTTATCGATCTGTAAAGTGAGGTCGGGTTTGTGTGGTGTAAGCAGGTACAGCCCGAGAGGCTGCGCCTGGGGGCCTGGGCTGTCCATATGGGGTCCTGGAACCTGTACCTTGCTTCCTGCCTCCCATGGATGAGACTAGGCCTGGGCTCCCTGGGCCGGATCTGGGCACGATCGGTGGAAGCTGATGCCCTGTCTGCTTGTGTCTCTCGGTCTCTAGGGGGTTTCTCTTCACCTGGATCTTAGTCGCGTTTGCCTGTCACCTGGCCTCCGCCCAAGGAACTCCTGAAGGTAATTTTCTCTTTTCTTTGTCCAGGGGCAGACAAAGGAGGACGGAAGGGGCCTGAAAGTCAAGGGGTGGGAGACGTCTGTGTCCCTAACTAGGACTCTGTTTGCCCATGGGTAGAACGGAGTGGATCCTTGGCAAGGTCTCTACAGCCTTCAGAGAATCACATTTAAAGTTTCCCAAGAGATGGAAAGAACTCAGTGCAGAGATGTGGATGGACAACCCCCATCTTCCTATCTGGGACAGAATCGAAATAAATCACTTTGGTTCAGGCAGCCTCAGTGCCTCCTCTCTGTCTAATGGGTACTCTCAGAGCTGCTGAGCAAGGGCACTAGAAGGCCACGGCTGTCACTGACCAAGCCTGAGATCCCGCCCCTGTCCGTGAGGTCCTGTTTTTCCCTCCTGCCCCAAGGAGCTGTCCAGGGGGCAGGGGCTGCCGTGGGCTGGCTACACAGCTGTCCGTGGAAACCGAAACCTCTCCCACATCTGTTTGTCAAGCAGCCACAGCGCCTCTTAAAATAGCCTCCCAGCCCCCTCTTCCACGCCAGGCCTGTGTGCTAGAGCAGGCGGCCGGGCATCTGGGAGTCCCTGTGGCCTGACCTGGCCACTCGGCAGAGATTGGGCCCTTGGGAGGGGAGGGCTGGGCCCGGAAGAGACTTCTGCTGCCCTGCAAATTTTGTGCAAATGTCATATTTTCCAAGCTTGCTGTTTCCCTCACAAAGTAGGTGAACAGCTGTCCAGAGTCCTGACTCAGGCACTGGGGGTTGGGGGGAGGGTTGGGGGCCGGGGAGAGGCCGGAGCTGTGTGGAGCCAGGTTTATGTAATAAAGGGCTCTTGCTGGGGCCAGCTGGCTAGGCTCTTCCATCTTGGCGTGGGGTTGAATTCACTCCCCCGTTCCCCGTCTCTTTGTCCCGATGGGTTTCTGGATGTTCCATTGTGTCTGAGAGGCTCTCGAGCGGTCTAGCCTAGTGGTTAAGAATGAAGACCCCAGGGCCTGGTGATCGGGGTTCACACTCCAGCTGTACCATTGACAAGCCACATGATCTTGGGCGAGTGATTCTGTCTAACTCTCTGAAGCTCATCTACATGGGCGTGATAAAGAGTACCTGCTTCAGTCACAGCTGAGGGAAGCAACTGAGATAACGCATATAAAGCAGCTGGTATACAGTACGTGCTCAATACATTTTGTGTTTATTGTCATTAATTATATCACGAAGCTGAAAAGTTTAGGCAAAGAACAGAGCTTCCCCATCCCATGGGGCACCCAGGGTTAGAGACCAGGCAGCTCAGCGCCGACCACCTCTCAGCTCCAGGGGTCAGAGCTGGGGTTCTTACTGCTTAGCTGCAGATGTTTTTTGGGGGGGTCCTGGAAACCAGCTGGTCATTGGCTTTGAAACCCACCAAGAGAGGATAAGGGAAAGCTCAACTGTGCCACCTGCCTGAGGGGATCCTCGGGGCAGTTGGTGGGGTGAGGGGGAGCAGGGCAGGAGACTTCCTACTCCACCTCTTCCCCAGCCAGGCAGCCCCTCCCTTTTGGAAATTGTTTATAGTGAATAGCATTTCATGGTAACAAGCAGGCATCTGTGATTAAGCATGGAAGACATGCTCCTGCTAAGGGAGTCCTTCAGCAGTGGTTCATTGTGGCTTCGAACCTGGAGACAGACAGAAGTGGGATAGCATGGTGGTTCAGGTGCTGGATTCCCACATAAGTGGATCGTGGTTCGAGTCTCGGACCCAGTGGCTTGACAATCACAACAAATAACTAGATAAGTAAATAAATACATGTTTTTTTAAAAGAAGAAAAAATGGGGGAAAGGGTGGAAAGGAGAAAGTTGAAGTGAAATGTAAGGGCCTTGGGTCCTACAGGACAAAGAGGGTCTTGACCTTGAGCCAGTCTGAAGCAGCAGCCTGGAGCTCCAGAACTCTTAGAGCAGCATCAATACTTTGTCACCTTCAGCTCCAATTCAGCCCCCTGGCCTTACAGGCAGGGACACTGAGGCCCATGGGCCATAACTCGAGCAGAGTAACCTGGTGTAGGGCTTGGTGAGGAGCCCCATTTTTTTTTTTTGTAATGAGATTTTTTGCTATGGGGCACACATGCTCACCGAAGAGACAGAGAGATAGAAAGTGAGAAACCACCCCCCAGGAGCGAAGGCCATGCTGCAATCCCTTCTCCTCCATTTACCTCTTGGGATTTTGGACATGCACACACATGCACCTGACATGAGTTTTAAGCTGCCGAGTCTGGGACTTGAACTGCGGTCGATTATGTGAGAACCCAACGATGTAACCATTACACCATCTGCTGGTGCCCCTTATAGCCCCATTTTACTGGTGGTCCTGTTAGGCTTTCAGTCTTGACTTTCTCGCCAAGAGCCCACTGTGGAGTCATGTTGCCAGCACCCAGGTCCTCAGTTTCCCCGAGGGGCCCATCTGTCTGTCCGTCTGTCAAGCCGTCTCACAGCTGTCAACTGTGAGTCTATTACGTGCAAGAGCTGCATCTGGCCGCCAGCATAGCCCTTGCACCGCTGAGAGGAGAGTGTTGAGCACTCGAGGACCAGCTTGCTGAGCTTGGGGCAGGGCCCTGAGTACGGCCCCGACCTCCATTCCAGAAGCAGCCTCTCTGTCCCTGCCGGGACAGGCCTCCTGCGGACACTGGCACTTCGGCCAACTTCAGGAGGTCGAATGACCCGGGAGAGGCAAGGTCAGGAAGCCTTTCCATAAACACTCTGGGAACCCTCCTTTTGCTCTGGCAAGCCCTGCCGACATAATTATTGGGCGGATGTGACCTGGCCAGACCATGCCTGGATGTCCAAACGCTTCGCCAGAGGACAGAGGTTGCAGGGACGCCTTGATGACTTCCCGGCCTCTCCCCAAAGCCACACAGGGAGGACTCACCTCCCTCTTGGTAGCAGATAGAAGCTTCCCTCCTCGCTCTGACCAGGGAGAGACTTTAAGGGTGGAAAGGGGACTGAGTGGGCCCCTGAGGATGTGAGGAGACCAGTCAGGTCCCTGGATATCCTCACCAAGCCCTGATGACACATCTGCTCCTGTCACCCTGGGCCCTGGCTGTGGGTCTGTTTCCAGGAAGAGACAGCTTTTTTTTTTTTTTTTTTTTTTAAGAGGTTTTTGCTATAGGGCCCACGCGCTTGCCAGACAGACAGAGAGAGACAGAGAGACAGAAAGCAAGAAATCACCCCCCAGGGGGGATGGCCACGCCACAATCCCTTCTCCTCCATTCTCCTCTCGGGATCTTGGGCACGCACGCACACGCGCCCGGTGTGAGTTTTAAGCCACCGGATCCGGGACGCGAACTGCGGTCGACCATGTGGGAGTCCAGCGACATAGCCATTACGCTAACTGCTGGTCCCTCCAGGAGAAGATGGCTTTTGAGGTATCAGAAAGGGGTATAATGAGTCATTGCCGGGCAGCCTTAATGCTCTTAGCGGTAGCGTTTAGTGACTGTCACAATTTTTAATATTAGTAGCTATCATTTGAATGTGCTTATTTATAAGTGCCAGGCCCTTTTTAAAAAATGTATTCACTCATCTAATTGTCATGACATCCTTCTTGTCATGACATCCAACCATGATGTTGGTGCTATTGGGTTGTTGGAAAAGTCATGAAGTATTTTTTCTTTTTCTATGTAAATATGTGTCATCATGACTGTTCCGATAGCCCAATATTATTACCCCATTCAATCGCTGGGAAAACTGAGGTGCTACAGTCACAGCATTAGTAAGTGGCACAACTGGGATTTGATCCCAGGAAGTTGGCTCCAGAGTCTCTGCATGTATGTGTTTCAGGTCGGTCTTTATTTCTTCCATGAGAGGGAGAGATACAGGAAGAGAGTGAGAGATATTCCCGATGGGATCTCCACTTCCAGCTTCAGCTGGCCTGGATCACAGGCATGCAGGTGTGCTTGGCATGTACAGGGAAGCTGGTGTCACTTTAACCGTGATCTGGAGCAGCCAAATGAGGGCTTGGGGTCCCCTGGTGGCCCCCCCGCTGCACTCTGGGTTGTCGCCCGCTACTTACCTGTGAGATGAATGAACAGAACACCAGGGAGCCGCGAGGGGCCACCCATGTTGCCCAGCAGGGGCACGGGTGGAAGCAGCCCTGACGGTGCCTTCCCCTCTTCCCTCCCTCAGATGTGGACGTCCTGCAGCGTCTGGGTCTCAGATGGACGAAGGCAGGAGCGGGCCGGAGCCCCGTGCCCCCAGGAGTCATTCCCTTCCAGTCGGGCTTCATCTTCACGCAGCGGGCCCGGCTCCAGGCGCCCACGGCCGCCGTCCTGCCCGCCGCCCTGGGCACAGAGCTGGCGGTCGTGCTGAGCCTCTGCTCGCACCGCGTGAACCATGCCTTCCTCTTCGCTGTCCGCAGCCGGGAGCGGAAGCTGCAGCTGGGCCTGCAATTCCTCCCTGGCAAGATGGTGCTGCACCTGGGGCCCCGGCGCTCCGTGGCCTTCGACCTCGACGTGCACGACGGGCGCTGGCACCACCTGGCCCTGGAGCTGCGCGGCCGCACAGTCACCCTGGTCACGGCCTGCGGGCAGCGCCGGATGCCAGTTCCACTGCCTTTCCACAGGGACCCGGAGCTGGACCCCGAGGGCTCCTTCCTCTTTGGGAAGATGAGCCCACATGCGGTTCAGTTTGAAGGCGCCCTGTGCCAGTTCAGTGTCCTCCCCGTGACGCGGGTCGCTCACAATTACTGTACCCACCTGAGAAAGCAGTGTGGCCAGGCCGATGCCTACCGGCCCCAGTTGGGACCCCTCCTCCCCCAGGACGCTGGCAGATCCTCCCCCTTCCAGACAGACCTCGCCCGGCTAGGCCTGGAGAACTTGACCACTGTCACACCTGCCCTGGGGTCAAGGGCAGCAGGCAGGGGGCCCAGGGTGACTGTGGTGCCCACCATGGCCACCAAGCCCCACAGGACTAGCCCCACAGACCCTCACCAGCATCTCACAGCTGAAGCCCCAGCTCGGACCCCCCTGCCACCTGCCAAGCTCCCAGCGAGTAAAGCACTTCCCCGGCTGCTCCCAGCCTCAGTGGCTGCTTCAGCCAGAACTGCCCCCTCTGCGGCCTTGTGGAAGATCACAGCCACCCAGATGCCCCGAAGTCCCCCCACCAAGCCGTCAGCCCCTTCTGCTCCTGTTGTCCCTGCCCAAAACCCCCATCGTGACCTTAAAACAGCTGCACCTTCATCCACGAGGTCAGCCCCACCCACCCAGAAGCCAGTGCTGCCCACGTCCCTCCCAGCTCCTGCCAAAGTCTTGCGTCCTGCTGGGAAGCTGGGGCAGAGACCCCCACCACCCAGTGCCCAGCCCCTTCTTCCCACTGCTGGCTCCGTGAGAAAGCCTGTCCCCACAGTAGCCCAGACCGAGGCCAGGTTGACCAGTCGTGCCAGTAAGCCAGCCTCTGCCAGCACCAGCACCCACACAGCTCCCTGGACCACCATTTTGTTGCCATCTCCTGCCCCCCATCCTGGCTCCACCAGGACCACTCAGCCACCAGCCTCTGTGGTACCTCCTGCCTTGGGCACCAGAACCCCCAGAACAGCACCACCCACCCTCGATCCTGGCTCAGCCCCCACTGGAAGCAAAAAACCTACTGGATCAGAAGCCTCAAAGGAAGCCGGACCTGAGAGAGGCCTCCGGAAGCCAGTCCCCTTCGGACCTGGGAAGGCAGCTGGGGACGCCCCTTTGAACCATCCAACGACCAGGCCCAGCCCCAGACAGCCCCCGGCCACTCGGCACACCACCCCAGCCCTGGTGTTGGCCCCAGCACGCCTCCTGTCCTCCAGTCCCCGGCCCACGAGCAGTGGATACTCATTCTTCCACCTGGCAGGACCCACGCCTTTTCCTCTGCTGATGGGGCCTCCCGGGCCCAAGGGAGACTGTGGTCTGCCGGTAAGACATGGTGGGGCCTGCATGCTGCTTGGAGCTCGGGTGGGTGAGTGGGCAGTTTGGTCCTGGTAAAGGCAGGGGAGAAGAGCAGCTTAGCGGGTGCTGGCTGTGGGCAGTCTTGCCACGAACCCAGTCCCTGACTCCTTGGGCTCTGCGCTCTCCCTTAGCGAACATCCTGCTCCAGTTTCATGATCCACTGGGACAGACTCAGGTCTGGTGGCCACTCCCAGGCAGAGAGCACTCTGGGCTTTTGGCGGCCCGGGTCCATGGTCATTCTTTGCTAACCGGATAGCAGAGACCAAGCGGTTTCAGGAAAGCACTGACCAACCCCGGCTGTGCAGAGTGCACTGGGCAGTGGCCACGGCCCAGCTCCTCTAACTCCTGGAACAATGCTCCTGTGGCCCATCGGAGTTGTGGACAGAGATCACGCCTGGGTAGCCCGGGACGTGTTTTGTTTGGCACACACAGCACTCTTTAAAAAAATCGAATAAGTTACTAGCATTTAAAAAATGTCAAAGATTTCTTATAAAAGGATTGGCAACCAGCATCTCTTGGGAAGTGGGAGATGGGGTGGCCTTCGCTGTCCCTGTAGATGGGACAAACCCATTCCCTTCGGCACGGTCCTCATGTCCCCTAGTTGAATCTTCAAGCATCCTTTCACCTGTTGATGAGACCTGCCTGCTGGCACCTGGAGGCATTTGGTTTGTGGGTCCTGGCAGAGGAGTTTGAGATGAGGAAGGTCAGCCAGAGCGAACGAGCAAAGGAAAAAGAAAGAACATTCCATGTGCAGGAGAGGGTCTCGGGGTTGGTGCCTCCGGCTTGCCTGGGACCGTCTCCAGGGGCAACGACCTTCCCACAGCTGGAGGCCAATTCCTCCGGGTGGGGAATGATGGGATAGAGTTTTTAGAAGGGACAGGCCTCCGCTCTGCTCCCTTCCTGCCTCGGAGATGACCACGGCGCACGGTGGCCTGCTCCCTGCTGCTGGAGCCGCAGCTCCCACTGGGCTCTGTGTTGGAGGTTAGGGCTCCCTACGATGTGGAGTTGGTGGCAGACGCTGGGAATTCCCGGGTCTTACAAACACGCTTAATGAGTTTTAATAATCATTAGGAATAATATTTATTCAGCCTGTCTCCAAGGGGACTGAGAGGCCGCTTTTATTATAACCATATTGTAGAACTTATGGAAATTATATGCATTGCTTTGCAATTATGTCAACATTATGCTCAGATTCCATGTTCTGGAATTGGCAGTGTAGAGAGCTGGGAGCCACCGCTTTCCCGAAGAAAGAACAGGGAATCCTTTCAACCCCTCCTAGCTACCTGGCCCGACTCTGGCTCTAGGCTCTTTGGGCCTGACCACTGAGCTTCCCGAGCTGTGTGTGCACAGAGGAGGGTGGTGAGCCACAGGGTTTCCACTCTGGCTACGCAGGTGGCTGGCCACCCCTCCCCAGGGCGTGTGTGGGGTGGAGAGAGGAGAAGGCCACGTCTGGGCGAGCAGAGCTGGAGCAGGAGTGACTTCCTGCAGTGCAGAGTATGCCTTTGGGCCTACTGTGTGCCAGAACTGCATACTTTGCCCTGGGCCCGGTGCTCTGGGTCAGCAGGATGTGAGGCCTCCTGCCAGACATCTATGTGCTTCAAAACATCAAAGAAAGCACCGAGTTCCTGGCCAGCTGATGCATGTTTAGGGCCCATTGGGTTCAGCCCTCATCCTTGGGCAGGTGAGGAGGTAGGTGATTGTGCCCAGAGAGGGCAAGGCTTGTCTGAGGTCACACAGCATGTAGAAAGTCGAGTTGAAGTTGACGTCCCTGACTCTAGACTCCAAGACCAGCAAATTCCATTCCACTCCTCTGAGTATCTACTCTGAGGCTCTGGGACCCAGGACTGGGGGCTTCAGAGATGAGTCAGGCCCTGTCCTTAGCCTCCACGAAAGGACTCAACATCTAAACGAATCTCTAGCTTCTGTACTCAGTTTCACGAGCTGCTTCCACCTGATTGGCGTCTCCCTTGGGACTTGTGGCAGTGGGTGCAGGAGGGCAGGACAAGTGTGCAGATCCCCACCCTCCAGGTGCTCTGATGGGCGGAGCGGTAGAGGACTTGGCCGAGGGCACCTGGTATGTTCTGAAGGAGCCAGTCGGCAGCCCTGGGTCCCCGATGTCCAGCTGAGAACAAGGGTCTTCCTGCTCCTCCAGCCCTCACGGATGGCATCCACCATGGTCAGCGGGCACCCCTGCCTTATGCCCATGCTGTCTCTGCCACCAGCCTCCCCCAGCTTAGAACCTAGCCTCACTCCAATAGCACCCCAGAAGCTGCTGGAATCTTTGCCTGTGTGGTGACCAGCCTCTTCCTATTTACTGGATACCAGAATGATACAATGGAAGCGGCTGTCGGTGCCATGGACTCCCATTCCGTCTGTATTTCCTGATCCTCCCTGACCCCATGTGTTGGGTCTTCAGGAAAGTCATGATGTATTTGCATAGAGAAATGTGTCAGGAGTTTCCTGACGACCTAATACTTTAGGATCTAAGCCCAGCAGGGCCGGAGCTGTGCTGCCCTGGACACAGGGCTTACTTATCCCCATGTGGGGACCCAGAGACCGGGGCTCCAGTGCTGGCCGCTCCACCCCTGGCTAGTGCTATGACTCCGATCCACTCTGAGCCTCAGTTTCAGTAGATATAAGAATAGCTCCCACCTGCCGCGCAGGGAGGAGGGGCGGCCTGAGGATTTGCAGACACCGAACACAAAACTACAGTTAAGGAAGCCAGGAGGGTGCTCGCCTCTAGGTTTGCTGAGTGACTTTGCGGGAGTCTTCCCCCTCTTGGCGCTCAGTCTCCCCTCTCACAGGGCATTGAGAATCTCTCCCTGAAAAATGACAGTGGGACCTTGCCATGCCCGAGACGGGTGCAGGGGTTGTGTGTGCATGCACAGACCTGCCGCCCAGTTCTCGAGGGCACGAAAATGGCTGGCAGAGGCAGAGACAGAGTTCTGGGCTGAAGCCTGCCAGGAGCCGTAGCTGCCGAGTGAAGGAGCTCTGTGGGAGCCTCGGGGGGGGGGCATGGAAAAGCTGAGCTTGGCCCCGAGTGAGTTGGGGCGGGGAGGCCACGGTTCACAGAGGCTGCACAGAAGCTGCACAGAAGCCCCGCGCCTGGGAGGAGGCGAGTCAAGGCCTTATTTATTCACGATCGGGCCGCTGGCATTTGCACACACTTGCACTTTCCGCAAGCGTCACCTCAGGGAGACCCGGCTGAGGGCCTGGCCTGCAGCAGATATTCTGTCACTATCTGTGAAATCAATCAAAGAATTTGCTCCTCACCCAAACCAGGTTGTCCCTACTCCCAGGTCAAGCTCCTTGAGGCTACACAGAGCTCTCCTGCCAGGGCAACGAGGAGGCCGTGTATTGGGTCGTCTGAAGAGTCATGACATAGTTTTGCAAAGAAAAACAGAAAAATCCATTATGACTTTTCTGACAGCCCAATATAATGCAAAAGCTTGTGCACTTGGGATTTGGAATGACCTGGATTGGAACCATTCCTTCTCTGCCCAGCTGTTGATTGAGAGCCTTCTTCATGCCTGGTGCTGTGTGACCTTTGATAAGTCACTTAACCTCTCTGAGTCTTAGTTCTGCCACCACCTACCTGTTAGGATGGCTGTGTGGAGTCAGTGAGATGAGGGATGTAGAGCAGCCGGCAGTAGAATCCGGGTCCTTATAGATTGCTGAGGCCGCAGCTATGAGCTTCTGGTGGGTGCTAGGGGGGGATGTTGCTGTGTCCGGTGAACAGGAGAGTCTGGGCACAGTGTCACATTAGCTTGCAGAGCGGACTCACCTAATCAGGGCTGTCCATGGTGCAGGCGTGGTTCAAGTGCAGATCCCCACCCTCCAGGTGCTCTGGACAGGAGGATGAGTGGACAGGAGGATCGCTCACTTGTCAGCTGGGTAGCAGGGGCTTGGGGGCAGGCCTGCCCCATTTCCCCACCTCCATACCCTCGGCTTCTTTCATAGCTTCTTGACTCATTTTCATTAGTTTGTGTTCCCAACAGCCCCAGGGCGTGACTGGAGGGGCATCTCTTGGCATCTCTAGGGCCTTCGTACTTTTGGCGGTTAGAAATTGGGGTGGGGGCAGCAGGTGGCATGGAGGTTAAGGTAACAGGATCTGGGGACCAGCAGTTGGTGCAATGGCTATGTCGCTGGACTCCCATGTAGTTGACGGTGGTTTGAGTCCCGGACCCGGTGGCTTAAACTCACGCCGGGTCCATGTGTGTATGTGCCCAAGACCCCGAGCGGAGAATGGAGGAGAAGGGATTGCGGCGTGGCCATCCTCCCTAGGGGGTGATTTCTTGCTTTCTGTCTTTCTGGCAAGCACACGCGCCCTGTAGCAAAAGCCTCTCCAAAAAAAAAAAGGATAACTGGGTGGCTCTGCGGTTCGAGCCCCAGACCCGGTGACTGAAAAACATGCTGGCTATGTGTGCATGCATGCCCAAAATCCCGAGAGGAGAGGGATTGCTGGCCATCCCCCTGGAGAGTGATTTCTCACTTTTCCTCTCTGTCTCCCCTGGTGAGTGCACATGCCTTATGGCAAAGATAAAAAAAATTAAAAATGAAAGAAAGAGAGAGTGAAAGGAAGAAAAGGTAAGAAAGAAATCGGGGTTAGAACTTGAGAAATCCCCTTTACACCAGCATCACCCAGAAGTGAGGAGACTAGAGGCCGTTTTGCTTGGTCTTTAGCATATCATTTCCAGCGCTTGCTGTTAGCTGGCCTGATGGCTCCAGGTTCCTTGGGGGATTAAGGAAAAGACTAGGGAGCTGTGAGTAGCACCCAAGGAACCAGCAGGGGGCCTAGCAACAGCAGGACACTGCTACCACACCCAGGCCTGCAGGGCCCGGCGGTGGAGGGAAGGGTTAACCAGAACCCAACAAGAGTTAAGACCTTGAGCAAGGGGCTCCAGACAGGAGCTGGGGACGTGCAGCTGCACAGTTGCCGCCAGACTACACAGGGCGGGGAGACAGCCTGCAGAGAAATGCCCCACTCCCTCTCTCCTACTCTGCAGTCCCTTCTCAGGGTCTCCAATCGGCGGAACCCCACGGAAGCCAGAGTGCAAGGAAGCACAGGGCTGCCATGTGTAAGAGGCCAGGGGGCGCAGAATGGTCGGGGGAGCAGATGGAGAATTATCGGTGGCGCTCCCACATATTATCTCAGAAGATGAGGGTCACTCCCCATTTCACAGCTGGGCAGACTGAGACCGGGAGGCACAGGGAGCTGAAGTAACTCACTTGAGGCCACACAGAACTGAATTCCTACTGAGAAACTATCCCAGTGGATCCTCCCCTAGAACAGAGACTGGGGAAGGCACAGGACCCTGTGAGCTCAGATGCTCAGAGATAGGAGTAGCTTTGAGACCCCCACCCACCCCCAGCAGGCCCCAGGCACAGAGCAGAGACCCAGAGACCGAAGGGCCCTTGCTCAGGGTCACATGGCAGCTAGCAGCATGCTCAGGCCTGGGCTCCAGTCTCTCCCGTCCCAGGCCTGTAAAATCTCTCCCTGCTAGCTGCCAGGGGAGATGCCAAGACAGACTGCTCTCTGAGAGGCTTGGCAGGAGGGCTGTTGCAGCTGGACACAAGGGTGGACTTGTTCCATGGGATGGGGTTCCCCTAGGCCTGGCTGTCAGGCCAGGACCCTTGGGGGAAGCCCCGGGGCGGGGTCTGCATGGCTGTTTCCATCGCTCTGTTTGCGTGAGCCTGGGGCCAGGCCTCCTCCACCTCCCCCAGATAGGCCTGCCGCCCCCGCTCCCCTCCCCTCCGCTCCTGGCCCTTTCAGAGGCCCCGTTGTTTGCGGCGTGGAGTGGAAAATCCCACCCCAGCCTCGTGAATCATCCCAGAGTCACCCGCTCAGGCTTCGAGGCCTGGAAAGAGATGGCAGCGTTTTTCCACTGTATGGGAACAGGCAGGGTCTCAGGACAGATTGGCGAGGGGGGACTGGGGGTGCCCACCCTTGCTCGCTCACTAACAGAGTGGGTGAGCCCTGATGAGGAAGGGTCAGGCCCATAGCTGGAACCAGAGATGGTGGCCCCGGCCCGGGTTGGTAGAGTGAAGGGGACCACAGCCGGGACTGCAGCCAGGCCTGGGCTGTCGTGTCAGGGCGTCAGGCCTGGGCAGCCATCACCAGGCCAGGCCGTGGGTCCCATCGGGCACGTAGAGCGTGCTCTGCAGATGTTGTGGATGAGGTCAGACTCCAGCCTGGATGCCCCCATTGCTAGGGCAGAGGAAGTGCCAGAAGGGAGTGCCCAGGTCTCTACAGCTGCTGCCCTGCCCACGTCCATGAGGGAGGGACACCCCAGAGCCTCCCTCTCTGGAGGCCTGCACGGGCCCTCCACCCCTCTGGGCCCTGGCCTTCTCTGTGGATGAGGATGATCTCTCCTCTCCTCTCCTGCCTGATAACCTAGAGGAGGAAATTCCTCCTGCCAAGGCCTCCTGCAGCTCAGGAAGCACCAGGGCTGGAATGGTCAGTGCATAGAGGGGAAGGGACTCCCCAAGGTCGCACACCTAGTCAGAGACACGCCTGGCCAGGATGTCTGTGTGGAAGCTGTCCAGGGAGACAGGCCCCATGGTCTTGGGTTTGCACCCAGGCTCGGCCTCTTCATGGCTGTGTGGACAGTTATTAAGAGTTGTTAACCTTTGACAACTTCCTTTGCCTCTCTCTGGTTTCTTGTTTAATTCCGGGTCACCTGGGAGAATTGGGCCAAGGAGGACCTTCTACTTTTTCTGACCCCAGAACCACATGTGAAGAAGGGTGGCTTAAAATGATGATTCGAGAAGGTTCCAGGCACTCAACAGAAATACCAGCTAGCATTTTTCACACGTTGACTGAGCGCCAGGCACTGGGATTAGCACTTTTTATAGATTATCTGTCGCCTGGGTGCTATTGTTGTCCTCATTTCAGTTATAGAAACAAAGACGTAGAGACTGAAGTGACTTGCCCTCAGTCACCCAGCTAGTAAGTGGGGGTGTCTGGCGTGAACCCAGGCCCCCCCTCTTCCACTGCCCTCCACGGTTCCCGCTAAAGCCAGCTGGGAGAAGAGGCAAGACTGGCCCCAAATCCCAAACCTGCAGAGCTGGGCGTAGGACCCGGGACCTCACACCCAGCCCCCAGCTCCAGATAGAGGGAAGGTGCCTGCCAATTTGGCCAGAGATTCCCGGATGTTCGGAGGTGGCTGGGATTTGTCCGAGGTCACACGGCAGCCCTGCCCCGCCCCCTCTCCCCCGGGGCTCTTGTCCAGGGACCGTGGGGCCTTGATGTTCATATCAGCTCGTCTGGATCTATCCTCTGATTTTTATTCATGGGCGAGCGAGCACGTGGTGTTCACAGGCCAGAACTGTGAGCCGAGTCTGCCCAGCGTGAGATCTGGATTAATTACCAGCCAAACCGTACTGGGTTTTCAACACCGACTTTAACTCTGGGCAGGAAACCTGGAATCTCGTTGATGGTTATTTGAAACAAATGAATTCCCCAGGCCTCACACATCCTCGAAAGCCTGGCTTCCTTCGAAGGCCCGGGCTCCGCTCTTCACGTCAGACACTGGATTAATCTCCATTCATTCCTCCGGACAGGCGGGACAGTGGCGGCTGAAACTGTTTTAAAGGGGAGCACCTGAAACTCAGGTGAAAGGCAGTCCAGAGTCCCTAGCTATTAACTAGTAAAAGCAGGATTCGAACAGAGGTCAGCTCAGGGCTTAGGAAGTCTACTGTTTCCTCCCATCCTGTGTGAAGAACAAGAGGAGGCCTGGTGCACCTAAATGCCAGCCTTCAGGGTTAGGCCATTCTCTTGTGCAAACGGGAGCCATTAAATGCTTTTGAGCAGGGGAGTGCTTTGGGAAGGTAAATGAGGCTGTGTGGAGAACTGGAGAAGGGAGGGCAGAGTGGAAGAGAAATTGGAGGCAGGAGACCAAGGAGGAGGCTGCTGCTGGGCCTTAAGGCCAGGAAACAGATGGTTGGAGTGCCCATCAATGGTCCAGGCACTGGGCTAAATGTTTACTATCTCATGTATCATCCTTGAAATAATTCCATGAGGAGGGCAGTACTGCTCCCATTTTATAGGCGGGTGGGGCAACCCACCCACGCGGTGTGGGGATTTGAACCCATGTCTGTCTGAGTCATAAGCCTGTGCTTCTGCCCTTTATGCTACATTGCCTGTCCATGGTGCAAAGATGCATGGTGTGACCTTGGCCAAGTCCCGTCTCTGCTCTGGCTCTGTGGAGAACTTGGCTGAGCCCTGGGGAGAGCGATGACTCATATCCCATTAGTTCCTTTGAGGAGAACATGATCTGATGAGAGAGAGAGTCTCCTAAGCAGACAGTTCCCCAAAGAATAGAGTGCCCATTAAAATAGAGGGAAAGATAGGACTTGACCCAACTTGGGGAAGGGTTCAGGGAAGGCTTTCTGGTGGAGGTAACATCCTGCTAAAAGATACGAATTTCAAAGTCTGAGAAACAGGAGCTGCAAAGTTCTGAAACCCCTCCAAAAGCATGAGTTCCTCAGGGCAGGGAGTTCAGGGGACCCCCATTTTCTCAGCCATGGGGTTTCCATGCCCAAAGCTCTGGACAGGATTGTTGAATGACTACTTGAACCCGTCCCCTACTGCCACTTGGTGATGTCTGATGCTGTCTTCTTACTTTCTCTTCAGGGTCCCCCCGGGCTGCCTGGGTTGCCTGGCCCTCCCGGTGCACGAGGGCCTCGGGTGAGTGATTGCATGCTGTCCTTTGGAGCTCCAGTTGGCCCCTACGTCTCACTGTGTCTGAAGTTCCAGGCTTGCTGTGTGTCCTCAGGCTCGTCCCGGTCCCTCTCTGGCACTCATTTTCCGTGTTGCCCGTCAGGGGTGAATGTAGGACTCCTGGGAGTGTCACGTGCACAAACACAGCACGGGGCAGCAGTGTGCTTCAGGTCTCAGTTGTCCATGCGGGCACCCTTCGCAGCCTGGGAAGGGAAGGGGCTCCTGAGCATGCCCTGAGCGGATGGGTCCAGTGTTTGGAATGGACCTGATGTGGGAGGATGTGAGCCTTACGTCTATGTCCTTAGGGCCCCCCTGGGGTGGGGAGGCTGACACAGGCAGCTAGATGGACCAGGCCAGGGAGGGGTGAACTTTCCATGCTGGAGGGGTTCAACCAGAGGTTGGAGGACAGCTTGGCAGGGCTGTGGTGGGAGGTGGGAGCTAGCCGAAGCCTTGGAGGGAAAGCAGCCCCGACCCGTTGCCTCTGAGACGTCATCTTAGGCTGCCATGGATCCCCGACGGGCCAGTAGGATCACTCTCATTTTAGGAATGAGGAAACCATGTAGGAAGTGGCAAAGTGAGGGCTGGAGCTCAGGCTCTTAACTATGTCCTGGGACCCTTGGGGTCCTCTTAGAGGGAAATCAGCCCCTTCTCAAGGGCTGGCACCCATGGCATCTGGCACCTGTGCCCAGGCTGCATCAGCTTTTCCCACGCTGGGTGCCTGGTGAGGCCCTGGCAGAGATAGCTGCCTGGGGCATATTTTTAGCTCTGAGCCTAGCGGATGGTTCTGGTTATGTAATTACCCGAGCCCTGGTTCCCTCCAGACCTGGCCCTGTGCTGCCTGGGCCCCGGGCTCTGGAATCTGCCATCTGAGGCTGCATTTCCTCCTGGCTTTGGAGCCTCTGTGAGTACATGCCCAGAGCTGGAGACTGCAGCTATCACAGTATCGCAGACAGGGGACCTTGCAGCCCGGGGTCACCGCGCGGCACTGGGATGCAGCTCAGACTCTCCCCAGTGCCTGCACGCCACCGTCCTCTATACCCTGCGTGCTCGCCTTTGCAAACGCCGTCTGTGCTCATGGCTGAGAGCAAATGCCCCCTCCTTTTCAGACGACCACGCCCTCCTTGCCACTCCTGCAGTGGTTCACGGAGGGCACACGTCATTTTTTGAAGGCCCTCATGATGGCTAAACCATTTGCTGAGCTGCGTATCGTGTTCTCCTTCCATCTTCCCAGCCATCCTGAGAACTAGGTTCTAATAGTCTCTTCATTCTACACGGGAGGAACCCGAGGCTCGGAAAGGCTCAGTTACTTCGGATGAGGTCAAACAGAGCAAACGCCAGAGCCAGGGCTGAGCAAGGGCAGTCTGACTGAGGGTCTACCCTCTCGGCCATCTGTCAGCTCTTCTGTCCATCTACTCCATGAGCCCCTTCTGGCCAGAGACAGGCCTTACCTCTCTTTCTTACGTGGCGTTGATAAAGAGGTCTGGTCTGGGAGTCAAGAACATTTGCACCGAGAGGCTGTGTGATCTTAAGCAAGTCCCTTCCCTCCTCCAGCCCTCAGTTCCCCTAGGAAACCTGGGCTGATGGGGAGGCAATTCCAGGGTTTCCCCCAGCCCCGGGGAATGACCAGCCCTGCTGACCGGCTCCTAGGCTCTCTGCCTGCCCCACCCCCATCACCCTGTCTGTAGACTGGAAATTCCATAGATCATAAAATTCCAAAGATAATAGCATGCTGGTTTCTACCGTCTCAGCCCCTCTCTGCACAGATGGTGGCTCTGGGGCTCAGGGAGGGGCAGGGTCTCACCTGTGGCCACCAGAGCTCGTAGTCCTGCCCCTATCCACCTCTGCATAGTTCCTGGGACCACTGAGGGATGCAGGGAATCCCTGAGTCCTCCCCCACCCCGCTTTCTGGGCTGCAGCGTTTATAGAATTGGTCTGCTGGCTTCTAGTCAACTATGTGCTTCGTTTCTCTACAAGGCAGTGGCTGGAGAGGGGTGGGAGGTGGGGCAGAGGATTGGGAAGCCCCCACTTTCAGGGGCTGCACAGGGGGTGGCTGAGCTCCTGCCCACCATCTGCGGGACAGCTGGGACACGACTGGGGAAAGGCAGCTACCCTTGCCCTTGTGTAGCCCACCCTTGGCTCTGGCTGGGGGAGCTGGGTGGCAGGGACCCCTCCTCAGACACCCCCGGTTCTGGCTGAGCTTCATGGCTAGACCCCAGGAGCCTGGGTTGGGGTGGACATCTGGGATTTTTCAGATTCTTTAGAGACTGCTGGATCCCAGAGTTTTGTAGCACAGAGGGGGAGACTGAGGCTGCGGCTGGGGAGTGCTGCCTGAGACTCAGAACTGGGACCAGGTCCTGACACTGTAGGTCCATTCCTGTGTCAGGACACGGTGCTTGGTGGGAGGGAGCAGGAGGGCCGATTATTTCCGAGGGAGGGTCACACGTGGCACTTATACATTCCTTGGCAGGCTGAGCACACTCTGGATCTCTGGATCCCGCTCCTTCCTGGTGCATTTGGAGAAGGGGAGGGTCCCAGGGCAGGCATTGAGGAAGAGGGAGGTGCCTTGGTTGGAATGTGACAGGCTGCAGCTGGGAAGCTGGCCTCCAAGAGGGAGGAAGGAAGCGCCTTCATGCACATCAAGAGGACCAGGGGGAGAGCGGAGTGTCTAGAGGCTGATGGGGTGGAGACCGTGGACCCCTCGAGGTATCTCCCTCAGCTCCCATCGCCCCCAGATTATCCCTGCTGGGCAAAGGCCCTGGGATATTACCTGACTCTTCCATCTCTGTTTATGTTATGAGGTGAAGGCTCTAGCCCAGGGCACTTTTGGGAGAAAGTAGGCATAGTAAGCTCCAGCTGTGGCCGGGGGATTCAGATACAGCCTGGGAAAACCGAGCATCGTGGACCTGAGACCAAGACTTTGCTCTCTCTCTTGGCCACAGTTTAAGAGAACTGCCTTCTGACCTTGGCCAAGACTTTTGTACTCTCTGGAGCTACCCAAATGCTCCATGGTCTCTGGAGGACCCTGGTAGTTCAGAGCTTGTAGGATTCTAGGGGAGGGCTCTGAGTCCATGTTGTAGCCCCAGGGGAGGTTCAAAGAGGTTAACACAGCCTTCATTGAGCTCCCAACTCCAGAGCCTAATAGCGCAAATGTCCAGTTGGAGTCCAAAGGGTGAAGAGGTTCCCTGTAGGCTGGAAGAGTCCTAGAAGACTCCCTGGAGGAGGTGGCATTTGAGCCAGGTCTTAAAGGTTGGATTGGGTTTCAACTAAAGGGAATGGATGGAAAAGACATGTTAGATGATGGGAACAGCATGGGCAAAGGGGATGAGGAGAGAAGGTGCCAGGTGCATTGTAGAGTAGAGAACAGCTAAGTGTGGTTTGAGCCCGAGGAGGCTGGGAAGGGTGACTGGGGTCAGGTCGAGAAAGTGGGAAAGTGGTAAAAAACCAAGGGCCAAGGACTGGTCCTCTGAGCACAGGCATATCTGACGTCAAAGTCCAGCTCTGTCCCCTTGCAGTTGGGTGACTGAGACGGGCACAAACCTCATCTCCGAGGTTGGAATTAGGAAGCACCTTGTGGTGGGTTGACAGGCTGAAGTGAATAATGTGCGGAAAGTGCTTCCCCAGGGCCTGGCCCCGAGCTGCCCTCCTGAAGGCAGGCCGAGTAACCATGATGGTGTTGTGAAGACTGGATGTGGGAAAAAAACGCGGAACCACTGGGGCAGGCAGGGGCTGGCCTCAGTGTTGGAAACAAGGTACCTCCTATTTCCTCTCATTTTTTTTTTTTTTTTTCCTTTCCAGGGTCCTCCTGGGCCTTATGGAAACCCAGGTCTCCCCGGCCCTCCTGGAGCCAAAGTGAGTGTTTACGTGAGGCCTGGACCTATGGCCACAGAGCGGGTGCTGGGATTGGGGAATGTGTGTGTGGGCTCTCTGGGGTCCCAGAGGAGAGGTTTCCAGGTCCTCATGGAGGATTCCCACCCGGGCCAGAGGCACCCTGAACTTTTCCCCGGTGCTGGGCACCATGCCAGGTCGGCAGGTGGAGCTAGGGGTTGAGTGTGGCCGCTGATCGAGAGGCTGAGGGGAGCAGGGGGCTTGAACTAGAACCCTCAAGGGGAGTCAGCAGGGTTAACTCATCCTAACAGGGAGAACCTTCAATGTCAGACTAAGGACGAAAGATTGACGGGGTTGTAAGACGCGGCTGGGGGCATCGGTGTTGGAGCTGGGGAGGCAAGTGAGAAGCCGGCGTTTTAGGAAGATGGCGGGATGCCCTGGCAGGGTGGACTGGAGTATCAGAGGCACAAGGTTTGACCAGAGCCAATACAGGAGACAGAGGATGTGAGAGGCTGGCCCACAGGAGGGACAGGGGACAGAGGACGCTGGCCCGTGGGAGATCCAGGGGACAGGGGAAGTTAGAACAAGAGGGGAAGATGCAGCACCATGGAAGCTGGGGACGGCGACTGCCGAGGAGTGTGGGCGGGAGAGCGGGGCTGCCGGCCGAGACTCCTGCCCAGCTGTGCAGCACCCTATCGGGTGCCCAGCAGGTGAGCACTGGGCCTTGGTCAGCCATGTCCACAGCCAGTCTTTGCTAACCTGACAGCGAAGACCAGATGGCTTAAGGAAAGCACTAGATAGCTGACCCAGGCCATGCAGAATGCCCTGAGCAGCTGCCATGGCCTGACTCCCCTGACTCCCAGAGCACACTCTTGCGGCCTTCAACTTGTCTGGGAGTTGTAGAGAAAGGTTGCCCTGAGTGGCCCTGGCTATATGGCTATGTGGCACCAGAGTCCTGGCATAGAGCCTTGCAGGGGCATTGGCCCCAGTCCCTGTTGGTCTGACTCTACGGCCAGGCGGGGCTGGGTCCTTCCTGGGAAGGCAGGCAATGGAGGCCTCAGGTGTAGTGGCCAGCAGCTTCCTGGAGGGCTCTGGGCTTCAACACAGCAAACGCTGATGACAGTGAACCTTAGTAGTGAACCGGTAGTGAACCCTTTCTGGGAGCCGGGTACCATGCACACACCTCACCTGGCCTGTCTCCTGTGATCCCAACCAGGCCACCACAATGCATGAAGGGACCGTACCATTTATAGACGGGGAAACTGCCAAAGAAATGGAGCCGAGCCTGCCCCCACGGGTCAGGCAGAGAGAAGGGACGCTCCTTCGGCAACCTCTGCTCTGTAGCACGGGCACATCAAAATGCCGGGACCTGGCAGCTGTTTTGAATTGCCGACCCTGCCCTTCTCGGCCAGCTCTGGTGTGGGCCTGGTCACTCCCTCTCCCAGACTGAGTCCTGCTTTTGTGGCACAGATACTCCACCAGTGCCCCCACTCCCACTCGCCCATGCTGGCTCTGTTTTTCCTGCT
>NW_006159542.1:5268369-5279069 GCF_000334495.1 Tupaia belangeri chinensis
TCCTGCTGAGCACTGCAGGACCTCAGTGCCAGGCCCAGGGCAGTGGCCCCCTCCTGCTAACGGAGGTGCCACTGCTACTCGCTCCATCTAAGGAGCAGTTCCAGGCATGACCCCTGGGGCTCACACCCAGCAGGGGAGTTTCCTGTCACCCTGGAACCAGGGCCTGTGGATTTAGCACCCCATGGACAGGATTCAGCTTAGTTGGCCCAGCCCCAGGGTCATTCTTGCAGAGGTTAAGTGGCTTAATGAAAGCCACTAATTGACTGGCCTCAGAAGAGTGAGTGCCTAAGAGTCTGCATATAACTGACAAAGGCGTGGCTTCCAGAAAATACCCAGAGATCAGATACTCCCATGGAGACTTGGCATAAAACACCAAGGGGACACAAGACAAGGCTCGTACCCTTTACCTGGACACTCGGCCCTGAGCCCAGGGTGAGCAGAGGGGGCCCCCGGGGCAGAGTGGTGGGTGGGAGGCTACAGTCTGCTATGCTTGGGCCTGATCTATAGTATAGCCAGGACAGGGTTAAAGCAGAGACTCTGCTTGGATGGATTTAGCTGAGACTGGAGGAGAGTGCTGTGTATCCGTGTGGGTGGGTGCGATCTGGGGGAAGGGTACTCTGTTTACCAGATTGATCTCCTTTGGGCCTGTAAGTGACCTGGCCTTCCGCCCCGCCCCGTGCTGGTCCTCATTCTTCCAGCATGCTGTCAGCTTCCAGAACTGCCTCTGGGACCACCCACCCATCCATCCTCTTTTGTTAATTGAGCACCTACTATGTGCTGCTGACAGACAAATCAGCCAGCCAGGCAGGCCTCCCTGGTGGAATGGAGCCTGTCCTCTGTCGATGTGGTCATTCCATTGTCTGTCCTCTGGAGCTTACAGCTTTGCACGGTAGAAGTCCCTCTGCCAGCCTCAGAGTGGGAGAGACAGGTGGGTTGTGGAAGACCGGGACAGAGAGAGAAAGCAAAGGTGAGGGACCTTATCTAATTTGGGGGCTCAGAGGAGTGAAAGGCCAAAGGGCCAAGGGGCTTGCCTGGGTCCCCTGTGGGAGGCCTAAATTTTGGACCCTCTGGTTTAAGGGCTGGAAGGAGTTGGGTCAGGGCTCTGCAACTGGCAGATGACCAGAGCCAGTCTATAAGAATCTGCCTCCTCCAGGCCCAACTTACCCTAAACCCGTACTTGCCACATTCGGATCCTTCAAGAATGTGGGTCAGCTCCCACGTGGAGCTTCGTCCGGGGCTTCATGAATGAGGCAGTGAAGCTGGATCCTGGCAGGATGGTGTTGGTGGACCCAATAGGCTCACTGGGTTATGTTTATCCAGTCAACACGGCACTGTCGCTTCATCCACGTGCAGTGATTAGGAGCAGCTGATGACTCCAGTTCAGATCTCTGCTCTGCCATCTCCCAGTTCTGTGACAGTGGACAAATTATGTGAACTTCCTATGCCTCAGTTTTCTCACCTGGGAAATGGAGGAATAAGAGCTGCTGCCTCTGGGAAGAGCAGATGGCATAATGGTTATGTCCCTGGACTCCCAATGTCGTTGACCAGAGTTCAAATCCCAGACCTGGCAGCTTAAAACTCACACCAGGGGCATGTGTGTGCGTGCCCAAGATCTCAAGAGGAGAATGGAGGGGGAGGGATTGCAGTGTGCTCATCCCCCCAGGGGGTGATTTCCTGCTTTCTGTCTCTGCCTCTCTGATGAGCGCATGTGTCTTATAACTAAAATCTCTCTTAAGAAGAAAAAAAGGGTCGCTGCCTCCTCAGGTCATCATGGGGAGAGACTGAGGCGCTCTGGGTCTGCATGTTGGAGTGCTGGCCGTGGACAGTGCTAAAGGGGCCTCAGCCATCAGCCTGTGCAAGGTGTGGAGTCTGCAAGGGGCACAGACTGGCATGACCCTTGCCCTGTGCAAGGGCAAGTGAGAGCGAAGAGCCAGCTGGTCACCCTGACAACCAAAGAGTTACGCAGTGATTTGGGCTCTGGGGCTCGCTGGGGGTGCCACGGGGTACTCAGCCCTCACGGAATGGGACTGGTCTGGTCTGAGAGGTGAGACACATGTTCCCAGTGGCCGAGAAGGTTGATCTAGGTTAAAAGTGTGGTGGACACCCAGGTGAAGAGGTAGGAGAAGGCTGGGAGGCAGCAGGCCACGTGGGGGGTGGGAAGATTTCTGAACTTTATCTCAAGGATGGTAGGAAGTCCCATGAAGGACCTTGGCAGAGGTGACAGGATCACATGAGATTTACAAAGGCCACTGAGGCTGAGTGAGAAGCAGGACTTGGCCAGGGCTGGGAGAAAGCTGGACTATGCAGGAGTCAGGTGGGGTGCAGGTTGAGGAGCTCGGGTCACAGGTGTCTGGGGCTCCAGTTGGGTAGGCAAGCCAGTGCTCCTTGCCCCAGGTGATGAGGCTGGCACATGGTCCCACTCGGCAGCAGGCCAGCCTGTGCCCGGTCCAACCCACTTGATCCACAGTGAATTAGCAGAGTTACCATCAGCCTCCGGCAGGCGTGCAGGGGTGGACTGCATCATGACCCAGCTGGCTACTGGCAGAGCTGATGGGAGCAGGGGGTGGAGCAGTCCTCTGGGGTCCTCAGGCCTTGGGCCCTTCTTCTGAAGGCTGAGATAGCATGTGCTCATTAGAGAAAATGTGGAAAAATCCAGAGGTAACTAAGACAGAAATCCTCAGCGGCCCTGCCCAGGGAGAAACAAGATGGCAGAGCATTTGGAGCAGCCCACGGGCCAGGCGCTGGCCACCAACCTGACGTGCTGTGCACATATTATCACCTTACTTTACAGATGAGGAAACAGAGGTCCTGAGTAGCGGAGTGACTTGCCCAGGGTCACATTTCTAGTAATTGCCAAAGCCAGCATCTGCACCCTGGGCTCTGACTCCCCTACGGTTAGCCCCGGGGCAAGTCGGCCTCCAGCTCTTGGCTCTCTGGTCTGTCTGGGCGTGCCGTGTATGTGGGTGCAGAGTCCCTTCTCATGACTGGTATCCGGCCTCCTGTTTTCCTGTTCATTAACTTTACTTCTACCACATGGATTTTAGTGGTTGCCCAGCATTCTGTCAACATCAGCTTCCCGTGGTATAACCTATTTCCTTTCTTAGGAAAAGCCAGTTCCAGTTTTACAAGTGATATCCATACTAGCGATATCCTGAAGGAGAATATTATATATAAATATTGGCATATCTCTAATGATTTTAGGGCAAACTCAGAAAACAGAATTGTCAGCATGGCCCCAGGTGCCGATGTGCTCGAGTGTGGAAGCTGGCACCACCTCTTGCTGGGTGTATTAGTCCCTTGGGGCCTCAATTTTCACTTCTGTAAAATGGGAATAGTAATAGTTTAGTGACCGGCAGGTGGCGTGGTGGTTAGGGGCGCTGGACTACCACAGGGCTGATTGTGGTTTGAGTCCCGGGCCTGGTAGCTTGTTTTCTCACTTTCCCCTCTCTCTCTCTCACATACTCTGTCCCTCTCTGGTCAAATTAAAAATAAATAAATAAATAAAATGAAAGTAATTCTTTAAAAATAATAATAGTTCATACCACATAGGATTGTTCTAAAGATTATCTCATATATGAGGGGACTTCCAAAAGTTCATGGACAAGAAAAATTGAAGTACAAGTTTATTTTGATGCAAAAAATTGAAATCCACGCATGGTTTTGTCAGAATACAGATTCTCCATAAACTTGTTAAAGATCCTATATCTATTCATTTATATATGCATATTTATATATGTCATGACATATGTACCTGCATACGCACATACATGTGAATAATTCATAACATGCCTGTACATGAGAGCTTTAAGAGTGATTAGTGACTTTTTTTTTTTTTTTTAGAGGTTTTTGCCTTAGGGAGCTTGTGCTTGCTAGGGAGAGAGAGACAGAGACAGTGAGAAGGAAAGTGAGAAATCACTCTCCAGGGAGGATGACCACACCACAATCCGTTCTCTTTCATTCTTGTCCTGGGATCTTGGGCACACAGGCGCATGTGCCTGGCGTGATTTTGAAGCCACTGGGCCCGAGATTTAAACCATGGTTGACTATGGAGTCCAGTAACATAACTGCTATGCCATCTGCTGATCCCCAATGGCTGTTTTATTAGCAACTGCTTTCTAGAAAGGTTAAACCAGGCTGACTCTGTGGCCTGGTGATTAAGGCAGGTAGATCCTATGTGGCCAATTACATGGTTTGAATCCAGGACCCAGTGGCTTGAGAAACATGCCACTCGGCGTGTGTGTGTGTGTGTCCAAAATCCCAAAAGGAGGAAGAGATGAAGACAGGGAATTATGACATGACCTTCCCCATGGGAAGGGCTTTCTGTTCCTCCGTTAGCTATTTCTGGGAAGTGTATATGCCTTCTAGCAAAAAAAAAATAAATAAATAAAAAAGGTTAAATTAGTTCATGCTGTTGCTAGCTTCAGAGGACGATATATAAAAAGATAATTCGTTATTGTTTCTACCTCACTTCATTGCTCATCTATGACATGAATGTTTTTCTTCCATCTGTTTTCTATATGTATCTCTCTGGCCTTTTTTTTTTTTTGTTTTGCAATGTTGTCAAGGATTACGGCACTGTCGCTTCATCCACGTGCAGTGATTAGGAGCAGCTGATGACTCCAGTTCAGATCTCTGCTCTGCCATCTCCCAGTTCTGTGACAGTGGACAAATTATGTGAACTTCCTATGCCTCAGTTTTCTCACCTGGGAAATGGAGGAATAAGAGCTGCTGCCTCTGGGAAGAGCAGATGGCATAATGGTTATGTCCCTGGACTCCCAATGTCGTTGACCAGAGTTCAAATCCCAGACCTGGCAGCTTAAAACTCACACCAGGGGCATGTGTGTGCGTGCCCAAGATCTCAAGAGGAGAATGGAGGGGGAGGGATTGCAGTGTGCTCATCCCCCCAGGGGGTGATTTCCTGCTTTCTGTCTCTGCCTCTCTGATGAGCGCATGTGTCTTATAACTAAAATCTCTCTTAAGAAGAAAAAAAGGGTCGCTGCCTCCTCAGGTCATCATGGGGAGAGACTGAGTCGCTCTGGGTCTGCATGTTGGAGTGCTGGCCGTGGACAGTGCTAAAGGGGCCTCAGCCATCAGCCTGTGCAAGGTGTGGAGTCTGCAAGGGGCACAGACTGGCATGACCCTTGCCCTGTGCAAGGGCAAGTGAGAGCGAAGAGCCAGCTGGTCACCCTGACAACCAAAGAGTTACGCAGTGATTTGGGCTCTGGGGCTCGCTGGGGGTGCCACGGGGTACTCAGCCCTCACGGAATGGGACTGGTCTGGTCTGAGAGGTGAGACACATGTTCCCAGTGGCCGAGAAGGTTGATCTAGGTTAAAAGTGTGGTGGACACCCAGGTGAAGAGGTAGGAGAAGGCTGGGAGGCAGCAGGCCACGTGGGGGGTGGGAAGATTTCTGAACTTTATCTCAAGGATGGTAGGAAGTCCCATGAAGGACCTTGGCAGAGGTGACAGGATCACATGAGATTTACAAAGGCCACTGAGGCTGAGTGAGAAGCAGGACTTGGCCAGGGCTGGGAGAAAGCTGGACTATGCAGGAGTCAGGTGGGGTGCAGGTTGAGGAGCTCGGGTCACAGGTGTCTGGGGCTCCAGTTGGGTAGGCAAGCCAGTGCTCCTTGCCCCAGGTGATGAGGCTGGCACATGGTCCCACTCGGCAGCAGGCCAGCCTGTGCCCGGTCCAACCCACTTGATCCACAGTGAATTAGCAGAGTTACCATCAGCCTCCGGCAGGCGTGCAGGGGTGGACTGCATCATGACCCAGCTGGCTACTGGCAGAGCTGATGGGAGCAGGGGGTGGAGCAGTCCTCTGGGGTCCTCAGGCCTTGGGCCCTTCTTCTGAAGGCTGAGATAGCATGTGCTCATTAGAGAAAATGTGGAAAAATCCAGAGGTAACTAAGACAGAAATCCTCAGCGGCCCTGCCCAGGGAGAAACAAGATGGCAGAGCATTTGGAGCAGCCCACGGGCCAGGCGCTGGCCACCAACCTGACGTGCTGTGCACATATTATCACCTTACTTTACAGATGAGGAAACAGAGGTCCTGAGTAGCGGAGTGACTTGCCCAGGGTCACATTTCTAGTAATTGCCAAAGCCAGCATCTGCACCCTGGGCTCTGACTCCCCTACGGTTAGCCCCGGGGCAAGTCGGCCTCCAGCTCTTGGCTCTCTGGTCTGTCTGGGCGTGCCGTGTATGTGGGTGCAGAGTCCCTTCTCATGACTGGTATCCGGCCTCCTGTTTTCCTGTTCATTAACTTTACTTCTACCACATGGATTTTAGTGGTTGCCCAGCATTCTGTCAACATCAGCTTCCCGTGGTATAACCTATTTCCTTTCTTAGGAAAAGCCAGTTCCAGTTTTACAAGTGATATCCATACTAGCGATATCCTGAAGGAGAATATTATATATAAATATTGGCATATCTCTAATGATTTTAGGGCAAACTCAGAAAACAGAATTGTCAGCATGGCCCCAGGTGCCGATGTGCTCGAGTGTGGAAGCTGGCACCACCTCTTGCTGGGTGTATTAGTCCCTTGGGGCCTCAATTTTCACTTCTGTAAAATGGGAATAGTAATAGTTTAGTGACCGGCAGGTGGCGTGGTGGTTAGGGGCGCTGGACTACCACAGGGCTGATTGTGGTTTGAGTCCCGGGCCTGGTAGCTTGTTTTCTCACTTTCCCCTCTCTCTCTCTCACATACTCTGTCCCTCTCTGGTCAAATTAAAAATAAATAAATAAATAAAATGAAAGTAATTCTTTAAAAATAATAATAGTTCATACCACATAGGATTGTTCTAAAGATTATCTCATATATGAGGGGACTTCCAAAAGTTCATGGACAAGAAAAATTGAAGTACAAGTTTATTTTGATGCAAAAAATTGAAATCCACGCATGGTTTTGTCAGAATACAGATTCTCCATAAACTTGTTAAAGATCCTATATCTATTCATTTATATATGCATATTTATATATGTCATGACATATGTACCTGCATACGCACATACATGTGAATAATTCATAACATGCCTGTACATGAGAGCTTTAAGAGTGATTAGTGACTTTTTTTTTTTTTTTAGAGGTTTTTGCCTTAGGGAGCTTGTGCTTGCTAGGGAGAGAGAGACAGAGACAGTGAGAAGGAAAGTGAGAAATCACTCTCCAGGGAGGATGACCACACCACAATCCGTTCTCTTTCATTCTTGTCCTGGGATCTTGGGCACACAGGCGCATGTGCCTGGCGTGATTTTGAAGCCACTGGGCCCGAGATTTAAACCATGGTTGACTATGGAGTCCAGTAACATAACTGCTATGCCATCTGCTGATCCCCAATGGCTGTTTTATTAGCAACTGCTTTCTAGAAAGGTTAAACCAGGCTGACTCTGTGGCCTGGTGATTAAGGCAGGTAGATCCTATGTGGCCAATTACATGGTTTGAATCCAGGACCCAGTGGCTTGAGAAACATGCCACTCGGCGTGTGTGTGTGTGTGTCCAAAATCCCAAAAGGAGGAAGAGATAAAGACAGGGAATTATGACATGACCTTCCCCATGGGAAGGGCTTTCTGTTCCTCCGTTAGCTATTTCTGGGAAGTGTATATGCCTTCTAGCAAAAAAAAAATAAATAAATAAAAAAGGTTAAATTAGTTCATGCTGTTGCTAGCTTCAGAGGACGATATATAAAAAGATAATTCGTTATTGTTTCTACCTCACTTCATTGCTCATCTATGACATGAATGTTTTTCTTCCATCTGTTTTCTATATGTATCTCTCTGGCCTTTTTTTTTTTTTGTTTTGCAATGTTGTCAAGGATTTATAAAAATTACCCATGTTTCTATTTATGAAGATTAAAACTGTACCTAGCTCACAACTATTTTCTAGTTTTGTTCATCTACTAAGTGTATTTGTAATGCTTTTCACAAATAGAAGTATCTCTTTTTAAAGTAACGATAGCCAACACTTATTAGAAACTTACAGTATGTCAGCAATTTGGAGAAAGGTCTACTCCTATGTAGTAGAATGAATGGTTCCTTACTTGCTTTTATATTTAGAAATGTCTTTCTCATATTAAGGTCAGATAGGCAGGCACTTATATTCCTAGTCATTTCATGATATCATCTGTACTTTTAAAAATTAGTCCTGTGCTGGCTCCATGATGCGGTGGTAATGTGCTGCTCAGGAGGAACTGGCTTCCACATGGCAGCCGTGGTTTGAGTTCTCAGTCCGGTCAGCCTAAAACAGCCCAGGCAGGCATGTGATGCCCCAGCTCCAGGGGCTGGAGGACTGGAGGGAGAGCATCGCAGCGTGACCAGACCATCTTCCTCACTTTTTCATGTATGCGTGCATGCTCTATATCATAGATAAAGAGAAAAGTTTGCCAAAAAATACCTCCAAACAGACTTTAAACCATCTGGAATTAATCTTACTGGGGTGGGAGGGGAAGAATATGAACTAGGGCTCTAACATTATTTTCTCCCAATAGTTAGCCATTTATTAAACAATCTTCCTCCATTGATTATTATGTGATAGATCAAGGTCTATTTTAGGCCATTCTATCATGTTTCATTGCTCTGCTTGTATGTTTTTATGTTAGTAAAATACTATTTTATATGACATTTACTACCTTCAGGCTATGTGTCTCCCCACCCCCTTTTCTTTTAACTATTTCTGCCTGTTTATTCTGTCTGATGAACTTTATGCCCATCTTAACAATTTCCTTAAAGAAAATCCTCCTGGGATCTTTACTGGAATTGTATTAAATGTGCATATTAATATGTGAAGAATTAACATCTTTAAACTATTAAGTTTTCTTGTCTACAACATGGCATGTTTTCCCATTTGGTTGAGTTTTTAAGCAGCTCAGTAAACTTTTATAGTTGTTATGGCATAAGCCCTGTGCATATCTTATTAAGTTTATACTTATTAAAATTTCTATTTTTGTTACTGTTATTATGAATGGAATATCTTTCCCCATTATATTCTTTAGCTGGCCCTCAGCTACTAAATTTAACTATTGGTTTTCATATTTTTGTGCTTTTCATATTTAATTTATAACTATCTCCTTTACCGAAGTATCTTATTGGTTCTGATAGTATTTCAATTAGTTCCGAATTTTCTAGACAGGTACTCATATGAGGGGTCTTCAAAAAATTCATGGGAGATGCATATTATGAAAAAACTATGCATATGCACAGATTTTAAACATATTTTACACCAAAATAAATGTATATTTTAACTTTTTTTTTTTTTTTTTTTGAGAGGTTTTTGCTATAGAGGGCGTGCGCTCACCAGACCGACAGGGTACAGAGAGATAGAAAGCGAGAAATCACCCCCCAGGGGGGATGGCCATGCTGCAATCCCTTCTCCTCCATTCTCCTCTCAGGATCTTGGGCACGCACGCACATGAGCCTGGCGTGAGTTTAAGCCACTGGGTCCGGGACTCAAACCGCGGTCGACTACGTGGGAGTCCAGTGACATAGCCATTACGCTAACTGCTGGTCCCAAAAATCGTGCACTCGCCGAGAGAGACAGACAGAGAGAGAGTGAGATGGACTCTATGCCGCAATCCTCCAGCCTCCATAGGTTTTTGCCATAGGGCGGGCGCCACCATGCCCTTTAACTCCATTTTTTTAAGCAAACTTCTGAAGTACCCTTACATTGTTTGCAAAGGAGGACATACTCTTTTTTTTTTGGAGAGATTTTCTCTATAGGGCACATGCGCTCGCCAGACAGACAGAGAGAGACATAGAGACAGAAAGTGAGAAATCTCCCCCCAGGGGGGATGGTCACGCCGCAATCCCTTCTCCTCCATTCTCCTCTCAGGATCTTGGGCATGTACACACACGTGCCTGGCGTGAGTTTTAAGCCACCGGGTCCGGGATGCAAACCACGGTCAACTATGTGGGAGTCCAGCGACATAGCCATTACGCTAACTGCTGGTTCCCGAGGAGGATATACTCTTTTTTCCTCAACGGAAGAGCAGTAGTTGTTATTTGTTTTTCCTGCCTTATTGCATTGGCTAGAACTTCTAAACTTATAAAATAGTAGTGGTGATGGTGGGAGGCCTCATGAATCTTTAGAGGAAGTTCCAGGGCCAGGGGCAGGTTTGATTCAGTCTCAGCCCTACTGTTCTTTCTTGAGGCTATATTTATTCATTTGTGCATTCATGAACTATTTTATGATGCCTCCTCCGGGACATGTCTGCTCTGAATACTTGAGATCAGAGAGGACTTCTATCAGGGGGATTCTAGCTCAGAATTTCCCAATATTTTGTGATTTATTCCTCCTTTGTCCCAGCCCCTCTTTGGTTGTCAGCCACCCAGAGCTCTGTATATTCTCCACCTTCCAACCCTACCCGCCAGAAAAAAGCTCAGCCTAATTCCCATGTCTGCCATGTTCTTAGGATTTAAGGCTTGGAATTTACCTTCCCATATGTCTTCTCATCTTGCGTAGCTCTGTTAACTAGTCCAAGTTGCATCTACCATATCCTACAGAGAGGGAAAGTATCTTGCTCAAGGCTGCCTAAGCTCATTGGCTGAAAATCTAAGAATGACAACCAGATCCTTGTCCTTACAAAGTACAAATGAGCCATCAAACTTTATATATTCCAGGGCCAGCATGTGGCGTGGTGGTTAAAGACGCTGGACTCTCACATGGCCAACTGTGGTTCAAGTCTGGACCTGGTAGCTTGCTTTCTCTCTTT